>NW_005370740.1:492083-499937 GCF_000412655.1 Myotis brandtii
TTTATTTATCTTCTATAATTGAAACTTTGTAGCCTTGAGCGGAGCTCAGGGCCGCAGGGCAGGTGGGAAGCTTGGCTTCCTCCATCACCGGGGGCAACCTAAGCCTCCTGCTAGCTCCAGCTCCATGGCTGCCGCCATCTTAGTTGGGTTAATTTGCATATTTGCCCCTGATTGGCTTGTGGGCGTGGCTTGTGGGTGTAGCGAAGGTAAGTCAATTTGCATGTTTCTCTTTTATTAGATTAGATAATTTACTTGGGAGACCCCAGAAGAGTAATCCACTTTTGACAAGACCCCTTACTGTCTTTATTCCTGATTTATCCCCATCATCTACTGCCCTGGAGTCTGATTATTTCATGAATGCTAATTCTGCCTCTAACCAGACTCCTAGACAGGGCTACATCTATACTTTTCTCCTGGTCCTCCTGGCCCCTTACATGCTTTCAGAACTATGTGTTGGTTTTTTTATCCACCAGAAAAGCATCATAGAATAGGTTTAGAAGAGACTTTAGACAAAGAATATCAGCCTTATGTTTAGGAAATGTGCTGGGCTGGAGAAGGTGCTAAAGAGGGGCTCATGTCTCCTCCAGGCTGGGACTGTTGCAGAAGTCCCTGAATGCAATGGAGCATTCTTCTAATGAAATCTTCGGTAAAAAAGCTCAACACTTCTATTCTTTTTCTTTTACCAACATTTGTTGAGTATCTACTATGTGCCAGGTCCTGTGTTACTTATGAGAATACAGTGACACATAAGACATGGTTACTGCTCTCAATTTTATTTATTTATTTTTTAATTTATTTATTTATTTTGCTCTCAGTTTTTTAACAGCTTTATTGTATTGTTCATATATCATACAGTTCACTCACTGAACGTTTATGATTCACTGGGTTTTAGAACATTTTTGTTATCCCAAAAAGAAACCCTTTATCCATAGCAATAACTTTTTACTTCTCTGTGGTCCCCTTTATCCCAGCCCTAGGCAATCACTAATCTACTTTCTATTTGTTATTCTGGATATTTCATATAAATGAATTCACACAATATGTGCGATTTTGTGACTGCCTTCTTTTGCTTGGCATGATGTTCATTTTGTAGCATGCACGAGAACTTCTTTATTATGGCCAAGTAATATCTCATTTTATGGATATACTACACTTTCATTCAACAGTTGATAGACATTCCACTTTTGGCTATTTTGAATAGTGTTGATATGAACATTCAAGTACAAGTTTTTGTGTAGACATATGTTTTCATTTCTCTTGTGTATATACAGGTACATACCTGGGAGTGAAATTGCTTGGTCACATAGTAACTCTACGTTTAACATTTTAAGGAACTGCCGACTGTTTTCCAAAGTGGTTGCACTATTTTCTATCCCCACCAGCAATGTGTGAGGGTTCCAATTTTTCCACCTCCTCAGCAACATTTATTATTATCTATCTTTTTTATTATAGCCATCCTAGTGGATGTGAAGTGATATCTCATGGTGTGTGTGTTTTTGTGTTGTTTTTTTGTATGTCCCAGTGACCAGACCTTACATAACTTAATATGTGATTATCCCATTAAATCATGCACCCATCCAGTACCACGCCTAGTTATTAGAATATTATTATTATTTTAAAAACTATTTTTATTGACTTCAGAGAGGGAGGGAGAGGGAGAGAGAGAGATAGAAAGAAATATCAATGATGAGAGAGAATCATTGATTGGCTGCCTCCTGCATGCTCCACACTGAAAATTGAGCCCACAACTCAGGCATGTGTCCTGACCGGAAATTGAACCGTGACCTCCTGGTTCATAGGTCGACGCTTAACCACTGAGTCATGCTGGCCAGGTGAGAATATTATTGACTATATTCCCTATGCTGTACTTTACATCCCCATGACTATTCTGTAACAACCAATTTGTATCCCTTCACCTTTTTCACCCACCCCTTCGAACACCCCTCCCATCTGGCAGCCAACAAAAAGTTCTCTGTATCTGTAACTCTGTTTCTGTTATGCTTGTTGAATTTGCTTGTAGATTCAGTTGTTAATAGATATGTATTTATTGCCATTTTATTGTTCATATTTTTGATTCTCTTTCCTTCTTCTTAAATTAGACCCTTTAGCATCCTATATAATAAAAGGTTAATATGCAAGTCGACCGAATGGCGGAACAACCGGTCGCTATGACACGCACTGACCACCAGGGGGCAGACACTCAACGTAGGAGCTGTTCCCCGGTGGTCAGTGCACTCCCAAAGGGGGAGCGCCGCTCAGCCAGAAGCTAGGCTCATGTCTGGCGAGCGCAGCGGCAGTGGCAGGAGCCTCTCCCACCTCCGTGGCAGCGCTAAAGATGTCCGACTGATGGCTTAGGCCCACTCCCTGGGGAGCGGGCCTAAGCCTGCAGTCGGACATCCCCCAAGGGTTCCCAGACTGTGAGAGGACACAGGCCGGGCTGAGGGATGCCCCCCCCACCCCAAGTGCATGAATTCCGTGCACCAGGTCTCTAGTTTCATATAATACTGGTTTGGTGGTGATAGTTCACCTTTAGCTGTTTCTTGTCTGGGAAGCTCTTTATTTGTCCTTTGATTCTAAATGAGAGCTTTGCAGGGTAGAGTAATCTTGGTTGTACTAGTAGATCTTTGTTTTTTATCACTTTGAATATTTCTTGCCACTCCCTTCTGGGCTGCAAAGTTTGTGTTGAGAAATCAGTTGACAGTCTTATGGTAGCTCCCATGTAGGTAACTAACTACTTTTCTCTTGCTGCTTTTAAGATTTTCTCTTTGTCTTTAACCTGTGGCATTTTAGTTATAATGTGTCTTGGTGTGGGCCTCTTTGATTTCCTCTTGTTTGAGACTCACTGCTATTCCTGGACTTGTAAATCTGTTTCCTTTACCAAGTTAGGGAAGTTTTCTATCATTACTTTTCAAATAAGTTTTCAATTTCATGCTCTCTTACTTCTCCTTCCAGTGCCCTCATGATGCAAATGTTGTTATGCTTGAAGTTGTCCCAGAGGCTCCTTATACTATTCTCTTTTATCCTCTTTTTTTGGGGGAGGAGGGGTTCTTTTAGCTGTTCTGATTGGGTGTTTTTTACTTCCTTATTTCAAATCGCTGGTTTGATTCTCAGCTTCATCTACTCTACTGTTAATTCCCTGTAAATTATTATTTATTGCAGTTAGTGTAACTTTCATTTCTAACTGGTTCTTTTTTATGCTATTGAGGTCCTCACTAAGTCATTGCAGTATCCTTATAACCAGTGTTTTGAACTCTGCATCTAATAGCTTGTTTATCTCAATTTTGTTTAGTTCTTTTTCTGCGGTTTTGTTCTGTTGTTGCATATGGGCCATGTTTCTTTCTCTCCTCATTTTGGCAGTCTCCCTCTGTTTGTTTCTATATATTAGGTAGAGCTGCTACATCTCCCAGGCTTAGTAGCATGACCTAATGTAGTAGGTGTCTTATAGGGTCCAGTGGCACAGCCTCCCCGATCACCCCAGCTGGGCACTCGAGGTGTGGCGGCCCCCCTTGTGGGCTGTATACCCTCCTGTTGTAGTTGAGTCTTGATTGCTGTTAGCACATCAATGGGAGGGATTTACCTAGGCCAGTGGTCGGCAAACTTAGGCTCGCGAGCCACATGCGGCTCTTTGGCCCCTTGAGTGTGGCTCTTCCACAAAATACTGACTTCTGCACATGGGCCATGAAGTTTCAGTCACACTGTACGTGCGCGCCACACGTGGCATTTTGTGGAAGAGCCACACCCAAGGGGCCAAAGAGCCGCATGTGGCTCGCCAGCTGCAGTTTGCCGACCACTGGCCTAGGCCATCCAGCGGTAAGGACTGGCTGTGACCACTGACCACCAACCTTTAACCACCTTGGAGGATCAGCTGTGTGGATACCCACTGGACAGAGCAGGACTTACTTCAGTAGAGCTCTGGTACCCACTGAGTCTGCCCTTGAATATGTTGCTTATGGAAGTGGTGGTGCTTCGACATGCTCTGAAGCTGTCCACTGAGTGCACTAGTTCTAGGGCCTCCTAGGAAGTGTAGGCCAAGGTCAACCACCACCTGTGTTCTGCCCAGGGCCACCAGGCAGAAGCTACAAAGTAATCAGCAGATGGCTGCTTCTTGTGCTTAGCTTAGAGGTGCTCAGGTGAGGCCAAGCTATGAACCAAGGCAGGCTGCTGCTAGTGCTGGACCTGTGGCCACTTAGTGAGAGGTACTGGGCATGCTGAGACCAGATGCTGCTTAATTGAGAGATTTTAGGAAAATCTGAAGCATGAGCCAAGACAGGCCATTCCTATGGTAAAGCTAATGGAAACCGGTTGGGTGAGCCTAAAAGTTGGGTGGGGCAGGGCCTCAGGGAATTATCAGGGTGGGATAAACTGTGTGAGCCAAGTTGATGGAGTCTCAAATATGGTGCCTGTCTGCTGGCTCTGTGGGGCAGGGCTCATCAAAGGAACAATGGCTTCTGCCAGCACTTCTGTCTGGGAGAAAGCTGTTCTTCTAGCCTTCACCTTGATGCTAAACAGTTTAGTTCTTCCCATATGTCTCTGGTGCCTTTCAAGCTGCTGTCCCTGTGCTGGTGCTCAGAGGGTATAAGTCTGAGTAAGTCCATGTGCGAGCCCTTTAAGAGGAACTGTCTGGGACTCCAGCAGCCTCAGCCTTCCTCAGCCTCAATTCCCGCTGGTTTTTTACAGCTAGAGGTGGAGTGAAACCCTGAGCTTGGGTGTTTGGTGTGGGACTGGGACCCTTGCTCCTCATTGGGGACCTCCACAGCCAAGGTATCCCTCCCAATTTTTATCCCCCACATGTGGGTGTGGGACCAGCCCCTTCCAAGTCTCTGTCCCTCCTACCAGTCTCAATGTGGGTTCTTTAATTTCGTAGTTGTAGGACTTCCATTCAGCTTGAGTTCAGGAGATTCTGAATGATTGTTTTTCTGTAGTTTAGTTGTAATTTTGACATGGTTGTGAGAGGAGGCGGGTACCGTGTTTATCTATGTTGCCATCTTGGCCACCAGCAGTCCTCATTGTGGTTTTGATTTACATTTTCCTAATGGTTAATGATGCTCAGTAGCTTTTTGTATGTTTATTGGTCATTTGTGTGTCTTCTTTGAAGAAACATAATCAAATCTCTAGCTCATTTAAAAATTTGGGTTACTTAATTATTGAATTGTAACAGTTCTTTGCATATTGTGGATATAAGTTCCTTTTCACATATGTGATTTTCAAATATTTTACCCCATTTTGTGGGTTGTCTTTTCACTTTCGTAATGGTGTTCTTTATGCTGTAAAGCATAAAATCTTTTAATTTTTATGAGTCAAATTTTCCCCCAGCTCTTGATAAACCCAGATTTATATGACAGATTTCTAAGCTTTCAAGTGTTTCTGTTATATTTCTTTGTTGTTGTTGTTGTTATTTTTTTTAGTTATAGAATTTTTATTATTTTTGTATTTTTTCTTTATTGATTAAGGTATTACATATGTGCCCTTATCCCCCCATTACCCCCCACACTCATGCCCTCACCCCTTTGAAAGTCTCTAGAGTTGAATAGTATATAACCAGTCTCATAACTTTTAATACTCAGAGCTTCTTATGTTGGTGACTTTGTTTTAGCTTTTAAACTTCCTCCTTATATTGCTGGTGAAAACAACCATTAGCTGATGATTACTGAACACATTGATTTGGGACTAGACTTGATTTGGAGCTAGACTTCTGAGAATAGTTGGCAGCAAATGTACTGAGGTTGTATTTACACATGCCGGGAAAATGGAGCACTGTCAATTCCCATTGTAATGTCAGTCAACTCCCTTGTGTTATCTAATATTTTTCAGCTTTATCTACTCTAGTATACGGCACGGAATTTAATAACAAGAAGTGCATTGGGTTATGTAGATAAATTACCAGAATGAAAAGCTTAAACTATCTCCTATGCTGATCCCTACAAAATATCTTAGCAGTCCACCCTCTCCCTCTATTGTTTTGACAAGATTAAGAAGTAAGACATTTTAAAAAATTAAATTTGTTGGGGGTAATAGTGGTTATTAGGATCATATAGGTTTCAGGTGTAGATTTCACTGCTCCAAGATCTGTATATTGCACTGTGTGCCCACCACCTGAAGGCAAATCTTCTGTCACTATACATTAGGCTCCCTTCACACACCCCAACCCCCAAGGACATTTTACTTACACGATAAAGTTCTGTTTTAAGTCATCTGTGACACACCAAACACCTCTATAACAGTAAGTACCATTCCTGGTCACTGAGGGAGGGAGCAGGCTCAGGAGGTGTGATCTTGGACAGGAAACAGCATGTCCAAGATCACATTCCCACTGGTAGGTGGTAATGCTGGGTTCTCTTTTGGGGGGCATACTTGTGATTACTTGCAAATGTGTTCTTTCAGAGCCTTATTTGTTTTGTACCCTTTTAACTCTTTACCAAGTATTGTCACTTCTAAGATGGGGTAAATAAATGTGTTGGGGTTTTTTCTTTGCATGTAATCTGAACAAGTGGATGTAAATCATGTAGCTGGGGGACAGAGGTGGGTGGTGGAGCGTAGGAACAAAAATGTGAGAAGGAGCGGAACTTCGCTAAGGAAAAATGGAGAAGATGAGAAGTTCTTTCTTTCCAGATGCAACAAAGTCGTGGAATCTATTAAATGAATCAAGTATGGTATAGTACAGTTAAAAAAGTCCCAGGCTTGTTCATTAAGTATTACTCATTGAGCACCAAAATGCTTGGATGACTTTTTAGTAGGTGTAATTTTGAGATGAAGCATGGCTCCATATTCCCTTTTTGTTTTGTTTTGTTTTAATCCTCACCTGCGGATATTTTTCCCTTGATTTTTAGAGAGTGGAAGAGAGAGGGAAAGACAGAGCAAAATATTGATGTCAGAGAAACACATCAATTGGTTGCCTTCTGCACGTGCCCCAACTAGTGCCCAGGCCGGGGAGGAGCCTGCAACTGAGGTATGTGCCGTTGACCGGAATCAAACCCAAGACCCTTCGGTCCGCAGGCCGATGCTCTACCACTGAACCAAACCAACTAGGGCCCATATTCCCTTTGTAGATGGAGTTGCCTGGGATCAAGTGGATGCTACTGGGTGATGGTCGCATCTTGGATTGTTCTGGCCTTTCTTTTCTGTAGAATGCAGAACCATTATATATGGTTTTATGGTCACAAGTTGACCTGAGGGTGACAGTTCTTCCAAAGAAGTCAGTCCTTCTTGGGATGTTTTTGGAACCTGTGATACTTTGGCTTCTTTGCCTACATTATTCTTGATTTGGGGACAGACTTTTGTACTTTGAAGATGGATCTGATATGGTTAGATGTGTAGGCTTGTGTTCAGTTCTATTGTCTGCTACTTATAACTATGTGACTTTGAGTACAATACTAAATTTCTGGTTTTTCATCTATAAAAATGTAGATAATACCTATCTCATGCTCTTATTGTGAGGATTAAGTGATATTGCGTGAAGTTCAAAGAATAGCATACAAAATAGTACTCATTACATAGTAAGTATGTATTAAATGTTAGCTATATTGTTGTTGCTTTGAAACAAGCAAAACATTAATTTCCACACAGCTCTTGTAGATGAAGTAGATGATCAAATTGGGCAGCAGTATTTTTAGTAAAACATAAATGTGTGAAAAGAAATAACAATACTATTCCCATTTATTATCTCCTGTGTTAGGCCCTGTAGTGTGTGTATATACATATATATAAATACTAGAGGCCCAGTGCACGAATTCGTGCATGGGTGGAGTCCAGCCGGCCTGCCCCGATGGGGGCCAATTGGGCCAGGCCGGCAGGGGGGGAAGGGATGTGGGAGATTGGCCGGCTGGCCCGCCCCCGATTGGGGTGGGGGTGGCTGAT
>NW_005370740.1:499960-500187 GCF_000412655.1 Myotis brandtii
CGGGGCTGGTGGGGAGGGGCCACTGGAGGTTTGGGGTGGCTAATCGGGGCCCGATCGGGCCAGTTGGCCGCCTCAGTGCAGTCATAGCGACCAGTCGTTCAAGTCATTCCGGTCATTCTGTTGTTTCAGTCACTTGTCATATATATATATATATATACTAGAGGCCCGGTGCACAAAAATTTGTGCACTCGGCGGGGGGGTCCCCCAGCCCCGCCCTTTCCCCCCCG
>NW_005370740.1:500341-502806 GCF_000412655.1 Myotis brandtii
ACTGGCAGCCATCAGCCTGGCTTGTGGCTGAGCAGAGCTCCCCCATGTGAGAGCACCCTGACCACCAGAGGGCAGCTCCTGCATTGAGCGTCTGCCCCCTGGTGGTCAGTGTGTGTCATAGTGACCAGTCATTCTCAGTTTTCCTGCTGTTAGGGTCATTTTGCATATTACCCTTTTACTATATAGGATAGAGGCCTGGTGCATGGGTGGGGGCCGGCTGGTTTGCCCTGAAGGGTGTCCCGGATCAGGTTGGGGGTCCCGCTTGGGTGCCTGGCCAGCCTGGATGAGGGGCTGATGGCTGTTTGCAGCTGGTCACACACCCTTCAGGGTGGGGGTCCCCACTGGGGTGCCTGGCCAGCCTGGGTGAGGGGCTGAGGGCTATTTTCAGGCTGGCCGGCGACTGAAGCTCCCAGCCTCTCCTTTTTTTCTTTTTATTCTGGGATTTATTTACCTTCTATAATTAAATCTTTGTCGCCGTCACTGGCGCTCCCAGCTGTGAGGCCGCGGCTGGCTGAAAGCAGGTATCTGGGGTTTGTTTGGCTTCTATAATTGAAACTTTGTTGCTTTCGGAGCTTAGAGCAGGCCACGGCAGACGGGGAACCTTGGCTTCCTCCATCACTGGAGCAAGCAAGCCTCCTGCTTGCTTCAGCTGCGTGACTGCTGGCCGCCATCTTTGTTGGCAGTTAATTTGCATATCTCGCTGATTAGCCAATGGGAAGCGTAGAGGAGGTACGGTTAATTACCCTTTTGTCTTTTATTAGATAGGATATATATGGCATCATTTAATTCTCATAACAGTCATGCAAGGTGGTTTTATGAGCACCACTGAGGTCCATGCTCATGGTCAGGCAACTAACTGTTCAGTAGAGCTAGTCTTAGTTACACATTTCTCAGGAACTGGGCTTTCTCTTGTCTGTGTGTGTCTTGGGAGCCAAAGTAACAAGAACGTCATTTTTACCCTGGCCGGGTGGCTGTTGGTTGAAGCATGGTCCAGTACACCAAAAGGTTTCAGGTTCGGTTCCCAGTCAGGGTACATACTCAGGTTACGGGTTTGATCCATGGTCAGGGAGCCTATGGGAAGCAACCGATCTATGTTTCTCTCTCTCTCTCTCTCTCTCTCTCTCTCCCTTCCTCTCTCTAAAAATCAATAAAAACATATCCTCAGGTGAGGATTAAAAAACAAAAGTCAGTGCTTGCTTTGGCAGCACATATACTAAAATTGGAATGATACAGAGAAGATTAGACTGGCCCTTGCAAAAGGATGACACCCAAACTTGTGAAGCGTTCCATATTTAAAAACAAAAACAAAAAAACACAAAAGTTATTCTTTGCCCTGGGCCTGTTGTTTCAGTTACTCACATAAAGCCATGGCCCACAGGGAGGTAGGATATCTAGGACATCAACCCTTTTGGGATGAGTCTTTTCAGTTGCGATGATTGAACAGCATCCAGGAAGATTTCAGGGGACTTGTCTTTTAAAAAGGCCTATGATCACCTCTTTTTAAGCCAGGCCCTATTGGTCTCTCTTCTACCCACAGGCAGATAGATACCCACAGCCTTAACAGTCACCCCAGGCTGGAGGATAAGAGCCTCATGTCCCCTCCTCACTATCACAATACAGGCTGCTTCATAACTAATTTTGCTACTGTTATGAATCGTAATGTAAATATCTGATATGCAGGATGTATTTAGGCGACCCCTGTGAAAGGGTCGTTCGACCCCCAAAGGGGTCGCGACCCACAGGTTGAGAACCACTGCCTAACTGGTTTGGCTCAATGGAGAGAGCGTTGGCCTGCGGACTGAAGGGTCCCGGGTTCGATTCCGGTCAAGGGCATGTACCTTGGTTGTGGGCACATCCCCAGTAGGGGGTGTGCAGGAGGCAGCTGATTGATGTTTCTCTCTCATAGATGTTTTTAACTCTCTATCCCTCTCCCTTCCTCTATGTACAAAAAAAAAAAATCAATAAAATATATTTAAAAATAAAAGAAAAAAGACCTGAAGTTCATTAGGCATCGAGTCTCAGGGTAGAGCTCTGCCTAAAAGACTTAGGGACTGCAGAGAATGGCTGAAGGCTTAATGTAGCCTTATGTGGACAGCCCAGGTGGGCTCTGAGCAGAGCACAGACATAGACTGCCTGGTGCTACAGAGCAGCAGGTATGTGCTGGCGGTGAGAGCACTGAGCATGGTAAGTTGCTTTCGGTTCTGGCAGTGCCAAAGACTACATATGCTGACAGGTCAGGTTATAGTTACTTTGGGAACTGTGACCTTTGAATTTCCTGGCTTACACATAAAATTTCAGTTGCATAATTTGCCTCTTCTTGCCCTCCTTGGCATTTAATTTTTTATCTCAGTGAATTAGATCCATATCTCTCTGCCTAACCTCTTATTAGGGCAGTCTCACTGTTCTTCTCCAGCTCCCCCAGAGTGTCAGGCAGGAGACCAGCTGGGGAGACGCGGCGGGTGCGG
>NW_005370740.1:504295-508413 GCF_000412655.1 Myotis brandtii
GGTATTTTCTTATATCTCCAGGCTAGTCCCCTAGGCTGGGTGAACCCACCTGGGGCTGCCTCTGGGATGGATGGCAGTATGTTTCAGCTGCCCTTTCTACATCTGTACTTCTGTGCACACTGCTTTGTGTATATGCAGCATTCTCTCCAGGCAGCTTAGCCAAATTTTCCCCAGACTTCAGTTTCCACTTGGAGTTCCTTCAACTCTAGGAAACCTGTTTCACCACCATAGCCTAAAATTATCCCCCTTCCAATGAACTCTGTATAACCTGAACATTTCATTTGGCCTCGGGATATTTTCCTTGTTTCAAGAACATTTGTCATTTGTGGTTGAAGAGTGGTCTGGTTTCTTTTTTCTAAAAACTAGATTATAAGAATCTTGAGGGCTAAGATTTAAAATCATTGCATTGCTTGTTAAATGGTCACTGGACTTGCTGAAATAAACATGTATTTTCTTAGTGTCTGCTATGAGAAAAGCAGTGGGCTGGGAGCTATGAAAGACATAGGACAAGCAAGGTCCTTAAATTAAATTCCTTAAGATACTTAGACTGGCCTTGCAAAGCGTGGGCTTGCCTGCCTGCCAGCTTCTTCTTCATCTCCCAGTGAACTCTTAATCCACTGGCCTTGATCCCTGGAAAGGCCCAAGTCTGTAAGTCTGTTCTCAAACCTGACAGCCTGTGTACGTGTGAATCCTTCTGCCCCCAGAGAAAGCTCCTTCCTTTACTTAGTGCCATTCTTCCAGCCTCAGTCAAGGCATCACTTCATTACCAAGGCCTTTTCTGATCTCCTCAGCCAAGGATGCCCCTTATATTCTGCTATTATTTTCCTCCAAAAACTTTTTTTACAATCCAGAAGTGTCTGCTGAGTCCTGGCTGGTGTGGTTCAATAATTAAGAGTATTGGCTCATGCACCAAAGGGTCACAGGTTCAATTCCCAGTCAAGGGCACAAAGCTGGGTTGCAGATTCCATCCCCAGTCCAGGTCAGGATGCGTGTGGGAGGCAATTGATCACATTGTCTCTCTCACATCAATGTTTTTGTCTTTCCCGCCCTTCCTTTCTCCCTCCTTCTCCCCCTCAATCTCTCTCTCCCATTCTTTCTAAAAATCAATGGAAAGATTATCCTCCAGTGAGGATTAATAAAACAAACAAAAAAGAAGTATGGACTGATTTGTCTATTTGAATTATTGACATTTTTATACTAATGGTTATCACTCCCATCTGAATTTCCATTTCTGGGACATAGGAGACAGCATTTTATTCAGATTCTGTACTTAGACCCATCATGATGTCTGGTATTTACTAGTAGACTCACTGTAAATTCTAAATAATTGAGTGTTCTTGTAGAAACGTATATACTTTTTTTTTTTCTTCAGGGACAAGAAAGAAACATAAAATGACTAGTGATTTATCCTCTAGTTACATTGCTTTGTTTTTTTTTGCAGTAGACAGGCCTTATGGAACCACCAGTGTCCCTCTCTTGAGATGAAAATTGGAATTTCTTTGATCTAGACAAAATACATGTGCTTTTGTTCTCCTTCTTTGTCCCATCTTTCTTCCCTCTTTATTCCTTTTTTGGCTTGTCTTAGAAATAATTTAAGGCAACTTAGGCTCTTGATCTGTGCTGTACGGTGAGGAGGGTAGGCAGGACTATTCTCTTGTGTGAAATTCTAGACGCTTATTTTGGAACCTTTGGGATACCCACTTTTCCTGAAACTCTCAGAAGTATTTTTAGAAGCAGCCTATGCTACCAAGAGATAGGAGAAACAGAGCTCTTAGTTTCATCTCTTTGCTGATTCCCCCAGAGGGTATGTGTGCTTTTCCTAATCTTTGATATCTCAACTTTCCCATGTATTGGATATTGTTTATGACTTGCCTATGAAATCTTTAAATAGAGAAACTGAAGTAAATGTCTCTGAAACACTTCAAGTTCGTCAGGGAAAAAAGAAGTGCTCTGTAAACTCAGAGTATAATTATTAATCAGATTTTCCTTTCCACTTCTCTGCCCTGGGTTTGCCTTCAGCACTGCTCAGACTGCCAGGATTAACACATAGAAAATAACCAGACCATCCCTCCCAACCCCCTCCTGGCACAGTGGCACAGACTGGAGATAAATACAACTCTCTAAGCCAGTGATTTTCTAACACCCTAAGGCAGCGATTTTCAACTTTTTTCATCTCATGACACACAAACTAATTACTAAAATTCTGTGGCCCACCAAAATCTGACAAAAAAAAATAGGTGTAATTCTGATTATCACATTGGACTGCTATTGTTGTGTTGGCTCTTGGTCATTTTTTCATTTGACAATCAAAGGAAAAAGAGGTCCGTGCCCCTGACTAAAAAGTCAGGTATTGCATGTTTTAAAAATTATTTTGACACTCTGGTTAAAAATCCCTGCTCTCAGCGACTGTCATTAGTGTGAAGGTGGCAGCAGTCTCTTTGAGCAGCACTTTGAGGGAGTCTTGCTCCTTCTGGTGTCTCTGGCCTCTATTGCCTTCAGTCCTGCGTGGCATTTTCAGTTGCCTTTGATACCCACTTTTCTTAGTCTGGCCATAAGGGGGTTCTCCTTCATTAGCCCCCACTAGTGCTGCTGAATACTAGTTGGGAGTGGATGCCGAGTTCTAAATATGTCTTTCAGTCCATTTCTGAGTGAGCAGTTAACCAGCTGTGGAGCCCACAGGTTTAGGGTCTCCATTCTCCACCTCAGTTTCCACTGGTCAGTGCTCCCTTTGGCAGTCAGATAAAGAGGCCTCTGTAGTCAGAGCTGTGTCCATTTTAGTACAGCAGCAGATTTTATTGTTTTCAAGCTTTAGTTTTCACTTCTTAAAGAGTATCAGATTTCAATAGTAATATTATGTGTACATTTTTGAAAGAACAAATTCAGAAGCAGAATTTGATAATTATCCCCTTACTGTGTCTCTTTCTGTGTTCCCTTCCTTCTAAGAAGACCTATTCCCTAATGCCTGTAATATTCTTGGCACACAGTAGGTGCTTTAATAGTCCTTAATTGGGCATGGTAGGAAGAAGTATCAAGTCTAACTGTCTAAGCCAGCGATTTTCAACCCTTTTTCTCTCATGGCACACATAAACTAATTACTAAAAATCTGTGGCACACCAAAAATATATTTTTTGCTGATCTGACCAAAAAAGGTATAATTTTGATTCATCCACACCAGATGGCTAATGTATTGGTGGTTGTCATTTTTTCTTTTAATTTTTTAATTGATTTTTTTTTTTTGAGAGAGAGAGAGAGAGAGAGACATTGAGAGAGAAAAAACATCAATGTGAGAAAGAAACGTCGATCTGTTGCCTCCCATATGTGCCCTGACTAACCCACAACCTGGACATGTATGCTGACCAGGAATCAAACCCCACCACCTTTTGGTGTATGGGAGGATTCTCCAACCAATTGAGTCAAACAGGCCAGGGCTGTTGTCGTTTTTTTTATTTGATAATCTCTTCTAAGGGAAAAGAGATCAGTGCCCCTTGACTAAATAGTCAGCTGTTACATGCTTTAAAAATTCTTGCGGCATACTGGTTGAAAACCACTGGTCTAAGCCATATAATTTAGCAGGATTCACAAAAATGTAGAAAAATGTTTTATTTATTGTGTCTTTCTAGTTCCTATTTATCTTGTCCTCTATTTTAGCATCCCACCCCATTTTGAGGCAGTACTTCCTAAACTGTGTTCTATGGGCTGTTAAAAAGGGTTCTGGAGAAAATTAAAACATGTTCATAATCAAATGATTGGATTTTACTATTTTTTTTTGTAAGGGGAAGGATTATAAAGCTTTTAAAAACTGATTATGTTCTGCAACTGTTAATTCAGCCATCAGACATTTTATTAGTTGGGGGTTTTTTATTTATAATAATTTTTTTTTTTAAATTTCAGAGAGGAAGAGAGAGGGAGAGAGAGAGAGAAACATCAATGATGAGAGAGAATCATTGATTGGCTGCCTCTTGCATGCCCCCCACTGGGGACCGAGCCAAAATCCAGGCATGTGCCCTTGACTGGAATCAAACCCGGACCCTTCAGTCTGCAGGCCAATACTCTATCTACTGAGCCAAACCAGTGGGGATTTTTTAATGAAGTCTTTTATTATTATTATTATTATTATT
>NW_005370740.1:508883-514967 GCF_000412655.1 Myotis brandtii
GTGGGGGTCCCCACTGCGGTGCCTGGCCAGTCTGGGTGAGGGGCTGAGGGCCATTTTCAGGCTGGTGGGCAACTGAGGCTCCCAACCTCTCCTTTTTTTCTTTTTTTTTTTTTTTTATTCTGGAATTTATTTACCTTCTATGGCTGTCACTGGAGCTGAGAGCCGGCTCCAGCTCTGAGGCCCAGCTCCAGCTTGAGGCCTCGGCTGCTGAAAGCAGGTATCTGGGTTTGTTTGGCTTCTAAAATTGAAACACTGTTGCAGCTCCAGCTCTGAGGCCCGGCTGGCTGAAAGCAGGTTTCTGGGTTTGTTTAGCTTCTATAATTGCAACATTGTTTCTTAGAGTGCACCTTAGAGGCCGGCAGCGGCAGGCGGGCAACCTTGGCTTCCTCCATCACTGGAGCAAACAAGCCTCCTGTTCGCTTCAGCTGCCTGGCTGCCGGCCGCCATCTTGGTTGGCAGTTAATTTGCATATAGCCCTGATTAGCCGATGGGAAGTGTGTCGGAGGTACGGTTAATTACCATGTTTGTCTATTATTAGATAGGATTATTGATTTCAGAGAAGAAGGGGGAAGGGAGAGAAAGGGAATCATCATTGATGAGAGAGAATCATTGATTAGCTGCCTCCTGCATGCACCCCACTGGGGATTCAGCCTGCAACCTGGGTATGTCTCCTGACCGGGAATTGAACCTCCTGGTTCTTAGGTCAGTGCTCAACCACTGAGCCATACTGGTCTGGCCATCCATCAGACCTTTTGATTTGTGATTAATAAAATACAAATTTATCAAAAATGTTATTGAATTTATAGGTTGGATCACTAGGCATTTTTAATTTGTCATCCCATGCCAATCTAAGTATACCCTACTACCTCTTGAGCTCTTTTAGTATTTTTGTAAATTTTAATTTAAAACTATTTTGTGGTCAAATCTATTTGAGGAATGTTGGACTAGCATGGAACCAGTCTTACCTTTAAGACTACAGTAAGTCTTCATTTAACGACATCAATAGATTCTTGGAAACTGCAACTTTAATTGAAATGACATCTATCAAAACCAATTTTACCATCAAATAATTGATATCAACAAGTGTTAAGTTCCTACAGCAAAAACATTCCTACTGGTCACAAAAACATTGCTAAACTTCTAAATAAGGACTCAAAACATAATATTAAAAAATGAAATAAATATGAGTTATACATAAATCTAAGAACTATTAATTAAAACAAGTAAGAGAATTATTTTTCAACCCACCTATTCCAGTTCAGAGTTGCATGTGGCCAAAGCCACTCCTGGCAGCTCAGAGCACAAAGCAAGACCCACACTAGACAGAACACCCTTCCATCACATGGTGCACTCACACACATACACATACTCAGATTAGGACAATGTAGACTCTCCAATTAACCTAACATACATATTTTTGGAATATGGGAGAACACCCACACAGACATGGGGGGAATAGGCAAAACACACAGATATTAATTCTTTCCGGGAACCAAAAAAATTTTTTCTCAACAGCATTAGAATGAAATGATGTTGAACAAAACAACGTTATTGGAGGACCTGCTGTACTTTGTGGACTGTGACTGAGTTATCTGCTATGTTGGACACTGTCCTAATCACTTCAAAATAGTTATTTACTTTGAGCCTCCCTTCACAACCATTATATTCCTCTGAGTTAAATGGCGTTAGATCTCTATTTAACTGTGGGGGGGCATGTAGGCTTGGGCCTAGTAAGTTTTGGATCCCAGGTTCACGTCTGGATCCTTGGAGCTCTGGAGCCTGTGCTCTTTCCACATTGGCTCTTAGCTGTGTCCTTTCAGTATTGCAGGTCTAAACTTTGTGCCAAGGTCACTAACCCTTCCTTTTACCTGAACATTCCTACAGAGGCAGGCTTTGGTACTTTGTTTTGCTACTGCATTTCTCCTTTGCTCATGCTGATTCTCTCGTGTTCCTTACTTTCTAATTCTTTGTGCCCATTTATCTTACCCATTTTTCAGGATCTCTTCAGATCCACCTTTTCTTCTGTGAAACTTGTCTGGATCTTGCAACACAACTTTTCTCACAGAAATATTTCCCTTCTTTTTTAAGTAAAAAGGGGAGGGAGGGAAAAGAGGAGAATGCCTGGATTTCCTTCAGCCACAGTTTTCTGTCTGTCTGAGGACTTCTTACCTCTATAAGCAGAAGCCACCTGCCAAGGTCAGCCATGGGCCAAGGTCAGCCCTTCTGGATCTGCCCTGAGACTGAGTGGCCTGAGGTCCCCACTGTGAGCTCTGTCTGCTCTATGCCCCTTTAGCTACAGCATTTCTGTTTAGGAATGTTTTCTTTCCCTAATCCAGGCCTAGAACAGCCACGATTAGCTTCAACAGTGCAACTATATTCAGCAGCCAAGGCCAGTGTCTTGTGGCCACTCCTTCTAAAAAACCCCCAACCCCTGTTCTTCCCCAACAGTTGTCTCTGAGTCTTAAATTTATCTGTTTGAAGCAATTCCTTTTTGTTTTTTAAACAAAACTCAATCATTGGACTTTGTCCTTTGTAGATGAAGTGAGAGTTGCTTTCTGAGGACTGGCTCATACCAGCTACCAGCTGCTTTTAAATTGCTGCAGGTCTTTAAAGAGACAGTTTAGTTGTGGACCAAATTTCCTACCCACAGAACCTTGTTGTCTGTAGGATTCTAGTGTAGACTATGACAATGTTGAGGTGGGTGACACCTGGCAAAGGTGCATGAGAGGTACATGAGTTTGGTTTTAATCTCCCATTGGGTCAAAGTCTTGTAGAGTTAATCCTTTTCTCTCTCTCTCTCTCTCTCTCTCTCTCTCTCTCTCTCTCTCACACACACACACACACACACACACACACACACACACACACACGGTTGGCAGTATGTGTGCCATGTGCAGGAATGGTGAACAAAACCCAAACACACACATTATAGCCATATGGGCTGATGATCAAACAGAAGTAAAGCCTCATCATTTGGAGGCCTCTGGCATTGGCAGTGTGTCCTATCTGGAGAGTATCCTCAGTTAGCAGTTACTTTGTAAAAGACCGAAAGACTAGGCTGTGCATATTTGGCCTCAGCCATACAAGATAAAAATGCAGTCAGAAGGATGTGATGGAAGACAGCCTGTTGGAGGAAGGTCCTGAAGAACACAGAGTGAAAGAATGGTAGCCTCAAGCTGGCCTTCCTCCAGCTTTGTCTCTTGGATTTTGCACTGGAGCTGAGAAGGAGGGACTAAGTTTTTGGGTAATGACTGGCTCCTTTCTGCCTTCTTGTTAGAATACAGAATCCCAACTCCAGTAGTAATACCACGTTGAATACTCCATTTATAATGCCCTAAAATTTGGGGTTAGAAAAAAACAGACCTCCATCTGCCTTTGGGAAAGACTAAAAGGAAGTTTCTCTATTAGTATCTTGCTTATTATTGCCATTGCATTTAAAAATCTGTGAGGGGCTCAGATTTTGTCATCCTATATACTAAAGAGGTAGTATGCAAATTGACTGTCACACCTCATACAAGATAGCTGCCTCCATGTGGTCACAGATAGCTGCCCCCATGTGGTCACAGATAGCTGCCCCCATGTGGTCAGAAGATGGCTGTGCCCATGTCACAAGATGGCCCCCACAAGATAGCTGGCAGGGGAGGGCAGGTGGGGACAAACAGGCCAGCAGGGGAGGGCAGTTGGGGGCGATTGGGCCGGCAGGGGAGCAGTTAGGTGTCGATCCGGCTGGCAGGGTAGTGGTTAGGGGTGATCAGGCTGCCAGGCAGAAGCGGTTTGGGGCAATCAGGGAGGCAGGAAGGCGAGCGGTTGGGAGCCAACAGTCCCAGATTGGAGAGGGTGCAGACTAGGCTGAGGGACCACCCCTCCCCCCGGCTTGAATTTTGTGCACCAGGCCTCTAGTGTATCATAAATGCAATAAGGGTGGCAACCATGTCCTTAAAATAGTACCATGTGTATGGTATATCTGACCTGGTTGCTGAATGACTGAAGAGGCTACTAGCCCGAAGTCAGGAGCATCTTACCTTGAAAGTCTGAGATTGTGTCTGTGGCATTTTATTTGGGTGTGGGTTAGGATGGGAGATGGCTCCCTCAGTGCATGTGACCATTGATTGTCTTCATTGGAGCCTGACTTGCCAGGTTTGTGGGGACTCCTGAGGATTATAGAGTACTTGTTGTTGGAAGTGGTCTCAGATGAGTGAAAAGTCTTCCTTAGTGCCAAGGGCTGTCAGAGGTACTCTTCAAGCCCCAGCCCATTTCCCCATCACTTGGCCATAGTAGGGAGAAGTGGGCATATCACGTGTTAACAACTGCTTACCTTACTTTTTGGGAAGATAGGAATTTTCAGATCTTTCCCTCATGTTTATGTAAAACAGACGGGAACAAAATAATTGCCATGAATGAACAGAGATGGCTGTCATTTAATCTCATGCATATGTGTTCCTAACAGTCTTCCTTTAAACATTCTGTGACTAGGAAAGTTGTGAATAAAGTTAAACCAATGATTAGAAGTAATTGTCAACCTTCCTACCCCTGAACAGGATGCAAATAATAAGTAAAGTCAATATTTGGTTTGTATACCCTCTGTATCTAATCTGCTTTATTATATCTTTCTTCAAAATGTCTTTGGAAATTGGTTATCCTGGCACCTAAAATTACACTTGCCAAAATTGCTGCTCAGTGTTTGTTAAATTACTTTTCCTTTTAAAATTCCTGTTCCTGTTGCCATAGCGCTAAACTGGTCCCCCTTCATCTCATGTCCAAGGGATTGCCCAGGCCCCCTGTACACGCCTGTCTGCAGTTCCACCTTCCTTGGTACCACCCTCCTGGCTACAACCAGACCATTGTGCTTTGAAGGCTGGGTGCTCCTACTCATGTCTCCAGTGAGCTCTCCTGCCTGATCAGCACCACTTTCACCCTCCTCCCAGTCCCCTGCATGCACTCTGCTAAGTTTTGCTCTAGCTTTCTATGCCTTCTCTGTACCCAAAGGGCCTGGCCTCTCTTCTCTGCTTATCAAATCCTAAGCATCCCTACCCTGACAGTTTAGAAAATGTTTGCTTGTTTGTTATAGTGCCTGTGTTAGTTTTTTCCTTAATTAGATTGTAAGCTTCTTGAGGGTGGCATATTGTTTTCTTTTCTGCTTGCTTCATTCAGTGGTCATCATACACTTTGTGAACAGTTAGCAAACCCTTCAGGATATAGCTTTTACATTTTGCTGTTGAGTTCAACTGCACCTTTTAATACTTTAAATCAGGGGTCCTCAAACTTTTTAAACAGGGGGCCAGTTCATTGTCCCTTAGACCGTAGGAGGGCCGGACTATAGTTTAAAAAAAAACTATGAACAAATTCCTGTGCACACTGCACATATCTTATTTTGAAGTAAAAAAACAAAACGGGAACAAATACAATATTTGTATTTGCATGTGGCCCGCGGGCCGTAGTTTGAGGACCCCTGCTTGAAATCCTATCTAATAAAAGAGAAAGATGCAAATTGACCGTGGCCCCGAACGCTTCCCATTGGCTAATCAGGGAGATATGCAAATTAACTGCCAACCAAGATGGCGGCCGACAGCCAGGCACCTGAAGCGAACAGGAGGTTTGCTTGCTCCAGTGACGGAGGAAGCCAAGGTTCCCTGCCTGCTGCTGCCGGCCTCTGAGCTGCAACTCTAAGAAACATTGTTGCAAATGTAGAAGGTAAACATTCCCCAGAAACCTGCTTTCAGCCAGCCGGGCTTCAGCCAGCAGGATCGCAACAGTGTTACAATTATAGAACCCAAACAAACCCAGATCCCTGCTTTCAGCAGCGGAGGTCTCATAGCTGGAGCCGAGCCTCAGAGCTAAAACCGGCTCTCAGCTCCAGTGACAGCCATAGAAGGTAAATAAATCCCAGAATAAAAAAGAAAAAGAAAAAAAGGAGAGGTTGGGAGCCTCAGTTGCCCGCCAGCCTGAAAATGGCCCTCAGCCCCTCACCCAGACTGGCCAGGCACCCCAGTGGGGACCCGCACCCTGAAGCAACAAGATGGCGGCTAATTTGCATACTGAAGGCAGGCGGCAGCGGGAAAGGCTGTCCGCGGTCCGGGACCGGGA
>NW_005370740.1:516298-517704 GCF_000412655.1 Myotis brandtii
AACAACAATGGAGCTGTTATCTGTTAAAAGTGTGGGCACAAACAGGTAGTTGAACATTCCCTGAGGGGTCTCAGATTGGAGAGGGTGAAGGCCAGACTGAGGGGCCCCTTTCCTCCCCCCTTTACCCCAGTGCACGAATTTCGTGCACCGGGCTACTAGTGTTATTATAATGTACTAGAGGCCCGGTGCACGAATTTCGTGCACTGGGGGGGGTGTTATCCCTCAGCCCAGCCTGCACCCTCTCCAATCTGGGACCCCTTGGGGGATGTCTGACTTCCAGTTTATCCGCCTAAACCGGCAGTTGGACATCCCTCTCACAATCCGGGACTGCTGGCTCCTAACCGCTCGCCTGCCTGATTGCCCCTAACCACTCTGCCTGCCAGCCCGATTGACCCCTAACCACTCCCCTGCTGGCCTGATTGACACCTAACTGCTCCCCTGCCGGCCCATTCACCTCTAACTGCCCTCTCCTGCCAGCCCGATTGCCCCCAACTGCCTCCCCTGCTCGTTCGATGGCCCCCAACTGCCCTCGCCTGCAGGCCTGGTCGCCCCCAACTGCCCTCCCCTGGAGGCCTGTCCCCAACAACTGCCCTCCCCTGCTGGCCTGGTAGCCCCCAACTGCCCTCCCCTGGAGGCCTGGTCCCCCACAACTGCCCTCCCCTCCTGGCCATATTGTGACAATGTGGCGGCGGCCATCTTGTGATGACGTGGCAGCAGCCATATTGTGGCAGCCATCTTGTGATGATGTGGGGGTGGCCATCTTGTGATCACGTGGGTGCGACTATCTTGTGGTGGCCATCTTGTGATGACGTGGGGGGCGGCCATATTGTGATGATGTGAGGGTGTGAGGGTCAATTTGCATATTACCTCTTTATTATATAGACTAGAGGCCCGGTGCACAAAAATTTGTGCACTCGGGGGGTGGGGGAATGTCCCTCAGCCCGGCCTGTGCCCTCTCACAGTCTGGGACCCCTCGGGGGATGACCATCTGCTGGCTGAGGCCTGCTCCCCAGGGGATTGGGCCTAAGCTGGCAATCAGACATCCCTCTGGCAGCCCGGCAGCCGTCAGTGGATGTCCACTTGCCAGCGGGGAGCAGACCTAAGCTGCAGTCAGACATCCTTAGCGCTGCTGAGGAGGCAGGAGAGGCTCCCACCACCACCGCTGTACTGGCAGCCATCAGCCTGGCTTGTGGCTGAGCAGAGCTCCTCCATGTGGGAACTCACTGACCACCAGAGGGCAGCTCCTGCATTGAGCGTCTGCCCCCTGGTGGTCAGTGTGTGTCATAGTGACCAGTCATTCCCAGTCCTTCTGCTGTTAGGGTCAGTTTGCATATTACCCTTTTACTATATAGGATAGAGGCCTGGTGCACGGGTGGGGGCTGGCTGGTTTGCCCTGAAGGGTGTCC
>NW_005370740.1:518231-519870 GCF_000412655.1 Myotis brandtii
TTGTTTAGCTTCTATAATTGAAACATTGTTGCTTCCGGAGCTCAGAGCTGGGCTGCGGCAGGTGTGGAACCTTGGCTTCCTCCATCACTGGAGCAACCAAGCTTCCTGCTCGCTTCAGCTGCCTGGCTGCCGGCCGCCATCTTGGTTGGCAGTTAATTTGCATATCACCCTCATTAGCCAATGGGAAGTGTAGCGGAGGTATGGTTAATTACCATGTTTTTCTATTATTAGATAGGATTTCCCTTAGGAAGATGTTGGCTGTAATTCTATTAAGAGATGTTAACTTATGGTTGTTGTACTGGTGTAGGAAAACTTCTACAGTTAATCTTCAGTGTGGTACTCATTTCAGTACACATGAACTGTACATTTGTGCAGTGTCATTACTTTAAGAATGACTCTGTGAATGCATTTTGTAGCCTTTCGTGGGGGTGGGGGGGAGTAGTAAAAGAAGAGAATTCCATGTTAAAATTATTATTTTTTAAACATTGGTCATGTATTGGGCAGAAACAGTGTTCATAACATTTTTCTGGGCTTAGGTATGTTGTTTTGGAGATCTTTACGTATTCGGTATACACTGTAGTGACCTAAAGTAGAAAATTGTAGCATGTCATTGCAAGCTTTCTCTGCTGTCACCAATGAAATTATTAAAAAACAAAATAAAATGACAACAACAACAACAAAAAACAATTAGTAAACCCTTGATTCACAAACTGAATCACTGGCCTAGAAAATATTCAGTAAGAAGCATTTTCCTACCATTACCCCATTTTGAATTATTTTTCTATAGGTCTTATTTTCCATTTTGGGCTAAATGTTCAGGACTTAGGAAAAGAAACCTCAAACATTTCGTAAAGTTGGCCTGTGGACTAAAGGGTCCTGGGTTCGATTCCGGTCAAGGGCACATGCCCAGGTTGCGGGTTCAATCCCCAGTAGGGGGCGTGCAGGAGGCATCCAAGCAATGATTCTCTCTCATTGATGTTTCTATCTCTCACTCCCTCTCCCTCTCTCAAATCAATAAAAATATATTTTTTAAAAAAACGAAAGCTGAATCTTGTGGTACTGCAAAGGACTGTTCTGCTCTTTGGAAGGTAAGGTGGTAAAGGAGAGGAGTAGCTATATAGATAGGTGTGATGTGGTGGTTGTGGCAGCAAATGTGGCATGGGGCTCAGAGACCTTCCTCTCAACAGGAGCCCCATACCACACTTGCTGCCACCACTACTGCATCATACCTATCTGAGGGTAGGCACAGCTGGGGGGTGGGAATGGGGTACAGACCCTTCAGCCTATCTCGCTTTCCCTTTCTTATCTCCTGTTTACCCACCTCCACCCCCAAGTCTGGACAACTCTTGCCATGTTAGAGATATTGCCTCTTCAAGTAGCACAAGTGTAAGGAGCAAACTCTAGGAGTTGGTGTATGTATTGAGAATGTAGAGGAGACCAAGATGGCGGCATAGGAAAACATCGGAAATTGCTGCCTCCGACAACAACTTCAAAAATACAACTAAAAGACAGAACGGTCATCATCCAGAACCACAGGAAGGCTGGCTGAGTGGAAATTCTACAACTAGAAGGAAAGAGAAGAGCACACAGACTCAGAGGAGCTACGAAAGTAAAGTGCAGAGGTACGGAGGCTCCGGCG
>NW_005370740.1:521999-551090 GCF_000412655.1 Myotis brandtii
AAAAAAATATATAAAAAAAATAAAAAAAAATAAAAAAGAGAATGTGGGCTTTTACTTTATCAGGAACCCTCTTAAGCTGTTTTGGACCTGTTGAGGATTGGTAAGGGGCTCCAAGAGCATTTCCTATGGGTCTGAGACCATGTGCCCATCTACTTAGGGAAGGATCATGGAGTCGAGAGTGTAGAAGCAAAGTGGAGGCTGAGAGGCTGATCTGGAGATAGGTGTTCTCGTGGTCAGATTTTGAGAATGGGAGCAGACCTCTGCCAGGTGGCCCTCTTCCCCAGGGGCTGACAGTTCTTGCACAGTGAGACTGGTCATGGGGTTATTTAGGAAGGAGGTTTCTGTAGTTGCTCTCTTGTTAGTTTGTTCATTTATCTTCTCAGTTCTTCAAGTCAAAAATCTTCGGATTATCCTCTCTTACTCTCATCTCATATTTTATTCATTAATAAATTCTTTAAATTTTATTTCATATTTTGATCCAGAATCTGACTACAACCTATATTGATACTTCTCTAGGCCATGCCACTATCACCTATCCCCTGGCTTTTTTTTTTTTTTCCAGTAACCTTCAAACCACTTTCCCTGTACCCCTGCCCTCGTATCCTTAGATTGTCAACACAACAGCCAACGTGGTCCTATTAAAACCTGGGTGGCAGTCTCTTCTTTCTTACTTAAACTTCTACAGTGGTTTCCCAATGCCCCCATCCCACTCTGATGAAAGAAAGCTAAAGCCCATCTTGCTTTGCACATGCTGTTCCCTTGCCTCAGAGGCTCCCAGGTAACCCTGGCTGGCTCCCTTAGTACTTTGCTCTGCTTTCACTTTCCTTAAGGCTTCTCAGCCATCCTGGTTAACATCACCACCTCTTCTCAACCCATACAGCACTTCCAGCCCCCCTTCTACCCTGTTTTTCCTTCATAGCATATATTTCTTTTTAATATGTTAGGGTTTGCTGTGTGTTGTCTCTCTACCACTAGAATGAAAGCTCCAGGAGGACAGGAAGTTTTGTTTGTTTTGTTCACTATTCTGTGCCAAGTGCCTGGAATATAGGGAGTGAACAGTAAATATCTGTTGGCTTCAGGCATTTATTCTGCATCCATTATGTACTGGGGACCAGGCTCTGGGGCCCATGCATGTACACACACAGGAATAAAACTGGTTGCTACCCCTACTGAGCTCACTGCAAAGTGATGGCAGTGCAGTGAGAGTAGTACTGAGGGAGTTGAGTAAATTTCTGTGGAGGTACAGAGGGAGTTGTGTCATCCCTTGAAGGTGAGCATAACTTCCCTACAACTGCTCTGCTATTCTTTATACACATCCTGTCTTCATCTTTTCCTGTGAGGCGGAGAGAGAATTATCAGCTTCCTTTTGCTAATCAGCCATTTCACAAATATTAAATGCTTTTTGCATATTAAGTGCATTTCTGGGCACTGTAATACTGCTGGATCTTAAAGGCAGGGGAGGTATCATGAGTATTTTGTTTTATGCCAAATGAGTCCAGTTCCTTTAACCTTTCCTTATAAGACCTGTCTTCCATCCAGTTAATCATTTTTTTCCTGTACCCATTCCAGTCCCCCACCCCCACCTTTATTTATATTTGTTTTTCTGTTCTAGAAGGATTCCATCCCTATCAGGAGGGAATTTATTTCTTTAATTTACCTAATGCTTTATTAGCAAGAACAATCCTATCCTTCCTCCCTTCTCCAAATGGTAGGCAGCCATTATAAACCACCCCTGGTGCCAGCTGCATTTCACACCATAAAACAGGCCTGAGGTCCAGAGCCACCACCGCCTCAGCCCCCTTCTTTTGGCCAGTTCTGGCCCACAGATAGTTCAACTTGACCTGTCAAGGGATATCTTTGGCTTTTGGGGTAGAGAAATTCATCTGTTCCAGCTTTAATAGAAGAGGATGAGGATTAAGTCTTAGACCAGCTAAGGAGCCATCTTTGGAAGAAGGACAGAGCCATGCTGTAACTTGGCTTTTTTTTTTTTTTTCTCTATAACTACTCCAGACATTTGTCATCAACACTACGAAGAGTGTTCATTTCACCTAGCCTCTGACTCTGAGGCGTTTGCATTTTGGGGAACATAACATAGTTAACAATATGGCCTGCAGTCCTAAAATCACTCTAGTAAGAGTGAGTCTTATTTGTTGAGTTAATGAACTGTGTTAAGAGATTTGCTGAGCTTTGTATTAGTCCGGCTTTTCTGCAGGAGTTAGAACTAGAAGAGGGCTGGCCTAAAAGTGTTAGAATTTGATTGTTAGGGGATTTACATTATTTTAAGGAAAATCTATAGGTTTATATCATCCACGGTTCACTTAAGAGATCAAATCATGCCATCTTATTGGATCTGTTTATCCTGAGATTTCAGTTATGGGTAATGGGAAATATTTAGTTTCTTGGGGGTGGATATTTCTTCCTTTTTAATTCCCTCAGAAAAGCTCTGCCCTTTTATTAGTAGCAGGACTGCTTACCACTGAACTCCAGCCACAGCTGTTTTCTGTAAGCAGGCACCAGTTGATAAGCTGCCATGGTGGAGTCTGTCCTGCCTCCATATAAGACTACTAGAGGCCTGGTGCACGGATTCATGCACCCGTGGGGTCCCTCAGCCTGGCCTGCACCCTCTCATAATCCAGGACCCTTCGGGGGATGTCAGCCTGCGGGGATCAGGCTGAAACCAGCAGTCCGACATCCCTGGAAAGATGCAGTGCACGAAGCAGCAGGCGGCCAGGGAGGAGCCTGAGCCTGGGCCAGGTGCCACGCCACTCCCACTTATCCTGGCCCTGCTGTGCCTGCTGCCACCACCGCCACTCACCAGCTGTGAACCTGGTGTCTGGCTCCCGTCAGTCAGCTGGGTGGCGCTCCTGCTGTGGTAGTGCACTGACTACCAGAGGGGCAGCTCCTGCATTGAGCATCTGACCCCTGGTGGTCAGTGCGCATCATAGTGACCGGTCAAATGGTTGTTTGGTCACTTAGGCTTTTATATATATAGACAAGAGGCCCCATGCACAAAATTTGTGCACTGGGGGAGGGGGGATCCCTCAGCTCGGCCTGCGCCCTTTCGCAGTCTGGGACCCCTTGGGGGATGTCCGACTGCCGTTTAGGCCCGCTCCCCACGGGACCCCTTGCTTCTTACCGCCCACCAGCTCACTGCTCCTTACTGCTTGGCTCGCTGCTCCTTAGCACTGCCGCAGAGGCAGGAGAGGCTCCCGCCACTGCCACTGCACTTGCCAGCCATGAGCCTGGCTTCTGGCTAAGCGGCACTCCCCCTGTGGGAGTGCACTGACCATCAGGGGCAGCTCCTGCATTGAGCATCTGCTGCCTGGCGGTCAGTGCTCATCATAGCGACTGGTCGTTCTGGTCATTCCACCATAACAGTTGCTTAGGCTTTTATTATATAGATGAGCCATTTTAGCTCCTTCAGTGTTTCCCTTAGGAAATATAGACTTCTATTAAGGTATATGCATCAGTTACGATTAGTTTCAGTTGGAAATTGCAAAATATGGCTTAAACATGAAAGGAGATTTTCTGCTTTATGTAATAGAAACTTAGAAGTGGGAAGCTCCAGAGCCAGTATGGCGGGCTTCATGGTCAAAGTCCTGACTCCTTCTATCTAGAAAGATAGCAGTTTTAGGCCTATTAGCTGCAGCTTGTGGTCCACTCCATGCATTGACAGGTGAGAGTAACTTGACCTAACTTTACTACACTGGCACATGATTTCTATCCTTTTAGGTTTCCATGGTCAAACATGGTTGTTGGAGCTCCAGCTATCATATTTTTGTCACCAGGGAAAATATAAAAGGGAGGAAATGTAGAGAAAGACAAAATGTTGCTCTCCCATGTGAGACATTTCCTATAAGGTCTTTCTGGAAGGTTCACACACTTCTGCTCACATTTTATTAGCCAGAACTTAGAAAACATGGTCGCAAGGAAGGCTGGGAAATGTGGTTTTGTAACTGAGCACATTGTTGACCCTAATAAATTTGGGGTTCTATTATAAGAAAGAAGTCTTTGCTGTACTTAGTGTGCTTTAGTTAGTGTCTAACATACTTTTTACTTCATGTGGATCCACTTCTTCCTGCCCTGTCTCTCATGAACATTGAGAGGAGCTGAACATAAATACAGTGTTTCTTCCTCCAGATACTTTCTGGATGTTCTTGCATCTCTACTTTGAACTAAATAATAATCTAATTGCAGGAGTTTGTTGGAATTCTAGTGAGTGAGAGAGTGCATGTATTTCTGTGGGTGATATCTTAGCAGCAGTGGCAATAAAGGCCTGGGCATACCTGGGAGGTTGCTGTTCTTATGTCTCTGAGCCCTTCCTCCCCTTCCCCTCTCTAAATCCTGGGGTTTTTTTTTAGAAGTTGTGATCTTGATGTTTGGCTTCTCATAGCAGGATGCCTCAGAGGAGTGGGCACTGGGTGAGCACACAGCATCTCTGAACATGGTGGATTGAGCCAGTGCAGACTTAAGTATGAGAAGCTGAAGTGTATGTTTATGTCCCCTCTGCAGCTTCTCTTCTATGGCTGCATCTCCTAAGAGATGGCTCATTTTTCTTCCCTTGTGCACATATACATTCATAAGCACTGTTTAATGGACCAAGATTTTGGTTTATGACTAAAAATTATGAAAACTTTAAATTCTCTGGACCCAAGTCCTTAGGAAACCTGGATCCTATACTCAGCTCAGTGAGTCAGTTAGATACCTCTCGGATCTTCTTCAATTTGAATCCTTAGCAGCTCTGTGATATCAGCTTGGGGCTTTTCAGGCATGAGAAATGTTTCCACCTCCCACCCTGGCTGGAAGTTGTCCAGGAAATTGTCACTGACACATTGAGATGCACAAATGGAGCAAACTGTCAAGAGAAATGTGGAGTTCATCTTAGAAAACGTTGCTCTCAGCAGTAGCACAAGAAAGTGTGAATTTGTAAGAATTAGGTTAGTATGTTGAGGGATGATGGTAGGTGAAAATAAGTGTGTGAGTGTAGGAGACTGTCTTGGCTCTTAGATTTTAAATGGTTCTCAGCTGGGAGTCTTTCTATATGTGCACTGCTGCACACAGCTTATTCCAGTGCTGGGTCTGCCTTGGGTGAACAGTCACTGCTAACTCCTCACTACTGATATTCACATCCTCTCCTAAGTGGAACAAAAGGAAGGATCCCTGTATAGAATGGGGAATGGGAGGGCATGGATTTCACAGGAACAAAGTCATAGAGTGTTTGGGGGTGAGGCAGACACACCTGTGGTTTAGGTTAAGTTAGGGTCAGAATGGAACTGTCATTCCCAGTCCGAACCTTTGAGTCTTTCAGGTGCCTGGCTTTCTTTTATACCTGAACAAACCGGGGGGTTTTGAGGAGTGAGATGGAAAGAGGATGATTACAGCTAATAGCCACCATTTAAAAAAATATTTTTGATATATATTTATTTTTTTATTTCAGAGCAGAAGGGAGAGGGAGAGAGAGATAGAAACATCAATGATGAGAGAGAATCATTGATCAGCTGCCTTCTGCATAACCACTACTGAAGATCAAGCCCACAACCCGGGCATGTGCCCTGACCAGGAATTGAACCTTGACCTCCTGGTTCATAGGTTGATGCTCAACCATTAAGCCACATTGGCCAGACTAGCCACCATTTATTGAACACTTATTTTGTGCTAGGCATCCTAGTGGCTAAATGCATTATCAATTAATTCTTAACAAAGTCCTATGCTGTGGGTATTGAGTTTCAGAGAGACTGAGTGACTTGATTAAAGTCACACAGCTAATTAGTAGCAAAACCAGGATTTGACTCTAATTCTGTTTGACTCAAGCCTATGCCCTTACCCATATCAGAAATCTGCTTCTCTCTCATTATTCATTCAACAAGTGTTTTAATGCCCACTGTGTTCTAAGCACTCTTCTGCTAGAGATACTAGTAGTGAGCCACACAGTTAAAAATCCTTACCTTCATGTATCTTATATTACAGCAAAGGATAATTTTCCACTTTCTTTCACGATCAGTTTACTATATGTATTACATCTTTCTAGCCCTGTATTTTATATAAATATTACACTTCTTCCCCAGAATATTTCTTTTTAAAAAATATATATTTTTATTGATTTTAGAGAGGAAGGAAGAGGGAGAGATAGAAACATCAGTAATGAGAGAGAATCACCGATCGGCTGCCTCCCGCACGCCCCATTACTGGGGATCGAGTCCACAACCTGGGCATGTGCCCTTGACCGGAATTGAACCTGGGACCCTTCGGTCCACAGGCTGACACACTATTCACCGAGCCAAACCGGCTCGGGCCAGAATATTTCCTAAATAACTCTTCTTTTTCTCAAAGACTAAAATGAGGGGATTCTTGCCCTGGCCAGTGTGGCTCAGTTGGTTGGTTTAAAAAAGAGGGGTTTCTTGTTTGTTGGATATTGGGATATTGATTCTTAATACACTTCCTACCCTCACTCCCCCCAAACCATCATAACTGGTCATGGGGTAGGTAAGATAGAGCACTTTATGGAAGGCCTGGGGGTCTTGGGAGCTCACCCATACCTGGGATCTGGCTTCACCTATCAGACCACTTCCCTTATTTCCCAGGGAGAGGTAGTCCTGGCTTATGTGGAGTTCTTTTGCTTGTCCTTCCTACTTCCCACTCTGAGAAGTTGTTTTTTTTTTTGTTTTTTTGTTTTTTTGTTTTGGTTTTTTTTAAAAAATACATTTTATTGATTTTTTACAGAGAGGAAGGATAGAGAGTTAGAAACATTGATCAGCTGCCTCCTGGGGATGTGCCCACAACCAAGGTACATGCCCCTGACCAGGATCGAACCCGGGACCCCTAAGTCCGCAGGCCGACGCTCTATCCACTGCGCCAAACCAGTCAGGGCTGAGAAGTTGTTTTTGAGGTGGGTGAGAGTGATGTCAGGAAATCAGTGGTGGTTTAGTTCTGCCTCCTCACCTCCAGAATTGTAGCAAATTGTAAAAGGCTGGGAGAGTGTAATGTGGTGCGAGATTTAAGGAGGAGGCATGCTATGCTGCCTTTGCATGTCAGAACTGATCATTTACTGCAGAGATTTATAATCTGGACACTGGAATTTCTTCGATGGTACCTCCAAGAAAAGAAAACACAAGATTGTTGAAAGGGTCTGGAGAAAGGTAAATGGGGTACTGGGGAGGCTGAGCAACTTTTACCTGTTCTAGATTTTGGGGATGGATACTAACAAAAGGTTAAATCACTTAGCTAGTCCAGTCCTGTCTTTTTTACAGAAAAGGAGTCTGCAGCCTTGCCCAAACAAGTGTTATATCCAAGGTTGGATGGTCTAATGAGCTGTTGAATCAGTACAGGAATCCTGTTCCCATCCTTCAGGTCACTTCCACGTTCGGTTTCACGTCAGATAATGTGAGTGGAGTTCTGAGTGATCTGACTCCTGCTGGGCACCTTCACAGAATGTTAACATATTGATTCTCTAGAAGTGAATTAGTAGATTCCTCTCTTAATATCTCATAAAAGAAAAATGTTTGACTTCATGGCATCCTTTAGCAGTCATTTCATTCCTCAAAAGTCATATTTGACCTTAAATAAGTCCACAGTTTCTTTTTGGTGCTTTGAGTTTTTCCTTTCACAAAAGGGATAATAAATACTAGATATAAGCAATGGAGTATTGACATGAAAGGAAGAGTGTCATAAAGGGCCTCTCTGATTTCCCAGTCCCTTTAGGAGTAAAGAATTGTGTTTTTACAGTACTTTACATCTGATGAAGCATTTTCACACACACTGTCAAATTTGATCCACGATAGTAAGGTAGATAGAGTTTGGATTGTAATTTCCATTTTGTAAATGTGTAAATGGATTTAGAGAGGTTATCTAACTTATTAAATGACAGAGCTCTGATTCAGATTCCTGTTCCTAATTCTGAATACAGTTCTGCCATACCACCCTGCCTCTTCAAAACAGACACAATGTGCAAGCTATGGGGTCATCAAGGTAACTTTTCCTTGCTTCTGGGCATTCATTTCTGTTTGCTGAGGAACTTATTGAGAACATCAGTGCCACTTTGTCTGAAACAGCAGAGGAAGTGACCCAGCCAGGAAGTTGGGCCACATCACCAAATGGCACAGTTGAAGAGACCACTATTCTGGCCCTTCTCCTGGGAGACCTGTGTTAGGAGGCCAACATAGGGTGGAGCTGACAGTGGGATTTCCTTTCCTGTTCATTATGGTATGGTAAGTACTTAAAAATATCTCATGAAACATTCTTTGTCTAGTAGCTGAGTGTGTGCCAAAGTTCAAGGCATTAAACATCTGAGTGTTACCAAGTAGCCAAGCAGTTGGTGCTGCCTTCTGAAAGATGTTCATTCACCATGGGTGTTACCCTTTATTTGATCAACAAACTCAGGTTATTCCTTACTTCAAGCTTATTCTCAGGCCAGTCAGTAAGAAACTCTTATTCTCAGGACTCTTCAAAGAGAATTAAATAATTCTGTAATTCCTGGCAATCAAGGGTTCATACAGTTTAGGAATATTCTATCATTTTAAAAATAGATAACTATACCCTGAATGACCTGTGTGTTTGTGTTTGACCTTTGCCTAAGTTTTTTCCCCTCTTTCTAAAATATTATTTTCTCCCTTCCTGACATTTCACCCAAACTTCTCTAATCTACTCAGTCCTCTAGGGCTCTGTTTCTGATTCACTTCTTTAGTACTTTCTAGAGTACCCTGGCCCAGGCAATCCTTTGAATGACTTTAGCTCCTTGTTGATCAGTATGGGCATTGTGTAGGAGCTTGTTAGAAATGTAGCATCTCAGGCACCATCCAGACATACTGAATCCACATAGGAACAGTATTCCTCAGTGATTTGGTGGTTTGTGTGCATGGAGAAGCATTTGCTTATAGGTCTCATGTTGTATTTATTTATCACCTTTTATTATTAGTTAACTGTTTCATTATTTCTTCCTCCCCTTTACAAATTATTCTTTTTTAAAAATGTGTTTTTTATTGATTTTTAGAGAGAGGAAGGGAGAGGAATAGAGAAGTAGAAACATCGATAAGAGAGAAACTCTTACCCCTCCTGCACGCCCCCTTCTGGGGATAGAGCCTGCAACCTAGGCATGTGCCCTGACTGGGAATTGAACCAATGACCTCTTGGTTCCTGGGTTGATACTCAACCGCTGAGCAACACTGGCCAGACCAAATTCTTCTCTTCTTAATCTCATTGTAGTACCTGACCCAACTTTGACACAGAATAGGCACTAATTAATATTTGTAGATTGACTGGGAGTCACCATTTATTAAAAAATTTGTCAGAGTATGTAGGGAATTGTATAAGAAGTATGACATATGCAGGCTCATAAAAATTTACTTCTGAAAGGACAAGAAAAAGTATGAAAGGACACAATAAAATTTAATTCACCAAGTGAGGCAATGTTGATGTAAGGGGCATAGTCATTGCAGCTAGCCAATCCTTAGATAAATTTTCCTAGCTCCATCACTTACTGTCTGTGTGTGACCTGAGAAGATTTGATTATTCTCTCCAAACCTTAACTTATTTATCTGATCTCTAAAATTGGGGTAACATAATGTTACTGAGCCAGGGTTCACTGTTTGACATGTGCAGAAGCGAATACTATTGCACTGGCCTTTGAGAAATGAAAAGAGGTTTTATTGTGAGGTCAACTAGCGAGGAGACAGGAGGCAAAGCCCAAATCTGTCTCCTCTGTCCAGAGCTCAGGGCAAGATTTAAGGGTTTCAGCACCAGATCTTTCTGGGCAGTGGACCCTTTGCTTCTAAAAGGGTTCCAGTGTTTACTGTAGTTTATCTTCAAGTCCCAGTCCTTTGGTTCCATGGCAGGGAGCAGTTAAGAGTTCACAAGTATTACTTGTGAGTGGTGATCACGTGTTACTCTAAGTGCTGAATTCAAGGTGTAAACGTTGGTTCCGGGTCTTGTTAGAAACATGATAGGACCAATTTGAGCTGGTTCTGTGGTTACACTTACAGTGTTGTGCTGAAGATAAAATGAGATAATGTAGATAAAGCATATAACATAAGTGCTTGGTGAGTGGTAGCTAGATGGTACAAAATGAATGTATTTAGGGACTCAATAATAACTAGAATTTAAAATTACTTTAATTGGATTCTTACTAATCTTTGAGATACTTGACATTTTATAAAAGGGACAAAATAGAGAAAATTTTTTCTAAGAGTCATGTTACATCAGCGCCCCCACCCCCTACCCCGTATTGTTTTATGATTCCCAGGATGGGCCATAAGCAAGGTTCCTATCTGTGTCTGCTTTCCCAAGAATACCCATCTCATGGAGGAGGAGTGCCTGCTATCAAATGGTGTTTGATGGACATGTGAGGATGTGTGTGGAGCAGGAGCTTGACAGAGGGAAAACACTGCCTTGCTATGCCCTGCCTTGGAGCACTGCGCCCATTCCACCTCTACCCATCCCACCCAGTATTTATGCTTCTACAAATAAATGTATAAAACAGACTATTAGAAGACAGAATCTGAACTAAATAAGTGTCCTGCTAAAAGGACAAGAAAAAGTACGAAAGGACACAATACATTTTGTGTCCTTCCCCAAGCTCTTGCACTTCCTCTGGACAGGGAGTGGGTGAAGGGACTTGCCAAATTGTAAAAATGATTTTTTCTTTAAAGGCAGGCAGCAGAAGGGAAGATGGGTGGTACAAACATTTGGTAGGTCAGCTGGAGACCTGTTAAGCTGTTGTGCATTTACTTTGTTAGAGTAAAGGCTTGAGCACCTGAGACCTTAGCATGAGTGCCCTGTATCAAGTACTGACAGGTTGTGTTTTACCTGTTGTTAGTGATCTCATGATGTATTGGGTGGGAGGCATGGAATCTGTGGATGAATTAACAAATTAATGTCAAGCTCTTTGAAGATGAAAATCATTATGTTCACCAGCTGGACCATCATTTCCTGTACTCTTTTTTTTTTAAATATAGTTTTTAAAAATATGTATTTCTTTATTGATTTCAGAGAGGAAGGGAGAGGGAGAGAGAGATAGAAACATCAATGATGAGAGAGAATCATTGATTGGCTGCCTCCTGCACGCCCCTTACTGGGGATCAAGCCCGCAACCTATCCCAGTGATGGCGAACCTATGACACGCATGTCAGAGGTGACATGCGAACTCATTTTTTTGGTTGATTTTTCTTTGTTAAATGGCATTTAAATATAAAAATAAATATTAAAAATATAAGTCTTTGTTTTACTATGGTTGCAAATATCAAAAAGTTTCTATATGTGACATGGCACCAGAGTTAAGTTAGGGGTTTTCAAAATGCTGACACGCCAAACTCAAAAGGTTCACCATCACTGCTCTATCCACTGAGCCAAACTGGCTAGGGCATTTCCTGTACTCTTGATTTTAAATAAAATAGAGGACATGCCTTCTGTTAGGCATTGCATCTATTTCACCCTCTATACCTGAAGCTTGTTATAAATCATGCTAGCATTTTAAAATTCAATACTTAAAATTTTACAATGCCAAGTCAATGAAAAATCAGATTTAACAATCCACTTTTCAGTACACGTTGGTAATTCTGTAACAGCTGCCTGTATATAATACTGTGAGGTTTAATGAAAGGAGGGCCACATCTTGGAGTTTATCCTAATGTTTTCCTGTTTTCTTAAAGGATCTCTTTTTTCTGGCTTACTTAGTAAAAAGAGAACACTGGCCCAACTCATTGGAGTCATGGTTTTGCTGGTGGGCGGCCTTGGTTCCTCAGGTTGAGTGACTGTCTTGGCTGGTTCAGCCTTCTCTGCAGGGATACAGGCTGCAAAGTGAATGTGTGCAGTTAGCCATGGGCTTGCCCGAGAGAACAAAGAGGAGAAGGTATGCCAGTCCCGTCTTGTGGCACAGCAGCTTTGCACTGAACTTAGATGGATAACAATTTATGTATAGTATTTCTCTTCTGAAGTAACACTCCTACTTTCTTTGAAATTTAAAAAATTTCTTCCCTCCCACTTTTACTCCAAGCTCTTCACTCCATACTCTGAAGTCTAAAGAGTAGAGAGGCAATCTCAGGTCTTTCAGCCCTACCTTCCTGCTTGGTGTTAGGGTTCTGTGTCCTCACTAGCGTAGTTTGCTGGAGAACAGAGGGAGGAGCATTCCCGAGGAACAGGACAGGAAGAACCAGCCGCTAAAAATAGGCAGCTTAGGAGAACCTGCTGACTGCTCTCTCAGTCAAATATGGTCCTCCTGTGATTACCAAGCGCAGAGTAGAGTGTGCTTTGGAACAAAGAAGAGAAAATATGTCAACCCTCGTTATAAGGAAGAAACAAACAAACATGACTGCAAAATATAGGCTTTTTACTATATGTTCCAGGTAAAAGGAACTTGGTGATTTTGGATGTGTGTTCCCTGGTAATTCTGGGGATATGTATGTTTGTGAATGTGTATGTGCAGGTGTGCATACGTGTATGACATTGAGAATATTCACTGTGAGGTGCTACGTACGACATTCCGGGTGGTGGTAGGTCTTCTCACAGAGGCTTTTCGTGAGAGATCTTTTGTATATATATAAGCAGAGATGTGTCCCACTGATAAAGCAACTCTCCTCACACTTAATGGAAGAAACTCCCACGGGTCATGTTTGTACAGTAAATGCACAGCCTGGGTCACTGTTTCACACAGGAGGCATACCAGCTGCAGAGCAGAGGGTCAAAAAGGAAGCTGTGCCAGCTATTCTAATATGATCTGCAAGCTGTCTTATTTGCCCTTTTTCTGTTTTAAAAAAGTAGGGATCCCAGTCCGACTGGTGTGGCTCAGTGGTTGAATGTTGATCCATGAACCAGAGGTCAGGGTTTGAATCCCCGTCAGGGCACAGGCCGGGATTGTGGGCTCGATCCCCATTAGGGGTTGTGCAGGAGGCAGCCGATCAATGATTCTCATTATTTTTTTTTAATTAAATCTTTATTGTTCAGGTTACATTTGTTCCTCTTTTTTCCCCCCCCATAACTCCCCTCCTCCCAGTTCCCGCCCCACCCTCCGCCCTCACTCCCCACCCACTGTCCTCATCCATAGGTGCACGATTTTTGTCCAGTCTCTTCCCGCATCTCCCATTCCCCTTTCCCCCCCAAGAATAGTCAGTCCATTCCCTTTCTATGTCCCTGATTCATTATAATCACCAGTTCATTCTGTACATCAGATTATTTATTCACTTGATTCTTAGATTCACTTGTTGATAGATGCATGTTTGTTGTTCACAATTTGTATCTTTACCTTTTTCTTCTTCCTCCTCTTAAAGGATACCTTTCAGCATTTCATATAATACTGGTTTGGTGGTGATGAACTCCTTTAGCTTTTCCTTATCTGTGAAGCTCTTTATCTGACCTTCAATTCTGAATGATAGCTTTGCTGGATAAAGTAATCTTGGTTGTAGGTTCTTGCTATTCATCACTTTGAATATTTCTTGCCACTCCCTTCTGGCCTGCAAAGTTTCTGTTGAGAAATCAGCTGACAGTCGTATGGGTATTCCCTTGTAGGTAATTGAGTCTCTTTCTCTTGCTGCTTTTAAGATTCTCTCTTTGTCTTTTGCTCTTGGCATTTTAATTATGATGTGTCTTGGTGTGGTCCTCTTTGGATTCCTTTTGTTTGGGGTTCTCTGCGCTTCCTGGACTTGTAAGTCTATTTCTTTCACCAGGTAGGGGAAGTTTTCTGTCATTATTTCTTCAAATAGGTTTTCAATATCTTGCTCTCTCTCTTCTTCTGGCACCCCTATAATTCGGATGTTGGTACGCTTGAAGCTGTCCCAGAGGCTCCTTACACTATCTTCGTATTTTCGGATTCTTTTTTCATTTTGCTTTTCCGGTTGGGTGTTTTTTGCTTCTTCGCATTTCAAATCTTTGACTTGATTCTTGCGCTCCTCTGGTCTGCTATTGGGTGTCTGTATAATATTCTTTATTTCAGTCCGTGTATGCTTAATTTCTAGTTGGTTCTTTATCATAGCATCGAGGGTCTCATTAGTTTTCGTGACTCTCTCCTCAAGTTTATTGACAGCTTCTAGCACATTTTTGCAAGCCCTCAAAATTGCGATTTTTAGCTCTATATCCTCCATTTCTGTCATGTTTTTTTGTCTCCGCATTTTTTATGCTTTCTTGGTGCACCCCCTAGTGGTCTTTGTGCGCAGTCTTGTTCTAGTTGAGCCTTGATTGTTGTAGTTAATACTAGAGGGATTTGACCACCAGGCCGACTGGCTGTGTGAATCAGCTGTGTCTGCCGCGGAAAACTTCTGTCCTCTGGGGAGGTGCTAATCTAGCCTTTGCCTGAGGCGATCTGGCAAATGGCTCTGCGCAGGGCTTGGGCGGGGCGGGACCAACAGGGCCCTGACCGAAAACGACAACCGCGCTCTCAGCCACCAGCCCGCTTTGCGCGCGCACCTCCGCACCTGAGTTTTTTCCACACTGCGCCTCCTCTGAGCCTCGGTGTGCTGTTATTTTTCCTTCTAGTTGAAGAGTCTCTCCTCAGCCAGCCTTCCTGTGGTTCTGGGTGATGTCCGTTCCGTCTTTTAGTTGTATTTTTGAAGTGGTTGTTTGCGGCAGCAGTCTGCGGTGTTTACCTATGCCGCCATCTTGGTCTCTCCCCCTGATTCTCATTATTGATGTTTCTCTCTCTCCCTGTCTCTTCTTTCTGAAATCAATTTAAAAAAAAAAAAAACACAAAATTTTTTTAAGAAAGAAATCTTTCCCAAATCATGGAAAACGAAATCTTCCCTGGCCTCCCAAACTATAAAGCAGATGTAAAAGGAACTGCTCTGAGTAAAGCTGGTGAGAGTCCCTAAACTCCTGGGACAGACAGAGGAGACCCCAAGGAAAACAATCTCAAGTACTTGAGATGTGACCAGCTCAAGTATGTCTGCATGCCACATTCTCTCCTAATGCTTAATACCCTGTTTTTGCCAGGGAGGATGTTCTGTCTCAACTTTCAGACCAGATTTTTAACAACTTACTAAGGGTATTGCTTTTGTATCCTTCTGGGCTTATTTCTGCCTTTTCCATCTCCTGAGAAAGTAGCTGTGCTCTCAGCAAACTGCCCTCAACCCTGCTCTGCCCTGACACCACGTGGCCCGACCTTCCATCATTCTGACCAATAGTGAAGTGCTCATGTGGTGCTTGGCCTTTATGCCTCATTTCATTTCTTTTATCTTGGTCTGGGAGGTGATTATATCTCTCACTCCTCTTTCTCTGATCTCTGGGCAGAAGAGAAGCCTTGTCTGTGGTCTTTGATGTGGTAGGCTGGCCTAGAAAGGCATTCTTTGGTGGGTGGTGAGAACATGGTGGAGGTGGGGCACACTGGTGCTCCTGGCAGACTGGTGGGGGGCTCCACTGCTTTCACAGAGCCCCTGTGTCTCCCTGAGTAGCAGGGTCCACTTTCCCCATTAACAGCCTAGTCTCAAGTGGTCACTTCTCTGGTAGAAGAAAGCACTTCCTCATGTGGATCTTGCTATTGTTTTATTTAGGGAAACCCAGGGACATAAATGATTGAGGATCATAGTTGGTGCCTTTGTTCTGGCTCTTCTTTTTCCCATAATGGGTGGCTGTCCTGTTCCCATGATTCAGTGTGGATCGGGTGCTCAGAAGGCTCACAGCAGATGCTGGCACTCATGCTTCAGGTGAGCTAGTCAAGGACCTTGCTTTCAGATGAGCCAGGATGAGCCATACTCAAGGTGTCATCTGAAATTTATACTTTCATATACATTAGTTGATAAGAGAAAGGGAATACAAGCCTTTGGTGGCTTTAAGATTTAGGTTATGGTAGGGGGAGAGGGTGGAGGAGGTATAGGGGGAATAAATGGTGATGGGAAAAAATAAAATAAAGACTATCAGCTGGCAGTCTTCTCACTCCACTACAGGCCAAGCAGAACCAGGGGAAGTGGATCTAATGGCTAGATTAAGTCTGAAGTTAATATTAGATCATATATTTATTGGCTTAATCTTAATTTTACATCTAGTCATACCTTAAAAAAAAAAAAAGAACCCAAAGTTTCACTGCTTGTGATTGAGACATTCATATTTAATTCATACTCATTATTTAATTCATATTTAATTTGATAGTATATTTATCATTTATAGTAAGCTTTAAGAGCTTAGAGGGGTGCAGTGATATCAGAAGTAAATAGCACAGTGCCCCATTCCATCCTCAGATAACTATGTGAAGACCCAGCATCAGACCATCAGAAGTCTAGGCATCTCCTAACACTTTCAGATGCACTGTTTTCATTTACAAATGCAGTTTTTTCTTATGTAGCTGTAGGTGAGCTGTGTAGTGCCCATCTCTTGAAATCCAGTTGCTTTGGCCTTTGATCAGAGCTAAGTGCTTGTCCTCCTTGCTGCCTGGCTGTGCCCAGCAGTCTTGGCCAGTGGATTCCCAGGAGAGCTGGCTGGTACACAAAATTGTCAGGGTGAACTTTGCATGGATGTTTGTTCCCTTTGTGTCATTAGCAAAGCGGGGGCTGGGTCAGCCATGCTCTCCTTGCCTCCAACTTTATTGTTCAGGACCTAATGTAATAATATGCTTGAATTGGCAGAGAGACCACATTAAGCTTAGCTCTGTGAGTTTTCTTCTTTACCCCCTACTCTCCTGGAGTCCTGTGCCCTCTGTCACTGCCACCCCCTCTCTTCTTGCATATTCTAACTTTAGCTAAATAGCTTCATTCATAATATGGTCCATATTTTCTGTGAAGAAAATGAACTGAAAATAACAAGCTGTGGTGCACAAGTAAGGCTGTTTAATTTCTGTGTAGAGATTTTAGCTAATGTCTGTATAACCAAAGTGTTTTCCTTTTAATCCCCACTCCCTTCACTGCTTTGAAACCCTATGTGAAAACATAGCCCTGGCCAGTGTTGTTCAGTGATTAGAGTGTCAGCCCATGCACCAAAAGGTCATGAATATGATTCCTGGTCAAAGGCACGTGCCTGGGTTGCAGGTTTGATCTCAGGGCCTCAGTTGGGCCTCGGTTGGTCGTGGAGTGTGCAGGAGGCAACCAATCGTAGTGTCTCTCTCACATTGATCTCTTTCTCCCCCCTCTCTCTCCCTCTCTCCCTACCTCCCTCCTTCTTTCCCTATCTCTCTTCCCTCTCTCCCTTCCTTCCCTTCTCTTTAAAAATCAATGGAAAAGCCCTAACCGGTTTGGCTCAGTGGATAGAGCGTCGGCCTGTGGACTCAAGGGTCCCAGGTTCGATTCCGGTCAAGGGCATGTACCTTGGTTGCGGGCACATCCCCAGTAGGGGGTGTGCAGGAGGCAGCTGATCAATGTTTCTCTCTCATCGATGTTTCTAACTCTCTATCCCTCTCCGTTCCTCTCTGTAAAAAATCAATAAAATATATTTAAAAAAAATAAATGGAAAAAATATCCTCAGATGAGGATTAACAACATAAAAAGTTAAAAAAGAATACACACATATATGCTCAAGTAACACAAAACAACTTTCCTAAAATTCTATTTCCTTGGCAGTGAGCATGGAGAAGATTTCTCACAGTGCCTCACAGAACAAATGTTTCTGCTGTCAGTCTTGGGAGGAGTAGGAGGTGGCGAGTGGTAGGGGCACAGGTATAAAGACCTGGATGGCCTGTTGCTTACACCTAGGAACTTTTGGGTTTCCCCCACCTGCTTCTCACTTCTATAGTTGAATGCAAAAACAGGGTAAAAGAAAACCCTATTGCACTGCCCCTTGCAATTTGAATTGCCGTGGCTAGTTTCTTAGACAAAACCTACTCTGCCATCTCTGTGTTGATAGGTGGCTAATGATGTCATGGCATAAACCTCAAACCTGATTGTTTTCTCTATGGGACAGGCCTCAAAAAGCAGCCAGCAAAGCTCTTGCTCTTTTGTCTTCTCCAGTTCATGCTATCAAGCAAGATAGAAAAAGGAACAGAGCAGAGCCATAACTACAGATCTTTTCGATTTATTCATAAAGCTCAGTCTTGGGTACCTAGAAGAGAGGGGGGCTTCTCACATATGAAAAAAATCTTTGTTTTTTATGAAAGCACCTAGTACTTTTAGACTGAAGAGAATTTGGCTTTTCTGACTTAATTTTCTCTGGTAAGACAAAAATAGAGGCATTTTCAAAGCAACTATTCTACTGGCCTAAGAAAGGTTAGGAGGAAGGGTTAATTCCAGGAAAATAAGTAATTGAAAAAGTTTAACTTGGTTTCTTGCAGAGCTTGGGAGCACTTGCTATTAGCATTCTTCCATCATAGAGGTAAATTTTAGCTATATAATGGCAACTCTAATATGTGAATGAAGAGGATGGTACAGCCTTAGAGTGTTGCCTCTGCTCTAAGGAGCTTAAGTTATCAGTGAGTTCCTAGACAAGAAAAAGCTGAAGGAGTTCATTACTACCAACCAGTATTACAAGAAATGCTAAAGGGACTTCTTTAAGAAAAAAAAATCTCACTGATCTCACTGACAAAGACAAACACATAATAAAAGCAGCAGATTAACCAATACTAAAGCTAGTATTTAGGTTAAAAGTCAAAAGTAGGAAGATTATTTATAATTACAACAGTAAACTAAGGGATGCACACAAACACACACTCACAAAATAAGTAAAAAATAATAACAAAAACATAAATGTGGAGGGGCTAAGTAAAAATGGTAGTGATTTTAGAATGTATTTGAACTCAAGCGACCATCAACTTAAAATAGACTGCTATAAACATAACTTAGTATATCTGAAACACATGGTAACTATAAACCAAAAATCTTCAAGAGAGATATACAGGAAATAAAGAGAAAGGAATTTAAACACAAAACTATAGAAAGTCATCAACATACAAGAGAAAAGAATAAGAAAAGAACAGAAAAGAACTACAAAAACAATCCATAAACAATAAAATGACAGTAACTTCATACTTATCAGTAATTATTATGAATATGAATGGACTAAATGCTCCAATCAAAAGATGATTAGCTAAAGAAGATGTAGTACATATACATAATGGAATATTCCTCAGCCATAAAAAAGAGTGAAATCTTACCATTTGAGACAACATGGATGGACCTAGAGGATATTATGCTAAGTGAATTTAGCCAGACAGAGAAAGACAAATACCATATAATTTCACTTATATGTGGTCTCTAACGAACAAAATAAACAACAGAAACAGACTTTTAGATACTGAGAACAAACTAGGGTTACCAGATGAGAAAGGGGTTGGGGGGCTGGATGAAAAGTGAAGGGATTAAGAAGTACAGATTGATAGTTATAGAAAAGTACAGCAATAAGGAATATAGTCAATCTATAATAATAATAGCGTAATATGCTATTTAGACCGAACAGCCGAACGACCTTCCAGACGAAGCCGCGGGGGCTGAGGCAGAGGCGGTTGGGGCAATCAGGCAGGCAGGTGAGTGGTTAAGGGCAATCAGGCAGGCAAGCAGAGGCGGTTAGGGGTGATCAGGCAGGCAGGCGAGTGGTTAGAGGCCATCAGGCAGGCAGGCGAGTGGTTAGAGGCCATCAGGCAGTCAGGCAGAGGTGGTTAAGGGCAATGAGGCAGGCAGGCAGAGGTGTTATGGGCGATGAGGCAGGCAGGCGAGTGGTTAGGAGCCAGCGGTCCCGGATTGTGAGAGGGATCCCAGATTGCAAGAGGGTGCAGGCTGGGCTGAGGGACCCTTCCTCCCCGCCCCCCCTTGCCCCCCCGCTCTAGTAGTAGTATAATTACGTAAGGTGCCAGGTGGATACTAAGACTATTGGGGGGATCACTTTGTAAGCTATATAAATGTCTAACCACTATGCTGTACACCTTAAATTTAATATAATATTGAATGTCAACTGTAATTTTAAAAATATTTTTTAATTAAAAAAAATGGGACTACATCAAACTAAAAAGGTTTTGCACAACAAAGGAAACTATCAACAAAATGAAAAGACAACCCACTGAATAGAAGAACATATTTGCCAGTGATACATCTGATAAGGGTTTAATATCCAAAATGTATGAAGAACTCATACAACTCAACACCAAAAACAAACAATACAATTAAAAAATGGGCAAAGGACTTGAATAGACACTTCTCCAAGGCAGACATGCAGATGGCCAATAGACATATGAAAATGTGCTCAATGTCAATATCATCAGAGAGATGCAAATTAAAACCATGATGAGATATCACCTCACACCTGTCAGAATGACTATCATCAATAAACAAGTGTTGTCAAAGATGCGGTGAAAAGGAACCCCTGTGCATTGTTGGTGGGAATATAGATTGGTACAGCTACTATGGAAAACAGTATGGAGGATTCTCAAAAAATTAAAAATGGAACTGCCTTATGGCCCAGTGATTTCAGTCCTGGGTATATATATCTAAATAAACCCAAAACACTAATTCAAAAGAATATATGCACCGCTATGTTCATTGCAGCATTATTTACAGTAGCGAAGCTATGGAAGCAACCCAAACGCCCATCAGTAAACAAGTAGATTTAAAAAAAGCAGTGATACATCTATACAATGGAATGTTACTTGGACATGAAAAAGAATGAAACCTTACTATTTGTGACAACATGGATGGACCTAAAGGGTTTTATGTTAAGTGAAATAAACATGTATGAATAGACTGATGGTTGGGTGAGGAGGTTGAAGGACTGGGTAAAAAAAGATGAAGGGATCATGAAGTACAGACTAGTAGTTATAAAATAGTCATGGGGATATAAAGTACGGCATAGGAAATATAGTCAATAGTATTGTAATAAGAATATCTGGTGCCAGGTAGCTACTGGAAATATTGGGGGGAACACTGTAAAGTATATGATTGTTTAATCACTATGCTATACACCTGAAACTAATACAAAATAATATTGAATGTCAACTGTAATTGAAAAAAAATTTTTAATTAGAAAAAAAGGCAAAAAATTTACTAGTTTATTTATTCTTGAGTGGGCTTTATGAGATTTGATTTCACCTGGGACCATATTGGGCCTACTGTGGTGTAGATACAACATTGATGATTCAGCAGAACAGACCCAGGCTGAATTTTGTAGGGTCGTGCCCATGAGACTTAAACCCTGCAGGGCTGCCTTTGATGACATCATGAGTTGGGCTTGCCTTGTATTGAACAGCAGAATTACTGGACACTTGTCATCTATAGCTACTCGGACTATTTGGAAACCTAATGAAGAATTCAGTCTCCTTTAGGGGGTTTCTATAGCAGATTGCATCACAAATGAAGCCCCTAAATGGAGCTCTCTTTTTGTCAGAGATCCACTGGTGGCTATTGTTAGATTTGGTAAGGTCCAAAAAGTTACCTCAGGACACATTTTTTCAACCCATCTTTCTTTCTTTGGACTCATTATCATACCTGAATGAACACTGACCATAATGACCGTTTCCAAAAGCTTGACCAAAAAAGTCATACCACTCTGAAAAGTAGAGGAGGTGAATATGTCTGACAGGAGGCATCATTGGTGAGACAGAGGACTGCACAGGCTTCTCCCAATCCATAGAGCTATCCTTGGTGGGGTGAAGCAATATTTATTTACCCTTCTTAGAGCGTGCAGGATTTAGATTTGTTGGACAAAAAGAAACTAAAGCTGGCCTGGCAGCCACAGTCATTCATGTTCATCTTCCTTCACCCACTTGGATTGTGCTTAATTCTGTGCTGTCCTGCAAACATACAGTCACCAGGCTATCTTAAATATCTATATATATAAAAGGCTAATATGCAAAATGTCCCCTCGGGAGTTCAACCGGGAGACAGGGAGTTTGATTGCTCGCTATGACATGCGCTGACCACCAGAGGGCGGAGCGAAACATGGTGGGTGTCGGCAATGCAGCGCAGGCAGTGGGTTGCAGTGGAAGTGCTGCCGTCCCTGATGGGCCCCGAAGAGAGCGGGACTGCAGAGAGCGGGACTGCAGCGGGATGGTGGAGCAGATGAGCAGGCGGCACCAGGTCAAGGTGGGTGAGAGTGGGGCCCCAATCGCCCGCAGACAGCAACTAGCAATGGCCGTGGGCGGTGGGGCCGCTGCCCAGCTCCCAGGTGCTGAGGGAGCTGGGCCAGGGGCCTGGTCCCGATGGATTGCCCTGCAAGTGGGATGGTGGAGCGGGTGAGGAGGCGGTGCCAGGCCGAGATGGGGTGCCAGGCGGGGCTGCGAGGCTGGGGGCGCGAGCTGGGGCCCGATCTCCACAGGCCACCCTGAGGGACCCCACCTGTACACGAATTCATGCACCAGGCCTCAAGTATAATATAAATCAAGATATTGAGTGTCTGAGGTTCAGAATTACTTTTTTTTCCCACTGGGTGCTCTTGTCTCTCCATGGAAGTATGAATTTGCTTTCCATTTTTGACACATTAGAGCTCTTTGAGACTAATTTGGGCTTTAGATTGGTGCCCAGCTGGGTTTGAATGTTGCCATCTGCAGCTTATTAGCTGGGCAAGTTAATTACCTTCTGATACAGTTTTCTCAGTTGCATAGTGATTAATTATAAGAGTTCTTATTAGGGTTCTTGTGAGGAACAAATGAAAATATTTCTATGAAGTGCCAGCACAATGCTTGGCACATAGGGAATTTCAAGAAATGATGATAGTTATATCAACAATTCATGATTGTCAAACCTTAGGCTTCCTCCTTCCAAAGCAGGGGAGTGCACAATTAGTCTTACATTTAGCTGGAAAACTGATTGCTATATCCATTTTACAGAGGGAGCAGAGAATAATACGTGTTTTTTAAAAAGTGCTTTGTTTGGTTCATTCATGTCTTGATTGCTTCAATGATGGGAATAAGGTAAGACATGGTCCTTGCCCCTAGGAACTCACAAATCTGGGGAGATGGTCATATAACTCGTTACTGGAGTATAATTAAACCTTATACATGCCATGATAGAAGTCATTGTGGGGTATGGTAAAGTAGATAAAGTAAGCGATCTATCTTTGATGGACTCATCCCCCCCCCCCTTTTTTTTTTTTGCTGCTTTGGGCTGACTTGTCTTTTTTTTTTTTTAATATATTTTATTGATTTTTTTACAAAGAGGAAGGGAGAGGGATAGAGAGCTAGAAACATCGATGAGAGACTAACATCGATCAGCTGCCTCCTGCACACCCCCTACTGGGGATGTGCCCGCAACCAAGGTACATGCCCTTGACTGGAATTGAACCGGGGACCCTCGAGTCCGCAGGCCAACGCTCTATCCACTGAGCCAAACCAGTTAGGGCCTGACTTGTCTTTTTACAGTAAGTATAGAACTGAAGAAGATGGGGGAAAGCTACACTTTGGCATTATTTAATTTAAAAAATTATTATTGGAGGATAGATGGGTCCTTGGAAGGACCTATGGTAAAAGAGTTAGGGAGTATTTCTTTGACTTATTTCTAAGTAATGACATAAAGAAGTAAAGGGAGGTAATGGAGAGGATTTTACCATGGTGCCACTGGTAGCTTGTTATGTGCCTCAGCACAAGTTATTTCATCTCTCTCAACTCTTATTTTGCTCATCTGTTGAGTGGACATTAGGTCTGCCTTCCATACTCAGAATGATGTGAGGAATAGTAGGATCATGTATGTGAAAGTGCTTTGAAAAGCATAAAGTGCTGCTTCCATAGTGGAGGAGTTGAGATTAGATACGAAGCTGTCACTCCACTCATTATAGAGGAAGCTGGTATTAAGAATCAGCTAGAGAGGAAATCTGCAAAAGGGTTCAAGACTGAGCACATGTTCCTTCCCTCTTCTCGTCTTTTAGACCTCTGTTTTAGGTTACCTGCTCAGAAAAGCTTCTGTGACCACATTATTGTAGGTCCCCTTCTATTATTCGAAGTCACTATAACCTGTGCATTATGTTCCTGGCCCTCATATTTTGTATTTATATGCTTTTTTGCTTACATGTTTATTGTCTGTATTCTCCACCAGATAGTACACACCACAAGGAAGGGGAGCACTGTGTTTCCATTCACCAATGTAAATTTATGCCATGCACAGGACCTGACATATACTACACACTCTGTAAATAATTTGCTGAGTGAAATAAAAGGCAGCAGAGAAGACATGTTGGTCTTCTGCCTGGAAAACAGCTACTTTGAGTACGCACCGATATACATCCTATTCTTTTTGTTGTTGTTAATCCTCACTGGAGGATATTTTCCCATTGATTTTTAGGGAGAGTGGAAGAGAGAGGGTAAGAGAGAGAAACATTGATGTGAGAGAAACACATGGATTGGTTGTCTCCTGCACGAGCCCTGACCAGGGCCCGGGCCAGGGAGGAGCCTGCAATCAAGGTACGTGTCCTTGACCGAAATCGAACCCAGGATCCTTTGGTCCATAGGCCAGCACTCTACCCACTGAGCTAAACCAGCTAGGGCATACATCCTATTCTTGTGTGGATACCCAGATGCAGAGGACTGTCTACCTGAGTAGACATCACTGGTTTGCAGGCTTTAAATGTCACAGACGGGATTTTTTTTTTAATCCTGTCCCAAGGATATGTTTTTTATTAATTTTTTAGAAAGAGAGTAGGGAAGGGAGGGAGGGAGGGAGGGAGAGAGAGAGAGAGAGAGAGAGAGAGAGAGAGAGACTTCAAACGGCTACCTCCTGTATGTGAACCGATTGGGGATCTAACCTGCAGCCTAGGTATGTGCCCTGACCGAGAATCGAACCTGCAACCATTTTGGTATATGGGATGATGCTCCAACCAACTGAGCTACCTGGTCAGGGCCACAGGCTGGATTTGTGACTCATGTCTCCCTACCCCCACATGGCCCTTTCTGCCCATTTAGAGACCCTAAACCAGCGGTTCTCAAATTGTGGGTCGCAAACAATGAAAATACATCCTGCATATCAGATATTTACATTACGATTCATAACAGTAGCAAAATTACAGTTATGAAGTAGCAATGAAAATAATTTTATGGTTGGGGGTCACCACAGCATGAAGAACTGTATTAAAGGGTCGCAGTATTAGGAAGGTTGAGAACCACTGCAACGCATTTGCATTCAGGTTACATTGAATTTTGTGAGTTGGCCTTCAAAAGGGAAAGTTCACTCTGGACTATGGAACTTGGTTCCAGGGAATTGATAGCTTGCCAGGCAGGGAGCATATGTCCTATGTGCTATTTTTAAAATGAACCCTGGCTCTGGTCAGAAGCCACACTTATTGGGCGTTCAGCTGTCTGCCAGATCTTATGCCAAGCAGCTCTGTGTTAGGGTATGTGAGATGTAGCCTAGATTCCATTCATGTGTCTGCTAGGTGATCCTCAGATTAGTGTTTACTCAGGACACTGAAAAGATGCCATTTTGGGGGTTATTTATTTTATTTTTATTTTTTTACTATGTTTTTAATGTTAGTGTAATGTATTTTCTCAAAAGAGTACAAATTTTAAGTGTACAACTTGAATTTTTATATGTATAAACATCCATATATTTGACAGGGTTCAACTGGCGGTCGAGCCACTATGAAACTTTAGGGATAAGGGATTTTTAAAAAAATATATTTTTATTGATTCAGAGAGGAAGGGAGAGGGAGAGAGGGATACAAACCTCAATGATGAGAGAGAACCATTGATCGGCTGCCTTCTGCATACCCCACACTGGGGATTGAACCCACAACCTGGGCATGTGCCCTGACCAGGAATTGAACCGTGACTTCCTGGTTCATAGGTCAACTCTCACCCACTGAGCAACACTGGCTGGGCAGGATAAGGGATTTATTATAGGAATTAGACTTTACACAATTGTGGGAGGAGTTGGGGAAGTGAAGGTTGGAGTGGGTGGGGGGGGGGCTGAAGTTCAGAGAGGAGTACTAACCAGTCTGCTTGACGAATTGGCATGGGTGGGCAAGATAGAACTTACAGGGAAATCTGAGAAGCCAGGCACATTCATTACTGAAATGGAACCAACAGAGGGGAGCTTCTGGAATTCTCTATGGGAAGGTATTGCCTCTGGGTTGCCAGATTTTTGGTGGTGGGCCTGGGGCTGTCGGTTTGCAGGGTCAGCAGTGAGAAAGAAGAGCTGGATATAGTATGCAGGAGAGCAAGGCAGGCTGGAACCTGCCAGGCATCCCTGTCTTTGTCCCCTACTCCATTGGACTGCTAATACCTTCAGAAAGCAATGCTTACTGCTTTAATTCCATCTTCCAAATCTCATGCATGTTCTTTTTTTGGCCAATTCTAACTGGAGATTCTGGGATTCATACTTCCCAGCTTAATCAAGCTGACACAACACTATCTGGCATATTGTGTAACCACCATCTACATCAGGATCCCAAAGGCTCCCTCTTGCCTTTTCCCAGACAGTAGTACCACCCCACAATCCCCATTCACTATTCTGACTGATTTCTGCACCATAGATTTGAGTTGTGTTTGTTCTTGATCGTCATATAAATGGAATTGTGCAATATATTCTTTTCTGTATCTGTCTTATCTTGCTCAACATTGATCTATGAGTTTCATTCATGTTGCAGTAGTTCACTCCTTTTCATTGCCGCATAATATTCCATAGTTTGCCTATAACTGCAGCTTATTTCTCATTTTGCTATTTTTTGTCTTTGTGTGGTTTCCAGTTTGGGAGTATTGAGAATAAAGATTCTCTAAACATTCTTCTTCTTGTCTTTTGATCAATATGGACATTCATTTCTTTTGGATGTACCCCCAAGAATAAAATTGCTGAGTTTTATGGTAGATTTACATTCAGCTTTAAACTACTGCCGAACAGTTTTCCAAAGTAGTTGTACCAGTTTCTACTCTGTGTCTGAGAGTTCCATTTGTTCCATTTCCTTGCCTATTTAGCTTGATATTATCTGACTTTATTTTTGTCATTCTAATGGGTGTATAATAATGGTTGACATTTTTCTGATGATTAATGATATTGATTCAGCTGCTTCTTGGCAATTTGAATGTCTTATTTTGTAAAGTACCTGGTCAAGTCTTTTGCCCATTTTTCATTTAGTGTCTGGTTTTTTTCCTAGTTGGTTTGTACAAATTTATTACATAGTTACAGGTAGCCCTTTGGTTTTAAGGAGGCGTGTTCCTTCTCAGGCAGGGAACAGATGGGGATTCTGGTAGTTATTTATTGCTTCTTTCTCAAGGAATTAATACAGTGGAGGATTGGAAGTTAGCAACCCAACTAACATATGATTTTTCATATAAAATATTGAACCCACAAGCATTTCTACTGCTTTTTAAAGATACAACTTAACTTGAACACTGAAAGTATATACTCATAAACCAAAATTTTAATTTATTTATAAAGATTTGAATGTTTGTTGTAGGTCTGTCATTCTGCTAAACGCTGGTGATAGAAGCCTAAGAGAAACTTGCTATCCTCTAAGAGCACAGGGTCTAGTAGGAGGTATTTGGGGGACAGGAGAAAGATCTGTACCTAAGAGGAAGGGAAGAACGAAATTGTTCTGAGAAGCGCTCAGAGAAAACATGAAACTGAAGCCCTGATGGAAAAGATTGAAGGAGGTTGAATGTATGTGCATAGGTGGTGTAAGAAATGGCTCACCCATCTGAATTCAAATGACAGGCTGGGAAACAGAAGCATGGTGAAAATGAGACTTTTAATAACACTCTCCAGAGCAGGTGTCCATTGTACGGCACACACATGGGGCAGGGAGCATAGCCTATTTATTTAGACCCTCCTCCAGTTCCTCATTGGCTGAGTCCTATGAGGTCACCTGTTTTCTCATATGTCTCTTAGGTCTTGCTGTCTCCCATTGGGCCATTAAAAAAAAATGAGCTGAGACCTTTCTAGTTGCCTCAACCTCCCTTTCTTTAGGGGAATCTTTCTGGAAAATGTGCTGTTGGCCACGTGCACAGCTCTCATACCTTCTCCCCACCCCCACATCCTGTTTGCTCTGGAGAAATTCAGTAACTGCCTGGCCACATGCTGTTTCTTCTCTATGAAGATGAATCAGAGGCATGTTTCTTACAGGTGGGGAAGCACGTTGTGGGCTATGAAAGCAAGATGTGCAGGAAAGAACATGGCAATGTCCTGGAGCAGCAAACAGATGTGAATGGTCAAAACATGGGGTGGGTGTTGGGAGATAGTGATATGGGTGTGCCAGCATAGGCTGGCAGCCAAGGAGTTTAGTCTGTCAGCAAAATGTGTCTTTCAAAGTGTGTAAACAGCCCAGCTGGTGTGGCTCAGTGGTTGAGCTTCATACCATGCACCAAGAGGTCGCCAGTTCATTTCCTGGTTAGGGCACATACCTGGGTTGCGGCCTGGTTTCCCGGTATGGGCCATGGAAGAGGCAGCCGATAGAAGTTTCTCTCTTTCCCTTCATCTCTCAAATCAATAAAAACCGGTGTTGTGTGTGTTTTTTAAGTGTATAAATAGGGGAGTGGCATAATTAGATTTGTTTAGAAAGATCACTTTGAAAGAAACATGGTATATGAATTGGAATTTTAAGCTTGAGGCAGAATCTATAAAATAGCATTATTCCTCATAACCAAAAGATGAAAATAACCCAAATGTCCACCAATGGATGAATATGTACATACTATGGACTATTATTCAGCAATAAAAAGGAATGAAGTTCTGGTACATGTTATATTACCAATAAACATTGAAAACATTGTGCTAAGTGAAACAGGCCAGATACAAAAGGATAAATATTATATGATTCCACTTATGTGAGGTACCTAGAATAGGCAAATTCATAGGGATAGTAAGTAGAATGGTGGTTATCAGGAGATAGAGGGGAGGGGAGTTCGGGGACATTGTTTAATGGGGACAGAGTTTCTGTTGGGAGTGATGAAAATGTTCTGGAGATAGTGGTAATTATTATACAACATTGTGAATGTACTTAATGCTACTGAATTGTATACTGAAAAATGGCTTAATTAGTAAATTATATATATACTAGAGGCCCGGTGCACAAAAATTTGTGCACTCGGGTGGGAGAGGGGGTCCCTCAGCCCGGCCTGTGCCCTCTCGCAGTCTGGGACCCCTCGGGAGATAATCACCTGCTGGCTTAGGCCTGCTCCCGGGTGGCAGAGGGAAGGCCCAATCCCTAGGTGCAGCCCCTGGTCAGGCTCAGAGCAGGGCCGATTGGAGAGTTGGGGCGCCGCCCCCTGTCATGCACAGAGCAGGGCAGATTGGGAGGTTGCGATGCCACCCCTAGTCATGCTCAGGGTAGGGCCGATTGGGGGATTGGGGC
>NW_005370740.1:552049-560466 GCF_000412655.1 Myotis brandtii
CCATCTTGGTTGGCAGTTAATTTGCATATCGCCCTGATTAGCCAATGGGAAGGGTAGCGGAGGTACGGCTAATTACCATGTTTCTCTATTATTAGATAGGATATATATACATATCTCTTACCATAAAAATAAAAAAACCCACCATGAGGCAGGATCCATGTGTAGGAGAAATAAATGTAGATCTTGGCCATTGCAAGGGTGCAGGTAGAGATAAGAAGTTCAAGGCATTGAGGCTGGAAGGCGGGGATGGGAGGGAAGAACAAATGGGGAGTGCATCCTGTATGTTCTTCACTCCCTCCAGTACTTAACACAGTGCAGTCCCTGACCTCCCTTTTTTTGGCAATGAAAAGAAGGTGGAAGTAATGTTGGAGGCCAAGACCTGGAATTCTGGCTTGGGTGGATGGCAGTTTTACTAGGGTTGTAATCCAGGGGGAGCAATAAGTTTGGTAGAGAAAATAAGTAGTTCTGTTTTAAGTCACCTGACTTGGAGGTGCCCTCATATATTTAGATAGAGATGTCCAGGAGACAGTTAGGGAATAGTGCAGAATGAAATTTTTAAAAAGTCGGCCAAGGACAGAAGAACCCTGGGAGCCCTCATTATTTATCAGTGTGGCGGAAATCAGAGGAGTGTCCAGAGAAAAAACAGAGGAGGAGACTTCAGTTGTATAATCCTTTGTCCTTTGCCAGATTGACTTTTGGTTGCTCCTAGTGAAATCAGACTTTCTCTCTTGGGGTGTTCCCTCTCCAAGCCAGACTGTCCTAGTTGGGCACAGGCATCTTGGAGTGCTGAGATAAGTGAGGTAAAATAGATTCATTTCCAAACATTTAAGCTGTGTATTGGGAATTTCTAGACCTTTAATCTTCTAATCTAACCTGTGCTAATTTTCTGATTCCACTATCCCTTTATTGCTTCTTTTGCTTACATTCTACATTTAACCAGTTAACTGCCACTCGTCCAAAATGGAAACCATCCCCACACGCCACGATATTTTGAATTTAATTTAAAAAATCAATTTGCAATGAATATTATAAAAATAAACATAATTTGTGTGTTCTTGAATATTTTTAGCTGAAAATTCTCATGAAAAATTATTTTAAAGTTGGTCAGGGCTGCCACTTAGGGAAAACATTTTTTTTAGTGTGGCGTGTAGGGGAGATCCACTGCTTGTGTCTACAGACACTTACGGCGTACAATGGGTTAAATAAAAATTAACAACTTTTCGCCATGGCTAGTTTTGCTCAGTGGTTAAAATGTCAGCCCATGGACCAAAGGGTCAAGAGTTCAATTCCCAGTCAAGGGCATGTACCTGAGTTGCAGGTTCCCTAGCCCTGGTGGGGGCACATGTGGGAGGCAGCCAATCAAAGTGTCTCTCTCACATTGATGTTTCTCTCTCTCTCTCTCTCTCTCTCTCTCTCTCTCTCTCTCTCCCCCACCTGGAATTCTGGCTTGGGTGGATGGCAGTTTTACTAGGGTTGTAATCCAGGGGGAGCAATAAGTTTGGTAGAGAAAATAAGTAGTTCTGTTTTAAGTAACCTGACTTGGAGGTGCCCTCATATATTTAGATAGAGATGTCCAGGAGACAGTTAGGGAATAGTGCAGAATGAAATTTTTAAAAAGTCGGCCAAGGACAGAAGAACCCTGGGAGCCCTCATTATTTATCAGTGTGGCGGAAATCAGAGGAGTGTCCAGAGAAAAAACAGAGGAGGAGACTTCAGTTGTATAATCCTTTGTCCTTTGCCAGATTGACTTTTGGTTGCTCCTAGTGAAATCAGACTTTCTCTCTTGGGGTGTTCCCTCTCCAAGCCAGACTGTCCTAGTTGGGCACAGGCATCTTGGAGTGCTGAGATAAGTGAGGTAAAATAGATTCATTTCCAAACATTTAAGCTGTGTATTGGGAATTTCTAGACCTTTAATCTTCTAATCTAACCTGTGCTAATTTTCTGATTCCACTATCCCTTTATTGCTTCTTTTGCTTACATTCTACATTTAACCAGTTAACTGCCACTCGTCCAAAATGGAAACCATCCCCACACGCCACGATATTTTGAATTTAATTTAAAAAATCAATTTGCAATGAATATTATAAAAATAAACATAATTTGTGTGTTCTTGAATATTTTTAGCTGAAAATTCTCATGAAAAATTATTTTAAAGTTGGTCAGGGCTGCCACTTAGGGAAAACATTTTTTTTAGTGTGGCGTGTAGGGGAGATCCACTGCTTGTGTCTACAGACACTTACGGCGTACAATGGGTTAAATAAAAATTAACAACTTTTCGCCATGGCTAGTTTTGCTCAGTGGTTAAAATGTCAGCCCATGGACCAAAGGGTCAAGAGTTCAATTCCCAGTCAAGGGCATGTACCTGAGTTGCAGGTTCCCTAGCCCTGGTGGGGGCACATGTGGGAGGCAGCCAATCAAAGTGTCTCTCTCACATTGATGTTTCTCTCTCTCTCTCTCTCTCTCTCTCTCTCTCTCTCTCCCTCTCCCCCCTCCTCCCTCCCTTCCAGTCTCTCTAGAAATCAATGGAAAAAATATCCTTGGGTGAGGATTAAAAAAAAAAATTTGATAGCTTTTGGCCAACATCAGTCTCAGGATAAAAGGCATCTGCAACCCTACAGTCCCATGGGTAACATCAATTAAGATGCCTATGCATTTATTAAAGGTCAAAGCATTTTTTTCATACATTTCATTTCTTTTATTGTTTGAGCAGTAATTCAGAAGATTATTAGGTTTGAGATTCATAACCCATTGCTTTCCATTGTGCTTTGGAAATCACACAGCTGTCATGAGAAAGGAACAATGCATTTCAAGATTTAACTGAAATATATTTGATTCCTTGGCTCTAGTACTTAAGTCTGTCATAATGAAGAGAGATTTGTGCAAGAGTACTACTGGGACATTGTTGGGGGGAGGATGCCAGGAGTTATAAGCAGATTAAGGATTTCTTCATTTTAGTTTGGGTAGCTCTATTTTCAGCAGTAGTTACCTTAAAAAAATTTCCAGGTCCCCAAGCCAAACCCAGCCATGTGCTTCTCATGCAGAGGCAAGATGGCTGTGACTTTTTTCTGTGGCCTATGTTCTGAGTTCTTCCTGTTGCCAACTTGGCACCAACAGCAAATGGATAGAAACTTCTTTCTTCATATCCATCAGCCCCTTAAACCTGACTAAACCATACTCATCTTCAGATTTGGGAGTTACTAAAAATCCCCTCTGAGTGTTGGAAATGTTCTTAAACTAGATTGTGATGATGGTTGCATAGCTTGGTAAATTTACTAAAAATTATTGACTTGTACACTTAAAACAGATGGATCATATTGTATGTAAACTATGCATCCCCTCCAGCCCTCGACACTGTAACCACCTCTCCTGCCTGGGTGCTAGTCTTCATGGGCAGCTAGAACCCTGCTTGAAGTCATAGTTCTTGGTCAAGTACTGCAGAGTTCTGATGTCAAGAATTTGGCACAGCTTGTGGCTCTCACCCAGCTGCTCTCCACTTGGTCTTCCCAGGATGTCTAGTACCTAATCTGGTTGGCATATCTACCGTGAATAAGTCAAGCCCATTTACTAGTATATTTTGAGGCTATAAGATGAAAAGCTCAGGTTCTCCAGGGCCTAGGTGCCAATTATCCAGTTTCTGGTTTATTCAGACCCCATGGACTCTCTTTCCCCCCTTGCTTTTTGGCCATTTTATTGTTCTGTTAATACTCAGGTTACAAATTAAGGAGGGAATTTCTGGAAAGCTAAATCTCACAGTATGGCCATTTCTCAACAGTTCCATTTGAAGATTCAGTAGAAGAGGAAGTTAATTAATTATTCCCGTCGTGTATATATTTGCTAACCTCTTTATTCTCTTCTGCTTTTCCCCCCAAAATTATCTAGATGATTGAAATTCCCTGCCTTCACCCCAAGTGCCGCTCTATCCAGTTGGACTGCAGTAATATGAAACAAGTCTGGTTCACTAATTATTACTAATTTTCTCTTCAGAAACCATAACCTTATGATCGCAAAGAGCTTATCCACCTTCACTGTTTTTGTGTAAGTGTTTGTCAAACACCAGGTGGTTTAAAAAAATGCTATTATTACTAATAGGGATTGAAACTTTAATATGAACAAGTGAGTTAAATTGCCCCATTCAGAGGCTGCCCTCTTCTTTCCCCAATATATTTTTATTTATTTCAGAGAGGAAGGGAAAGGGAGAGTGAGATAAAGAAATCAGTGATGAGAAAGAATCATTGATCGGTTGCCTCCTGCACACTCCCTACTGGGGATTGAGCTTGCAACCCAGGCATGTGCCCTGACCAAGAATCGAACCATGACCTCCTGGTTCATAGGTTGACGCTCAACCACTGAGCCACGCCGGCCAGGGAGAGGCTGCCCTTTTAGATGTCATTCTAGCAGGAATTCCTATTGCCTTCACACTGTAGTTTGAGGTGCTCTGGGGCTTCTGATCAGATGTTTCCTGAAACACAAACTAAGGCCCTTCAACAAAGTCTTTATAATGTTTAGTATCTGCATCAAATATCTATTTACATTCACTTTTCCCTGTCCTGAAGTGGGTGATATTTCTAAAAGTTGGGTATACTCAGTCTGTACCCAAAGGGGGAACCTGATAGGGTGGGATGCATCCAGGTCAGTTTGGTCATGCTTGGCATTGAGCAGTCCTTAGTCATGACTGCAGGCATAGAAGTCCTTCAGTTCGTGAGAGGGCAGATGGCATCCTTTGGGTGCCTTCCTGGTAAGGATGGTTTCCATGGAGTCAGACTTGCCTAAGCCATAGCTGGTGAGAGGGTCAAGAAGTATGTACACTGTGTACTATCCCCTACGGAGCACTGGGCTCACTCAGATTTTAGATTTCAGTCCACTGAGCAAGCCAGAGCATTTGCCTTCTGTGTACCACAGCCAGCAGGTCAATTAACAGTAGTCCTGTGCCTGTAATAAATTAGGCAAGTGTTTAGAAAATCAGGTGGTGGGCAAGGAATAGCTTGTAACATGAAATGCTGTTGCTGGACTGGAGAAGAATGCCTGAATGTGGCACTGAGTCTCTTGGACATCAGGTGTTGGCATTGTAGGATGAGGGTGCATGTGCCCTTTTGGGGTTATTCCATCTAATCTCATGGGTGCTGAATTGAGCAAAGATTAATTAGTCTTCTGTAGAAAAACTTTGGTAGATTACTGGCTTTGAGCCCAGAGTAATTGGAATTTGGGAGCCCAAATGTCTCATGGCAGTTAACTGTTGGATATTGGTTTTAGAAGAAAAGAAACTAAAGTTTTGGCTGTACTTCAGCACCCTCTTAGGTAGGGTGGGAGGTCATCCCTATGGCAAGGGAGTGGTATAAGTAGAAGTTGTGGATTATACACTTTCAAGAGCCTGTCAGGGTACAGCTTGGAGAATTTGCAATATTCTTTAAGCATAAGAAAGAAACACTTGTTGTTATTCCCTTTCTTTGGATGTTTTATTTCTAACCAAATGGACTCTTTTCAGTGTGAAGGGGTTAGCTGCAAGAATGATTATCAGAGTCAGAGCGCAACAGGAATCAGAATAGAGTGAGAGAGTGGGCATTGAGGAGCATTTGATCCAGAGAAAACCTATTTCTATGGGAAAATTTTGCCTGAGTCCTATACCCTTTTAAGCTAATTTTGGAGGGAAAGTACAGGGGTGGGCAGAAATAGGTTAATAATAAACAAATAAATAAAATAATAGTTAATGAATAAATAATACAAGAATTAACTTTGTGTTTCACGTATTCACAACTACTTTTGCCCACCCCTGTATATTCTGTAGAGCTGGTTTAAGATTGGCCCTCTTGGTTTCTTTCTGTTGTGGAGACAAGTGAGGTTTTCTCCATGAAAATTGTTGAAATAATCAGGGCCTTGGAACCAACTAGCCCTACTCCCTCCTGTGGCCTGGAGTCAAGGCAGAGCTATCAGTTCGCTTGGTGCATGGATGGAGGTGGAGTGGGAACCTCTACCTTACTGGAAATTAAGATCTTTTTCCTTTGTTAGCTGTCAGCCTCTTGAAACAGCTTCTTCTTACCAGTCCTGTTTTGCAGCCAGTCTTCTCCAAAGAGTGCATACTTGTCCTTGGCTTTATCTCCTTCCTCCCCGATTTCCATGTAGGAATCCTATGTAACATCTGGTGTGTCTTTTCCTTTTGGACTATCTGACACTTGCGTACTTTGAAATCACAATACTAGTAACTTAGGGATCTTCTGGTATCTCAAAAAGGTAAATATCATCCTGGAAAGTGAATCAAAAACAGTTGTCCTTTTCATAATTGGTACCTGTACAGAGATGCCTTTGGGACCTCAGTTTTGGTTACTTCTTTGTTCTTTTCTCATCCCCCTAAATTAATAACAAGTTAATAACGAACTAAACATTACACAAATACCTTTCTCCTTTCCTATACTTCTGTGACATTAGACATTATGGCCCAAGTAAGCCTTTTATTTGTCTTTTCCTTTTTCCCTGGCGCCTCCTTTTCCATGGGCATGTGTACTGACTACAGGTATAAACATGAATCACCCTTCTGCTAACCAGTGCCATGTAACTTGATGGGTAGACAGTCAAGACTGTCATTCTAGAGCAAGTGGGAAGTGTTGAAAGGGAGGTGTGTAGCAAGGTGAGAAGAAATGTAGAGGAGGGAGTGATTAGCTTTGCCTGGTGTTGGGGAGGTGGGGTCATTTCGGTGCAGTCTGGAATAAGTAGTAGAAGTCTCAAGTGGACAGGGAGGAAGGACATATTAGACAAAGGGAACAGCATGAACAAAGTCGAGGAGGCTCCTAAGGCTGTGGTACATCCTTAAAACAAAGTATGAGCTAAGAAAATGGTTTGTGTTTGGAAGTATAGGAAATAAGGCCGATGCTAAATTTTGATGGACATTTTGAACCTTGCTGAGGGTTTATATTATTCCTTAAAGGCAATGGAGGGCTGTAACAAGATCACATTTGCTCTTAAAAAAGAACACTCTGGCACTCAGGTGGAGGATGGATTGGACAAGAATTAAGATTAAGAGACTATTGGATAGTCCAGGCTAGAAATCACAGGTGCTTCCATCAAGATAATGGCAGGGAGATGACTTTTATAAGATAGAAGTCCTCAACAGGACTTTGCTTTTGGTTGATTGGATTGAGGGGTGGAGACAGAGAAGGTCTTGGATGACCCTAGATTTCCATTTGGTGGCTGGATGTTGATGGCTGTATGACTATATGAATTGGTGGAAGAGAACAGAAGTATTCCATTTTGGACTACTCAGTTTGAGGTACCTGTGGGATGTCTAGATGAAGTAGTTTAGTAGCATCTGGATCTCAGGAGCAAGGTCAAAAATGATAAAAGTTAAGGGGTTATCCATTTTATGAAGGAGAGAGGCAGATGAACTAATTGGAGCCTTTTCAGAGAACTGAGCAGCAGTGAGAACAGTAGTAGGAAAAGCAGGAGTTAGAGCCAAGGAAGGGAGAGTTTTTAGGAAGAGCCACAGAGTGGGAACAACTAAGAGAAGGGTTAAAAAGTGTCTGGCCCAGCCAGTGGCTCAGTGTTTGAGCATCGACCTCTGAACTAGGAGGTCAACTGTTCGATTCCCGGTCAGGGCACATGCTTGGGTTGCAGGCTCGGTCCCCAGTTAGAGGCATGCAGGAGGCAGCCAATCAATGATTCTCTCTCATCATTGATGTTTTTATCTATCTCTCCCTTTCCCTACCTCTCAGAAATTCATTAAAAAAATATTTTTAAAGCGTCTGAACCTTTCACAATTAAAATGTTATTGTTGACCTCAGTAGAGTGATGGAGACAGAAGCCTGATTGTAGAGGGAATGAAAGATGAACAGAATGAGGTCATTAGGAGATCTTAAAGTATTGATAGCAAGAGTAGACTGCTCTTTCAGGAAAGCAAGAGGGGTAGCCAGTAGTAGCTTGGAGAACACAGTTTAAAGAGAGAGATTAAAGATGAGAGAGACCCCAGAATACCAGTAGACTAAGGGAGAAGTAAACTGTAGTGAGGAGGAAGTTTAAAATGTATGACAGATGGACAGTGGTGATGTTGCACAACAGGTGAATATACTTAAATGCCACTGAACTATACACTTAAAAAATGGTTGAAATAGAAACCATTTTATAATAGTACTAGTGGCCTGGTGCACGAAATTTGTGCATGGGAGGGGGGATGTCCCTCAGCCTGGCCTGCACCCTCTCCAATCTGGGACCCCTTGGGAGATGTCCTACTGCCGCTGGGATCGGGCCTAAACCAGCAGTCAGACATCCCTCTTGTAATCCGGGACCGCTGGCTTCTAACTGCTCACCCGCCTGCTTCCTGCCTGATTGCCCCTAACCACTGAGCCTGCTGGCCTGCTTGCCCCCAACTGCCCCCCCACCCCACCGGCCTTCTCACCCCCAATTGCCCCCCTTGCTGGCCTGATCGACCCCAA
>NW_005370740.1:560625-568390 GCF_000412655.1 Myotis brandtii
ACCCCTAACCGCCTCTACCTTGGCCCCACCACCATGGCTTTGTCTGGAAGGATGTCCAGAAGGTCTCCCGGTCTAATTATCATATTACTCTTTTATTAGTATAGATAATAGTCAATGCACAATGATTCTAGAGAAGAACAAAGGGGATAGTCTGCATAGCCTCAGATTGGTGTGGGAGGCTTCTCTGGGGTAGAGGAGGGTAGGGATCTTAAGTGTGAGGGCACCGTTGCCTCTCCTCTGGGCCATGTGAGAGGCAAAGGTATTGACAGCGGAAGAGGTGAGAATGGAACCGGAGGCCTGAGAATGCAGAACCAGGTTTATAGGAACCAGTTTGGGTTCTGTAAAAGAATTGCTGGGCAGCGTTGAGGCCCTACCTGTGGTTGGAGGTGATGGTGTGGTGTAGCCACATCAATCTGCACTACTAACTTTTTTCCCTCCAGCAGTTCAGAAAAGTTGTTTTTGTCTCATCTCCATCCCCATTTCACTTCTGAAGCTGGTATTTCAGGTATCTAGTGATCTATCTCTATTTGCCTCTCTCTCTTTCCACCTAATCTCTGGTGAAGAGTAAAATGCACAATAACCTTTTGGCTCCCCTTTTTCATCCTGCCTTGAATAAAGAAGTGTTGCCTTTTCAGACACCCTGGGCTTATGATAGTTTTGTGGTTTTCTGATGCAGATTTTAAAAACACACAACTTGGATTTAGAAATATTATGGGTCCTTCAATTATCTCTGGGGAGGGCTGGGGGCTGTCGTATAGCATTTCATGACACTGATACCACTCTTCTTTCAGAAACCAGTTTGTGTGTGTGTGTGTGTGTGTGTGTGTGTGTGTGTGTGTGTGTGTGTGTGTTTTATAAGGGACAGATACTCTGAAATAATTTGGCTATTGAAAACAAAGATGCTTCCAGGTCTGGCTCCTGTCTGGAACTGGGTACAGGAGCCTGCGAGGCAGAGCATATGTAAGGCAAATCCAGAACAGGTAGTGGTCATGAGAAGGAACAGGTCTCCAGGAAACGAGAGGGCAGAAACCATCTGGATTCCCCTTGTAAGATTTCTGGATCTCTGTGTATATGTTCCTTCTCCCACCCTGGTGGCACTTGCCTGAAGACACTCAATCCATTTGCATTTGATTTGAATTCTGCCTCAGATCCTAACAGAATTTTGCCTGAATTTCCCATCTTCTGGGCAGGCTACAGAAATTCACTTATCTATTCATTAATTCAAGAGGCAGTTATTGTGTACCTGCTTTGAATCAGGAACACATTCTAGGTGCGATAGTACAGCAATGAACAAAATGTCAAAAATCCTTACCCTCATAGAGCTTACATTCATTCTAGAGAGGAAAACAAACAAATGAATATCATTGATAGTATGTCAAGTTGTGGTACGTGCTTTGGGGAAAATCAGGGAGTCTGTTTTTAATGGCAAGGTCATGGAAGGTCACACTGAGGTGATAGTCAAATAAACACCCAAAGGTGGTGAGGAGTCATGCACATGTCATCTCCACTAGAAGGCTAGCGCTCTTAGAGGTAGAGAGAGGCTTTTTTCCTCTGTTATTGTATTAGAGCCTAGATAGATGCTCAATAATATTTTTTGAATGCATGAATGGATTTGGGAGAAGAATATTTTCAAACAAAAGGAGCAGCAAGTGCAAAGGGTGAAGTGAGAGAATGTGTGTCCAGTGTGTACAAGAAGCAGCAAAGAGCAGTGTGGCTGAAGGGTGAGTGAGGGGAGCAGCAGAAGGAGGTGACAGAGGTAGGGTGTGTATGGGGTACAGATCTTGTAGGGGTTTCCTGAGACCTTTTTTTTTGTTGTTGTTAATCCTCACCCGAGGATATTTTTCCATTGATCTTTAGAGAGAGTGGAAGGGAAGGGGAGAAACAGAGAGAGAGAAACATTAATGTGAAAGAGACACATCAATTAGTTGCTTCCCATACGTGCCCCAACCAGGGCCAGGGATCGAGCCTACAACCGAGGTACCTGCCCTCGAGTGGACCCTTCTGTCCATGGGCTGACATTCTATCCACTGAGCCAAACTGGCTAGGGCTCCCTGAGGGTTTTTTAGGGGTCCATGAGGTCAAAACTACTTTCATAATACTAAGGTAATGTTATTTTCCTTTTTCACTCACATATGCTCATGTGTACAGTGGAGTTTTCTAGAGGCTACATGATATGTGATCTTGTAACAGAAGGAATGCAGAAGGCAGATATGAGAATCCAGTTGTCTTCTTAAGCCAGACATTAAGGAGAATTGCAAAAATGTAAAACAAGTTTATTCTTCTCACTAAAATTTTGTTTTGGAAAATATTTTTTCATAAAATGTTACTATTAATGAATTGTTATTTTTAAAGGAATTAATAAATATTGACTTTTTTTGAGTTTTAACTTCAAATATTGTAAATATTGATAGATCTTTGGTCCCTCAATATTTTTAAGAGTATAAAGAAGCCCTGACACCAAAATTTTGTAGAACACTATTATAGGGCCTTCTAGGCCATTGTGAAATGTTTGCTTTTATGCTAACACTAGAGGCCCAGTGCACAAATTCGTGCATCAGTTGGGTCCCTCGGCCTGGCCTGCGGGATCAGGCCGAAACCGGCTCTCTGACATCCCCCAAAGGGTCCCGGATTGCGAGAGGGCACAGGCCAGTCCGAGGGACCTCACTGGTGCACAATCAGGTCCGGGGAGGGATGCAGGAGGTTGGCCGGCAGGGGAGGGACCGAGGGAGGGCTCCAGGGTGTGTCCAGCCCATCTCGCTCAGTCCTAATTGGCCAGACACTGGTCAGAGCGTCTGCCCCCTGGTGGTCAGTGCATGTCATAGTGACTGGTCAACTGTCTGCCCCCTGGTAGTCAGTGCACATCATAGCAAGCGGTTGAGTGGCCATAGCATATCATTAGCATATTACACTTTGATTGGTTGAATGGATGACCAGGCACTTAGCATATAAGGCTTTTATTATATAGGATGGGGAGCCATAGCCATGGCTCTGGCTGAATCACACAAGATGAAATTTAGTGAAGATTTTTATTTTTCCAAAAAGGTCCCTATATATCTGGAAAACAAAGGGAGATATATAGGGACCTTTGTTTTAGAGGTAACACATTAGTAATAAGAGGACTTTGGAGTTTTCTGTACCATGTGTGTCAGCAGCTAGGGGCACATCCCAGAAAGCTCTTTTGTAAATGGGGCTTATGTTCTATTGGAGTAGATAGACCAGGGGTCCTCAAACAATGGCCCGCGGGCCACATGCGGCCCACCGAAAACATTTATCCAGCCCGCCGGGTGTTTTTGCCGCCGCTGTGTGCATAGGAATTTGTTCATAGTTTTTTTTTAAACTATAGTCCGGCCCTCCAACGGTCTGGGGGACAGTGAACTGGCCCCCTGTTTAAAAAGTTTGAGGACCCCTGAGATAGACAATAAGCAAACAAATCATATATACTGTGTCAGGGGTAACAAATGCCAGAGGAAAAATAATGCAAGGTGAGGGGAAGGCTTGTGCTCTTTCATATAAGTGATCAGGAAAGTTTTCTCTAACAAGATGGTATTTGAGCAAAGACCTGAATACAGTGAGAAAAAAAAGATGTGACCATCTGGGTGGAGAGCATCAGGCAGAGAGACTAGGAAGGGCAAAGACCCAAGATGCGCAGCCTGCTGGGGCTGCTTGATGGTCACGAAGGAGGCCAGTCTGGCTGGAGCATAAGAGAAGGTGGTAAGGCATGAACAAGAAATGGGAGAAGGGCAGGTCACTTGGAGGCATATAGGCCATAGTAAGATTGTTGTATTTAACTCTGAGATGGGAAGCCATTGGAGCATTTGAGCAGAGGCATGAACTGATTTAACTAACATTTAAGTGAATGCTCAGGCTGCTGTATGGAAAATATTCAGGGTTGGGGTGGAGGGATTTGACAGTGGAAGCAGAGAGAGAGAGAGGCTCTTGAAGTAATCTAATGATGGTGATGAGTGAAGATGGTGACTTTGATGAGGATGGTAAAGGAAGACATGGTGAAAAGTGGTTGGACTTGGGCTATATTTTGAAGATAGAACAGACAGAAGTTTCTGAAAAATTGATTATGGGATGTGACAGAAATTAGGATAATTCCAAGGTATTTGGATTGAGCAACTAGGTGGATGGTGGTGCCCTTGCCGAGATGCGTAATATTAAATAAGAAGCAGGCGGGAGGTAGGAATGGAATCAAGAACTTGGTTTTATGTGTTAAGCTTTTGTGTATGCCTGTCAAATTCCAAGTAAGCAATTGGTTCAGAAAAAAGAAAACAAATATTTGGGTGCTATTGACTATCTCTACTATAAAATGGTACTTAAAGACATGGGACTGGAAGAATTCATAAAGCAGAGTTTTTTTCTAAGTGGGCTGTGTCTCATTAATGGGTCATGAAATCAATACAGTGGGGACCAGCAATTTTCAAAAATGAAATAGAACAGAGAATATCAGAATATCTCAGTAGTAAAGGTAAGTTTATTTTGTGAAAGTTGTTGAAAATTCCACTTATATACATATATAGGAAGAGAACTGTATGTACGATTTCAAAAGTTTGAAAGCCACTGATGTTTAGTGAGTGGATGTAGACTAAAAAGAGACCCAAATGACCCATGGCCATTTCCACATACAGAGGTTGGAGATATGTAAGGGACCAGCAAAGGACACAGGAAGTGGCTAGCAAGGCAAGAGTGTGGTATCCTAGAGGCCAAGAAGACATGTGATGAGCTGTGACCTGTGCTGTGTGTAGATGGGTTGAAGAAACTAGGGTTGCATATTGACCATTGTATTTGACAGTGTGCAAGTCATGCATGTCCTTGAGGATCTCTTTGAGGAGGCATTACTTTGGAGTGGTGGGGATGAAGCCTAATTGTTGTAAGTTTGAAGATAGAGAAGAGAAAGTCATGACCACGAGCACAGATAGTTCTTTCAGGGAGTAGAGTAAACTAGTCAGAGGGGATGGGAAGACGTGATCATTTATGTTGATGGTGATAGTTCGGTTTGTAGGGAAAGGATTGCTGCAGAAGGGGACCAATGAAGAGGCAGTGTGGTTGAGGAAGAAAGGGGGGGATGGGATCAGGTATACAAGTGATGGTTGCTTCAGGTAGGCATGTGGATAGTTGTCTGTTCCTTGTCATAGGAGGGAAGACAGATGAGATGGGTTTCAGTTGCCTTTCAGCAGCCAGTAGGAAGAATTACTTTGAAACAAGACCACCCTTACTTTTATTTATGAAAAGTCTCCATTTCAAAGGAGCAGATGTAGGGATAAATCGTGAGAAGAAAAAATAATCCTGTATTGTGTTTCTTTCCTAAATTTACTTGAAACTATATATCCATTGATAACTGGGCAGTTATCTTCCTAGCAGACAAGGTCTGTCTGTGATCTATTGACTACAGATTCTGGCTCTCAGGCAGCAAGGGGCTTGGAGCATGCATCCTGATGTGCTTTTATTTCTCACTCTGTGTTCTCAGGTGGTAGCAAAACATGGCGGCACTGCTTTCTTACTGTGTGACATTTCAGCTTCTTTAAGCTGCAGTCTCCCCATAGATTCTACCTCATGGGGCTATGGTGAAGATTCAATGAGATGAGGTATGGATCTGACAGCTCATAACTTGTTGGTATCTTAGTTATTTTTGCTGTTATTGATGAAAGTCCTTTTTCTTGTTTTAACATCTAAGTTTGGCAGGAACTTATTAACATAGATCTTATTTCTTGAGCCCCTCCCACCCAATGCCACACCTTTCAGAACAGATGGAATGGAAAGGGTAAAGCGTGATGATGGGACAAAGAAAGTTTTAAAAACATTTTTCTTTCCTTCAGAAAACAACTATCTGAGCTCTCTCATTCTGTTATATAAGTGGCCATTTATTTAGACCTTTTGTTGCTGGGACGATAAACTACTAGATAGTAATAACAATACTACCACTTGCTATGTGCCTGGCACTGCTAAATAGTTTATATCCATGACCTTAATTCTTGTGATTTATTTCATAGATGAGGAAACTATTTATATGACACTTGGCTTTTCAATGCTCTTTTTCACTTCTTGTTTCTCCAGGTTATCTGGGGCAACAGCATCAGCCATTATGTTTACTGGGTGTTTGGTTCTGACTTGGTGACAATCACAAAGCAGAGATCACTTCATTTCTGATTCACTTCATTTCTCTGTTGTGAAGTAATAGGTTGTTAAAAAAAAAAAAGACAAAAAGAAAAGAAATAAGTTGTTAGCAAAGAGAGTAAAATAAAAAGTTAGAGAAGATTTAGCATAGGGTTATACCAGTGTCTTTCAGAATTGGAAACTTGGAAGAGAACTCAGGGCCAATGTGGTCCAAGCTCATCTCAGAGCCCTCTATAGAGGGCCATTCCACAGCCAAGAGTAAGGTTGTATAAGAATTCATAACAAAAGTGCTATGCTATGTTCTTGCTAGTTGCTCTTATTCAAATATCAGACACCCCTGCCTTGCTTCCCACAGCTACCCTCCACAGCATGGAGCTTGAGGGAGATTATGCACATCCAGGCCAGGTAGTGTGGCAACCAGATCCAGGGCCAAGTTCTGGGAAGTCATCAGCAATGAGCAGAGTATAGACCCCAGTGGCAACTATATGGGGGACTGGACCTGCAGTTGGAGTGCATCAGTGTCTACTACAACAAGGCCTCCTCTCACAAGTATGTACCTTGGGCCATCCTGATGGACTTAGAGCCTGGAACCATGGACAGTGTTTGATCTGGGGCTTTCAGGCACCTCTTCAGGCCTGACAACTTCATTTTTGGTCAGAGTGGGCCCCAGCAATAGCTGGGCCAAGGGTCACTCCATGAAGGGTGGTAAGCTGGTAGACTGTCCTGGACATGGTGCAGAATGGGCGTGAGAATTGTGAATGCCTGCAGGGCTTCCAGATGGCCCCGCTGGATGAGGGCATGGGGTCTAGATGGGCACACTTCTCATCAGCAAGATGCACAAGGAGTACCCAACCACATCATGAACACCTTCAGTGTGATGCCCTCGCCCAAAGTATCAAACACAGTAGTGAAGCCCTACAACGCCATGCTGTCCATCCACCAGCTGGTGAAGAGCACCTACAAGACATCCTGCATCAACAACAAGGCCATCTATGACATCTGCTTCAGCACCCTCAAGCTGGCTATGCCCACCTCAGGGACCTCATGAGCAGAGTCACCAGCTCCTTCCACTTTCCTGGCCAGCTGAACACAGACCTGTGCAAGCTGGCCATGAACATGGTGCCCTTCCCCCACCTGCACTTCTATATATATATATACTAGAGGCCCGGTGCACAAAAATTTGTGCACTCGGGGGGGAGGGGGAGGGGTCCCTCAGCTCGGCCTATGCCCTCTCGCAGTCTGGGACCCCTCGGGAGATAACGACCTGCTGGCTTAGGCCTGCTCCCGGGTGGCAGAGGGCAGGCCCAATCCCTAGGTGCAGCCCCTGGTCAGGCTCAGAGCAGGGCCGATTGGGGAGTTGGGGCACCGCCCCTTGTCATGCACAGAGCAGGGCGGATGGGGAGGTTGCGATGCCACCCCTAGTTACCCTCAGGGTAGGGTCGATTGGGGGGTTGGGGCACCGACCCCTGTCACACTCAAGACAGGGTTGATAGGGAGGTGGCAGCGCCACCCCCTGTCACGCACAGAGCAGGGCCCATCAGGGGGTTGGGGAGCTCCCCCCGTCACACACAGAGCAGGGCGGATTAGAGGGTTGGGGAGCTCCCCCCGTCACACACAGAGCAGGGCCGATAGGGGAGTTGGGGCACCG
>NW_005370740.1:571786-576487 GCF_000412655.1 Myotis brandtii
GGGAACGTTGGAGTCTGCAGTCACTGGAGCAAGCAAGCCTCCCTGTTCGCTTCAGTGCATGGCTGCCGGCCGCCATCTTGGCTGACAGTTAATTTGCATAAGGATATGCTGATTAGCCAATGGGAAGGGTAGCGGTCGTACGCTAATTACCATGTTTCTCTTTTATTAGTGTAGATAGATAGATATATATAGATATAGATATATATAGATATATATATAAAGAGAGGAAGGAAGAGGGAGATAGAAACATCAATGATGAGAGAGAATCATTGATCGGCTGCCTCCTGTATGCCCCCTACTGGGGATTGAGCTTGAAACCTGGGCATGTGCCCTGACCAGAAATTGAACCATGACCTCCTAGTTCATAGGTCGATGGTCAACCACAAGCCATGCCAGCCAGGTCCCACCTACACTTCTTCATGCCTGGTTTCACCAGCTCACCATCCAGTGCAGCCAGCAGGACCGGGCCCAGACAGTGCCTGAGCTCAACCAGCAGATGCTCGATGCCAAGAACATGATGGCTGCCTGCGACCTCTGCCACAGTCATTACCTGACCGTGTCCACCGTCTTCCATGATCGCATTGCATGTCCATGAAGGAGGTGGACAAGCAGATGATGGCCATCCAGAGCAAGAACAGCTGCTTCATGGAGTGGATCCCCAACAATGTGAAGATGGCTTTGTGTGACATCCTGCCCCACGGGCTCAAGATGTCCTCCACCTTCATCAGCAATAGCATAGCCATCTAGGAGCTATTCAAATGCATCTCAGAGCAGTTCACAGACATGTTTTGGCACAAGGCCTTCCTGCACTGGTACACGGTTGAGGGCATGAATGAAATGGAGTTCACTGAGGCCAAGAACAGCATGAATGACCTGGTGTCCGAGTACCAGCAGTACCAGGACACCATGGCCCAGAAGAAGGGCGAGATATATGAAGACCATGAGGAGGAGTCCAAGACCCAGGACCCCAAGTGAAGCACCTGGAGGGCCAGGGCCTAGAGCCATGTAGCCACTGATGCCACCCCAGTCTCGCCTAGTACTTCTAGTGTCCCTCAGTATTTATGGCACTCATCTCTGTCTTCCTACCATAGGTCATTTCCATTTTTGTGTCACTCATTTGTCTCTACTCTATCAGCTCTGGGCCTGAAATTTTGTTTTGTTTTTTTACTGGTTTGTGTTCATATTGGGGGGCAGGGGGTGGGGGGGAGAATACTTAAAAATTTTATTGCTGTCAGATTTTAAAAGAAAGAATATCACTCCCTGCCCAGGCTGACCATAACATTGCCAAATACCACTTTTTGGTAGCATATTGGGAATCTCCTCTGTCACATATCTCCCATTCTCCTCCACTCCCCCAGCCACATAGGCCAAAGCTAATGCATTGCCCCAGGATTGGTCCAGTATGGGGCTGCTGGGTTCCCATATAGAAAACTGAGATGGGGTTCTGTTCCCCTCATCAACTCCACAGAAACAGTACATTTCCACTATATGTCAGGTCGTAGCTCCAGAGACCTGGTCCCCCAGGCAGCTCTGTCCTTGTAGAAATGCAGGTTCTGAGGAGCTCTGGTGATTAAAGAGCAGCTCAGTGGAATGGAAGGGACATGCAGGTGAGGGTGGGGCTGTTTTCCCATTACCTGGGCATCCTACTGAGTGTTAGTTTGGTGTTAAATGAAACGGAAAATCAGGAAAGAGCTGATGGTGGAATTCCTCAGAAACTAGAGAATTAAGAATATATGAGGAAGATTGCTTTCCTTATTGTATTTTGAGCTCTCTTCCTAGGTACCCAGTGAACCTTATTTAAGGGCTGTGAAAGACAGAGATGAGAAGCTATTGGTACAGGAGCTGGGAAGGCAACAAGCAATCTTATTCCTAGATGATCTGATTGAGTAGCCCATTGCTCCCCTGAGCAGAGGGCCTCAGTATCCCCACCCACAGATGATAGTGGCCTGAACAGCCCTTGTTTCAGAGGCATAACTCTATAATCTGAAAGCATTTATCATCTAAATTCCCTCCCAGTGACATTCCAAAATATGCTTCCTATATGTCTACTTCTAAGATCTATTTAGACAAGTCAGACTTCTGACTGAATGAGCTGGGAAAGAAGCGTTTAATAGATATTTAAAATAAGATTCAAAGATTTTGCACATTGCCTGGTTTAATGGTGCAGTGGCTAGGGAGAAAATTGACTGAACTCGACTCTGATTTTATACTCTTAAAGTATAATTCTTACTTTGTTGTTTTGTTTCTTTTTTCTTTTTCTATTTTTAAATATAATTCTCCCCCATCCCACAAATAACCACCCATCTATTCTAAGAGCTAGAGATTGAGTGTTCACATAACCAGCCGTGAGTCAGTGACAACTGACTTTTTGCTTCTGTTGTAAATAGAAACATAAACACTGCTCCTGCATTTACTTTATAGACAGCCTCTCCAGCACTTTCCTCCACTGCCAAAGGATGTGCACGAATTCTGAGTCAGCAGTCAGCTGCTACAGGACAGAGCATGCAGGATGTTGTCAACTGGTAGAAATTGCACTGATGCCTGGAAACCTGTCATTCATCTCTTCTTCCTCTTGCCTACTCAGGCTCCTCACTTCTCTTATCCCTTCCTTCCACATGTTGGGTTTCAGTCCCCAGGATTTCTGATACCTTCCAGCCATGTTTCCTAGTCTGTAGGTTCCTATGATTATGAATGTTGATTTTCCCAGGATATTGGGATATAGCATATACAGGGATTGTTCATTTAGGGCATGATCAAGGTTTGACTTTCAGGAATGAGGGAAATGAGGGAGATAACAGGAATGGCCCTTCAGTTTTCCCCAGCTGCTCTAAGAGTGAATCAGAATGCCAGATGAGTCCCTTTGATAAATGAGACATCTGAGTCTGTAGATCTACAGAACAACTGTTCCACCCTGAGTATCTTCCCACTGCTGTCATTTGGCTTGCAAAGTAGGAAAAGTGAGGCAGCCCGAGGGAATAACTCTAGTGTAGTCTTACCTTGGGTGCCTGTCACATTGTTCCAGGAACCAACTTACCTCTATTTATCTGTTGTCATTAGTGACCCGCAGGTCGAAATCCCTTCAGCTGGGCACTTAATACTTGCCTGCTGCTTGGAAGCAGGCCCTTGCTCAGCTGTCTGGGAGCTGTGGCCAAAACCTGTAAATTTCAAAGTGTGTTATATCAACAGAAGGGTTTGGGGCCAGTTATTAGTGGAGGTGTTCATCTGTGCTGGCATTTGATTTGTACTCTCTGTGGTGGTTAGCAACTCTTTGGAAGTGAATATTTATTTCAAACAGAGTGGGCGATAGCCAACCAAAAGGTGTTAGCCTACATAGGCAAATGCTTCTCTGAAAACAAAAGTGTGAGACTCTTTTAGGGAGGTGTGAGCATAAAGTGGGCCTTATGACAGGGGGAAGGGCTTTTGGAAACACATATTGCAGGATCTTTAATGTGTTGGTTTTAGCAAGAAAATTATAGTACTGAGTGCTCCAATTCTGGCAAGGAGTGGAAGGTGGCTGCTACTTAGGAACAACAACAACAACAAATCATTTTCTTTCTTGACACAAGGCAGAGAGATTAGACCAGGTGTATTAAAACTTTCCAAACATTGTGACTCTGGTGGACTTAAAGTTAATGATGAACACAGGTAGGGTATGCAAGTGGCTTGCAGAGTGCTGTCTGCTTGCCAGAACAGCAAATAAAGCTACAGAAATATCCACAGAGAGGGCCCTTGGCAGAGCAAACACTCTAGGACCTTTGTTTCTAGTCCTTAGTTATGACCTGTCACCCTTCTGCCTTTGGACAAACACTTGTTTTTTTCCTGCCCCTACAGCCATCTATTGACTATCATTTCTAAGATAAGCCTTGATTTGTAAGAAAAAGACTGGACTCTTTAGAGGAACTTTAAAATATTTCTCTTTCTGTTATGTCTACCTAGAATAAACTTTTATTTAGGGGAAATTGGAGATGAATTCCAGTTAATTCCACTCCTTACTGGATTCTTGGCCAGGTAGATATTGGAAGTTTCTTAGTAGTGTAGTTTTTATATCCAAAGCTACAGGGGTTGTTGAGTAAGTGATATATTTGGGAGGAGAAGCCAAGTCAGTGTATTTTGGGTAAAGAATTACCGTCTTAGAGAAACCAAGATGGCGGCATAGGTAAACACCTGAAATTGCTGCCTCACACAACCACTTCAAAAATACAACTAAAAGACAAAACGGACATCATCCAGAACCACAGGAAGGCTGGCTGAGTGGAAATTCTACAACTAGAAGGAAAGAGAAAAGCACACTGAGACTCAGAGGAGGTGCGGAAGTAAAGTGCAGAGGTACGGAGGCGCATGCGGCAAGGGCTGGCAACTGAGGACACGGTTGTCTTTTTCAATCAGGAGGGAGTCTCAAGCTCCGACTGCTCTGAACTCCAGTTCCGGGCGAGTCTCTGGGGACCCAGACTCATACGGGGAGAAACTGGACTGTCTGGCAGCGGGCAGAACTCGAGGGCGGCTTTCTCTCAGAGGTGCTTGCAGCGATTACCCCGGGACACTGAGACCCGGGGCCTCTTAGGGCAGGACTGAGGATCAGCCATAGCTGTTTGCTCCGCCCTGTTGATTCCTTGAGACCCCACCTCACCCAAGCTGTGCGCAAAGGCTTTAGCATATGAATGGCCTGGCCCTTTGCAATATAAAATTACCTAACAAACTGCA
>NW_005370740.1:577100-590058 GCF_000412655.1 Myotis brandtii
GACTGAAATAAAGAATATTATGCAGACACCCAATAGCAGACCAGAGGAGCGCAAGAATCAAGTCAAAGATTTGAAATACGAAGAAGCAAAAAACACCCAACCGGAAAAGCAAAATGAAAAAAGAATCCAAAAATACGAAGATAGTGTAAGGAGCCTCTGGGACAGCTTCAAACGTACCAACATCAGAATTATAGGGGTACCAGAAGAAGAGAGAGGGCAAGATATTGAAAACCTATTTGAAGAAATAATGACAGAAAACTTCCCCTACCTGGTGAAAGAAATAGACTTCCAAGTCCAGGAAGTGCAGAGAACCCCAAACAAAAGGAATCCAAAGAGGACCACACCAAGACACATCATAATTAAAATGCCAAGAGCAAAAGACAAAGAGAGAATCTTAAAAGCAGCAAGAGAAAAAAAGTCAGTTACCTATAAGGGAGTACCCATACGACTGTCAGCTGATTTCTCAACAGAAACTATTCAGGCCAGAAGAGAGTGGCAAGAAATATTCAAAGTGATGAATAGCAAGAACCTACAACCAAGATTACTTTATCCAGCAAAGCTATCATTCAGAATTGAAGGTCAGATAAAGAGCTTCACAGATAAGAAAAAGCTAAAGGAGTTCATCACCACCAAACCAGTATTATATGAAATGCTGAAAGGTATCCTTTAAGAAGAGGAAGAAGAAGAAAAAGGTAAAGATAAAAATTATGAACAACAAATACATATCTATCAACAAGTGAATCTAAAAATCAAGTGAATAAGTAATCTGATGAACAGAATAAACTGGTGAATATAATAGAATCAGGGGCATAGAAAGGGCGTGGACTGACAATTCTTGGGAGGAAAGGGGTGTGGGGAGTGCGGGAAGAGACTGGAAAAAAATCATACACCTATGGATGAGGACAGTGGTGGGGAGTAATGGCAGAGGGTGGGGTGGGAACTGGGTAGAGGGGAGCTATGGGGTAAAAAAGAGGAACAACTGTAAAAATCTGAACAATAAAGATTTAATTTAAAAAAAATTAAAAAGAAGCCACCAAAAAACAAAAAGAATTACCGTCTTTGACTTGGCCTCCACAGTATATAAAGAGTATGCATCGGTTGACATAGAAAACAGAGGGAAATGGCTGTTCCTTGTATTCAATTATTAACTTTCACTCATGAAACTTAAGATACATTTTCAGTTGATTTGGTTAACCTTATGATATCATGGTGAGCTTTGGAGAGAAGCAGTATGTTACTTCTACTTCACAAAAGGGGATTCTGTTCCTCAGAGGCCTACTCAGTGTAAGAGCTTCAGGAGAGAACATGGATCTCTTCCCGTGTTCTCAGTCTGGAATTTGGTGCCTGTCTTCTGAGAATTGATTTTATTAGCACATACAGTTTGGTGGCTCCCACTACCCTTGGGTTGGTTCATTAACAGTGGGTTACTTCTACAGCTGAACACAGTGGATCAACAACTCACTTCTTCCACCTGCCCCCATCTCCAATAGTAAATCCTCTTTAAAGCAAAGTTCCAGTGTAGTCCTGTTTATCACACTAGTGGTAAATTGGTGATGCTCCTGTGGTGGACCATCATGACTACAGCACCAGAAATGAGTACTGTGACCATGAAGGTATTCTTAGCACTAAAATTAGAAAACTTCAGAATTAAAAGAGAGTCTTACTGCCTTGCTCTCCCTTTCTGTTCTTCCTATGGATTAGTTTTGGTCTTTGGTCCTTTGCCTCCTTACGCCTCCCCCTCGCCCCCATTATACTTCTAAAGAGTGATGATAAATAAAACATGGTACAAAAATTATGAAAAAGACCCAAGGGAGTGAGTGGATAAAGTAGCACCTAACATACCATCTCTCATCTTAAAGCTTCTTCCCAGCAAACACAGGATGGTGGGTGTATGGATAGATGTTTTTGATAAGTGGAAGGTATAGACATCATCATTATTACTGTCAAATATATCTGTGGGCAAAGTGGAATGGCTATAAGATCTTCCCACCCTGCCATATACTATATGCAGTGGCAGGATTTTTTCAGTCTTTAAATCCCTGTTGACTTTGATACTTCTGAACTTTGTGCTTTTTAGACTGCTATGACACTACCCTTTGGTTCTCTTCAGACCTCTCTTCACTGTGCCTCATAATCTTTTTCTAGAGAGCTCATCTATCTCTGCCAGCTCCTTACAAGTTTATGAGTCCCAGGTCTTATTGGAAGCCTATGGCTCTTCTCTTACCACAGACTCTCCTTGTGTTCAGCTATCATTGGTTCAACTACCACCTGTATGCTAATGATGCCTAAATCTAGGGCTGGGTCCCTAGCTACTCCCCAAGCTTCAGATTCATACCTATCTGCTTAGTGAGCACCTCCACAAAGGCAGCACAAACATATCAGGTCTAAAAGGTAACTCACCACCCCGCCCTCACAAATGAGTTCTTCTGCTTTTAATTCACTGGCCTGATGTCTTTGACTCAGTAGCCAGGAAACCTGGGGATCATTTTTGACTCTTTTACCTTAAGAGTCACTCACAAGCCTTCTTGTTTTCACTTCTTTTCCCAGGTCCTGCACTTCTTCCATACCTGCTAACACTTATTTACCCTGAAAGACTCAGCTGTCACTTCTCACAGGTTCATCTTCAATGAGGATTCTCTCCCTATGACTTAGGTACTCTGCCTTAATGTTCTCAATCCCTTGTGCCTCTCTCACTAATGACACTTAGCATAGTACATTTAACATTCTGTTTATGAATCTGTCTCACCCAGTAAACTGCAAATCCTTTGTTGTACTAACTAATATTTCCTTCCCTAATACCTCAGTGCCTGGAGTATAGAAGGTATGCAATATACATTTGTTGAATGAATGACTAGAACACTTAGGAATTCCATTGAAAAAGAGTTATGTCTCCTAGAAAATGTTTGTAGATAAAATTTGTATTTACCATTTCTTTTTCTTTATTTTTGTTAGTTTAATCTGACAGTGTCAAGTGGACCAACAGCCATCCCACTGCCCCCTTTGTCTGGGGTGCTGAGGGTGGGGAAGCATGGAGGAGAGTAAGAATGAGACAATGAATCAAGCACACACCCTCTTTGACCAGTTTGTGCAGGCTACCACCTGCAAGGGGACTCTTAAGGCCTTCCAAGAGCTCTGTGACCATCTTGAACTGAAGCCTAAGGACTATCGCTCCTTTTATCACAAGCTCAAGTCCAAACTCAACTACTGGAAAGCCAAAGCCCTCTGGGCAAAGCTGGACAAACGGGGCAGCCACAAAGACTACAAAAAGGGAAAAGCATGTACTAACACCAAGGTAAGCTTTGGCTATTCTGAGGCCTTGGGGTCATTGACCTAAGGATTTAACCAGAAAAGAAAAGATTTTTGGTAGGGGTAGGCCTTGAAAAAAGGATCAAGTAGAAGCTGACTGGGTGAAAACTAGGCCAAGTCAGCCATGATCTAGTATAGGAAGTCAAACCTTATACCTTGTGAAGGTTTGTGGAGCCATTATTTATGTTCATTTGACTGTTTCATGTGCCAAACTTTATTCTTATTTCATGTACTTATATATTAAACATTCAGGGTTTCAACTATTTCAGAATAACTTTAATGGTATAGCAACTTCATTCTTTTGCTGAGCCTTTGTTTTGAATCTCACATTGATCAGCTGCCTCTTGCACACACACACACACACACACACACACCACACACACACCGCCCTCATCCCCCCCCACCCCAACCCCCCTCCCTACTGGGGATCGTGGATGCAGGTCATTTAGCCAAGAAGTAGCCAGGCCCTATTAGCATCCTGTACAAACACAGCTTCATGGTGTTTGGCATATCACCTTTACAAAGTCATTGTTCTATACTCAGTAACTGGTAAGGTATAGATAGTATCTGCCAACTTGGGAATTTGCCACAGGCTTCAGACCTCTTTTTATCCATATTTCAAAAGTCTGTTTTCTTAAGCAAGGGCCTTATGAACCAAATTATTTCTTTTGGTTTCTTCACAATATATAGAAACAGTGTTTTCATGAAAAAGGTAGACCTGGGCAAAGACCTGAGCTATTCAGTCAGGAAGGGTAGGTATGAGGAAGTAGAGAAACAATGCCTTTCCTGCTTATATAAGAACACATCTTCTGGGAGAAAGCTAATAAATAAAGTTGCAAATGACTTCATGATTATGTCATTAATGCTCTTTCATGAGCTTTAATTTGCCTAGTATAGGTACTTAGAGACCCATCCCCAGTGGATTTGCATTTGGTTAAATTTTTTATATTTTTATTGATTTCAGAGAGGAAGGGAAAAGGAGAGAGATACAAACATCAGTGATGAAAGGGAATCATTGATTGGCTGCCTTCTGCACACCCATACTGGGGATCAAGCCTGCAACCTGGGCATGTGCCCTGACCGGGAATCGAACCGTGACCTTCTGGTCCATAGGTCTACTCTCAACCACTGACACACACTGGCCGGGCCATTTAGTTATATATTTATCAGCAAAATTCAAGAAATTCAAAGGCATGACTTTTATGAGTGAGTTCGGGAGTTTTATTAAGGATAAAAGGAATTCAAAGCCAAAATATTGCATGTTCTGTTTTTTTCTTCTGCACATGCAATGCAAATTAGTTGTGTCCAGTCTCACCCTAAATACTTCTATAAAATATGGATTTTCAAGATCCTTTCCCTGGACTTTGTCTAAAGTATGATTTAAGAACTTTTTTCAGCACATAAAACTTTGGCTCTTGGAAGTTACCTCCTGGGAATCATTTGAGTGGAAGACCCATTCCAGGACTCTAAGGTTGCGAGGACTATGTATTTAATAATCTATGTCTCCTTGGACAGAAATCTGCTTGACTTAGAAACCTTCCAAAAGAGCCTCTCCTACCCAGCCAGTGTGGGTCAGTGGTTGGTCATCTACCTACGAACCAGGTAGTCATGGTTTGATTGCTATGATGTGCACTGACCACCAGGGGGCAGATTCTCTGACCAGTAGGTTAGCTTGCTGCTGGGGTCCGGCTGATAAAGACTGAGGGAGATGGGACAGACACACCCTGGAGCCCTCCCACGGTCCCTCCCCGGCTGGCCAACCTCCCGCGTCTCTCCCCGGCCCAGATTGTGCACTGGTGGGGTCCTTCAACCTGGCCTGCACCCTCTCACAATCTGGGACCCCTCGGGGGATGTCAGAGAGCCGGTTTCTGCCCCATCCCACAGGAAAGGCCGAGGGATCTAACTGGTGCATGAATTTGTGCACCGGGCCTCTAGTAAAAATATATTTAAAAACAGAAAACAAAAGATCCTCTCCTTTTGATGAAAATGAGATGTGATTTTAAATCGTTTGTTGAAACTATGACCCATTTAAATATGTTGCAGATCTACAGGGTGAACATGTGCTAAGTTTGTATCTGGCACTGACAATTATGTCTTCTTTATTCATAGCCACCACCAGCTTTTCTTCAAACCATTGCAAATGTTCTGTTGTGGCCCAGATTGGTTGGAAGTGGAGAGAATAACCCTATTTTGGGGCTTTAGGGAATGATGGTTATGAGATCATGAAACTTTTCTAGAAGTGTGAGCTTTCTCAAGAGATGCTGCCTTTGCCCTAAAAACAGCTGTGTTTTTCAGTGTCTCATCATTGGAGCTGGCCCCTGTGGTCTCCGCACAGCCATCGACTTATCCTTACTGGGAGCTAAGGTAGTTGTTATTGAGAAACGAGATGCCTTCTCCCGCAACAATGTCTTGCATCTCTGGCCATTCACCATACATGATCTGCGAGGTTTGGGTGCCAAGAAGTTCTATGGCAAGTTCTGTGCTGGAGCCATTGACCATATCAGTAAGTAAAACCAGTTCTTTTAGTACCTGTTGTATAGAAACACACTCTGCTTGGAGTCAAAATACCTTCCATGTGTTGTTCTGTAACCTAGAAAGATTTAACTACACAGAATTTAGCTTAGGGATTTCTAAGTTAGATCTTGGACTCTTATTTAACACTTACAATGGTGGGATAGACATTGGGGCCAGGCTAGGAAATAGGATGACCAGTGTGGGCCTTGATTAGACTCTGGTGATTCTTAGTCCAGTAGAAGCAGAACAAAGCATGCAGTTCTTTGGAATGTGATATGAAAGGTGCTGTACTAGTATAAGAACAAAAGCTATGAGGACACAGCTGGGGAAACCACGGTTATAGAAGAAGCAGACTCCTAGTTTTGGTGAATGGCAAGTTGATAATACGAGTTCTTTGGTTAGATCAGTGGTTCTCAACCTTCCTAATGCCACAACCCTTTAATACAGTTCCTCATGTTGTGGTGACCCCCAACCATAAAATTATTTTCGTTGCTACTTCATAACTGTAATTTTGCTACTGTTATGAATCGTAATGTAAATATCTGATATGCAGGATGTATTTTCATTGTTACAAATTGAACATAATTAAAGCATAGTGATTAATCACAAAAACAATATGTAATTATATATGTGTTTTCCAATGGTCTTAGGCGCCCCCTGTGAAAGGGTTGTTCGCCCCCCAAATGGGTCGCGACCCACAGGTTGAGAACCGCTGGGTTAGATGATTCTCATGAGGTCTACAGCCCAGGGAGTTTTTGCTATACTCTTGTCATATTCAAGCTTTGAAGTAAATACAAGTTAATGCAGTCAGTGATTTTGTTTTCATGACTGTGTGTGTTCATGAAAACAGTGTCTACATTATGAGGTTGAAGTGTGATCATTAATTCCAGAGAAACCTTATCAAGGAACTTTTGTTCTGAGCTCCATCAGTTGTGTCCTGTAAATACAGTCAACTATTAAACCTTTTGCTGTTTGAAGTGGCTGTGCCAGTTTACCAAACACTGGCCACAGCTGCCACATTCCCTAGGCAGAAGAAGCACTCTGCCCACCTATTGGGCTGTAATGTTTAAAGCATCTTGGAACCCAGTTGTCTGCAAATATAAAATGTGTGCTAACATGGGATTTAATGAGTCACTGCATGTGTGACTCTGAATGAGTCAGGTTGTAAAACCTGGGGAAAATAACCAAATGATCTAGAGGAGGATTTGCATGCACTCCTAGCACATTAGCCACAGGCTGCAGGTAGGACTGGTCTTAAGAGAGGACCAAAGGTCATTCATTCAGTGGATTTGTCTGCCTTATGTATGGCAGGATATGTCTTGGAGCTGTGTCCTACATCAGGGACTAGATTTTTATCTAGTGTGTCTGGCATCTGGCAGGTACTCACTGAATATTAACCATTTGTACGCCATAAGCGTCTATAGATGCAAGCAGGGAACCTTTTTAAATTAAATTCAAAATATCATGGCAGTTAACTGGTTAAATAAATAAATCTCACTAGGATAATGAGCAAGATTTTCATTCATTTTGAACCTTAGCTTCTGCAACTATAGACCAGTAGTGGGAGGGGGAATGGTAAGAGACTACTAAACTTGCATTGAAGTTCCCCTTCTCACCTCTAAGCATCCGTGAAGATCAGTGAGGTAATAAGATGAAGGAGAACTATCTGGAATCCCAGGAAGTAGTACAGCCCCCTTTGGATCTAACTGGAAAGCATACTTGTGGGTGCATATCTTCTGCCTCTTCTAGTAACTACCATGTCCTGTAAGTATTGTAGGTTCTGCTAAATAATTGTGGCTCTAACTGAATCAGGAGAGCAAAGAAAGTAGAGTCTCCTGTTGGCCACAATTTCGTGTTATCTCAGAGCTTTTGCTTATTTTAAATACAGTGGGGCCTTGACTTACGAGTGTCCCGACTAACGAGTTTTTTGAGATACCAGCTGTCTCTCCGCTGATTTTTTGCATTGAGTCCATAGAGTAATTTGAGTTAATGAGCTCCTTAACGAGCTCCTTAACGAGCTCGGTCTCAGAACTAATTAAATTCGTAAGTCAAGGCCCCACTGTATCTCACCCAAGAGGTGGGAGTGGGCTTGTGTGTCTCTCTAGAGCAGTGGTTTTCAACCTTGGCTGCACATTAGAATCACCTGGGAATCTTTTTAAAATCCTGATTTCCCAGCCTCATCCTCTGGAAATTCTGTTTCTTTGTTACTAATGTTGTGGCCCCACCCCAAAACAAAGAAACAGAATTTCCGGAGGATGAAGCCCAGAAATCAGGATTTTAAAAAAGATTCCCAGGTGATTCTAATGTGCAGCCAAGGTTGAGAACCACTGCTCTAGAGCATTTCTTGCCCTTAGTAAAGAAAGAGTCTGTGGAACATGGCTTGGAAAATGTCTCCTGTTATAGGAAGCGTTGAGAATCTGGATAAACTCTGCATAGGTGGACAGGTGGAAACCTGAGCAGTGACTGCTAACTGGTACTCTTTTTTTCAATGTGCCCTAACTTGTGTTATCTTTTTGTTTACCCAGGTATCCGTCAGCTTCAACTAATACTTTTGAAAGTAGCATTGATCCTAGGCATTGAAATTCATGTCAGTGTAGAATTCCAAGGACTTGTACACCCTCCTGAGGACCAAGAAAATGAACGTGAGTTGAATTGGAAAAGGGGGGAATAGGGATAAAAGGGCATCAAATGGGTGAGAAAAGGTGAGATCAAAGCAGAAAACTATAGGAATCTGTGGGTTGTTTTCAGAACTACTTAAAAAGGGCTTCTCTGTATAGCCAGTATCTTTTGAGGAACTTTTGATTTAATGAAGAGGCCTTTGAGATAGTATTAGACATTGCAGGCACTTGTATTCATTATAGAAAATTGTATGGTGGGAACGTTCCTTTGTGAGGCCTCTTTCTTTCTGTGGTTTGTACCCCATGCTTTTAAACCTGTTTTTGGCTTGGTGTTTGCCTACCTGGGTATCTTGAGATGTCTTAGGTGTATGAATATGATCTGGGTGACAACCTTCAATTTTACTTTGGTCTACAGGGATAGGTTGGCGGGCACTGGTGCACCCTAAAACCCATCCTGTGTCAGAATATGAATTTGAAGTGATCATTGGAGGGGATGGCCGTAGGAACACCTTGGAAGGTATTGGTCATTATTCCTTTTCCTGGTTTATTGCAGAGTGAAGGGTGACCTTCTCCAAACCCTGGGGTGAGAATTTGTGTCATCAGAGAGGATCTACATATGTGTGCTACCTACTCTAATTTAATGGCAGCCCCAGCCTTCCCTAGCCAAGTGGTACTTTGTTTACTTCTTACAGGGTACTCTTGTTAGGGTACTAAGAGACAAGCTATACTTTGAGCAGTTGGCACTACAGGATTAAATCTCAGCTTAATAAAAAGATGGCTTCCCTTTTTAAAAAAAAAAAAAAAAGGAATTCCTAGTATTAAGTAACATTCTGGTTAGTCAGATTTCAAATTTTTTGTTAGTGTGTAGGAGACTTTGACTTCTTTTCTGGATTGTTATATTCTTTGATGAGTAAACACCTTATTTTCAGGTTGAGAAGAGCTGCCCTAAAATTTTTCCATTGATTTTTATCACCTATGTTCCCAAATGTCATCATCAATACCCGCTTCCTGTTTGAAGTGACCTTCCTTCCTCTCTAGCCAACTGCTGACACATCTGAAAATTTCTTTCCCTCCAGGATTTCGTCGGAAGGAATTTCGAGGCAAACTGGCCATTGCCATTACAGCAAATTTTATCAACCGAAATACAACAGCAGAAGCCAAAGTGGAAGAGATCAGTGGAGTGGCTTTCATATTCAACCAAAAATTTTTCCAGGAGCTCAGGGAAGCTACAGGTTGGTATCAGTGCCTTGAAAGCAATAAGGATAGAACTTTAAATAACTACTTGTGGCTTTCTCTTGGATAGTTTGGTGGGTGGGTAATCATTGGTGTTACTGTGTCATTTACCCGTTGCTCCTTCCTCACTCACATGCTTTGTTCTGAGTGTAATGCTTTCCATCACTGATTGCTACTCTAATGTTCTTTATCCTCATCACAGGGACTGAGATACTCTGGATTGGGTTTTTACTATATTTGTGTGTTTGTTTTTAAGTGTTCGTGCTGTCTTTTACCAACTCTTCTCCTACCCCTTCCTCTACACTGTGGCTCTAAGTCAGCGGTTCTCAACCTGTGGGTCGCGACCCATTTGGGGGTCGAACAACCTTTTCACAGGGGTCGCCTAAGACCATCGGAAAACACATATATAATTACATATTGTTTTTGTGATTAATCACTATGCTTTAATTATGTTCAATTTGTAACAATGAAATTGGGGGTCACCACAACATGAGGAACTGTATTAAAGGGTCGCGGCATTAGGAAGGTTGAGAACCACTGCTCTAAGTGGTTTAATGCAGTAACCTATTGGCTGGTAGTTCTCTGGTTTATTGAGAACCTGACTTTAGGCATTGAGTGTACTACTTTGTCTACTAAGTTCTACTTTGGTCTTGAAGTAAACCATATGCTAGATAGGAATGAGTTTTTTATATGATAGCTTTTGAATAAATTAACTTAGATGTTTCGATGCAACAAAAATGTACAGCAGATTCTAATTCTCTGTTTTCTAGAACATGATTTCTTTCCATTACATCTATTTTTTTAGATTAATTGAAATTAAAAGCCAGTAGTTCACTCTCTGCTTCCAGTTCTAGGAGATTCCCCCAGTTGCCTTGATGACTATAAAAGAGGTTTAACCCGATAACTAACCCAGACCGTCTTACTAAGGGTTAATCTTTCTTTTTCTTTCAATCTTTATATATTTCTGCTTACTATTGATCATTGTTTTTAGGATAACTTAGAGTGTCAAGTGAGTTACAGAGCAGTACAAAGATAAACAAAGTTCCCCCTCTTTTTATGAACCGAATGTTCAGGAAGTGAGAATCTGGACTCAGACATCTTTTTTGCTTTCTCTTTTCCTGCTTAGGGTTTTACAACCCTGGTCTCTGTGGACCCACATACAATCTCTCTGGCTGCCCTAATATACCTTCAACATTTTTGTTTTGCAGGTATTGACTTGGAGAACATCGTCTACTACAAAGATGACACACACTATTTTGTAATGACGGCCAAAAAGCAGAGTTTACTGGACAAAGGGGTGATACTGCATGTAAGTGATAGATTTCTTTTAAACCTCTTTTTATGTTGTACTGGTTAGTATGATCACCAAGAGAAAGAATTTTATTATCAGATGAGTTTTCCTGCAAGGGAATGAAAACAAGCCCCCTAACTCATCTGGTAACATGTACTCTAATGTTTTTTAGTTAAACTTAAAAAAGTACTGTTTATTATGGAAATTTTCTAATATAAACAAAAGTAGAGAGGATTATCTGATGAACTCCCATGTGTCCATTATCTGGCTTTCAGAATTATCAACACATGACCAATATTGTTTCATTAGTACCCAACTCACTCCCCAGTCCTGCAATTGGATTGTTCCAAAGCAAATCTCAGATAATTCAGGAATAAATATTCAGTTTAATTTTAGGTGATTTGATTTGTGGTTCTAGAGAATTTCATGTATGACCAATTATTGGTTAGGTCATCTTTTGGAAGGGGTGCTAGAGGGAATGGAGTTTGACCAAGAAGCAATAGTTGGTGTTTATGGGAGCCTGAAAATGGTTCTGGTTTTACTCTAGATGTGGCTGTCAGAAGTCCAGGGAACCCTGACTCGGTCAGGGTGTATTGAAACCTCTGCATAACCTAACAGTAAAGGCTTCTTATTCATCCTTAGCCAGGTCCTCCTGCTCAGCCTCTTTTTAGGTGACTAAATGTATGACATTCCGTGAGATGATGATCTGAATAGGAAATCAGAAAACCACAGGGTAGAGGGTTCCTTAAGGAGAATTTCTTAAGTCTGATATGGTCTCAATGTGAGAATTACTATCCCCACATGTGCAATTCCCACCACAGACTCATGGCTGAATTTGAGGGTGTCCTCTGTCTCTGCAGGATACTAATGAATCCGGTCACTTTAATCTGCAGTATACTGTAGCCTTATCTGAGAGCAATGGTAGGGGTGAGCATATGAACATGTACCTGCAGCACAGCCTCTTTCCACTTGTTACCTTGTATCTGCTTCTTAACCTTGTGGTCCTTTATGTCTATGAGGAGAAACAGGACCAAGCAGTGTGTGCAGCCCATTCTGCCAAGAACATAAACAAGATGTATTTGAATGTTTTATCAGTAAAAAATAGGCAGTGTGCCCATTCTTATCAGTCGAAATTATGTAGGAACGATCTGTAATGCCAAGACTCTGATTTACTTTTCCTTTTTGTTTACTTATTTTTTTTAGAGGGCAAGTGCCATCCCTTCTGTGTGTGCTGCTAAACACTAAATTCATTCTGACCACTTACTTAATGGTGGACAAACTGTTTCAAGGGCCAACTTGAGTATTTGTGTTTTGGCTTTTAACATCTTGTAGTGGTAACTGAAAGTACCATCAGGGACACTTGGAAACCATAAACCCCACTTCAGGAGAATAAAGATTTGGCTCAGTATGTCAGGAACCTCCAAAATAGAAAAGTAGTTTTTCAGCCATTTATGTGGAAAACCCCTTTTCTCTCATTATTGTTTTTCTTTGTTGGGGGGTTCTATAGAGCCTTTAAGAATCTTATTATTAATTTTTAAACCTCTGTTCCATTTTGAATATATTTCTTCCCAGTCCCCTGGACTGCTATTGCTCCCACCTCCAAAACCTTTTGGCACTGAAACTTTTGGGTTTGTGGAGTTATGCAAGTTAAGTGTTTCGTGTGGCCCCAGTTGCCAAAAGCTATTTGCTACCCAGAAGGTAATAATTGCTGATAGTAACATAAACTATAAAGTGCTTTTTCAGTTTACCAGCACTATCACATAAGTTATTTTATTTAGTATTCAGAATAACTCTATGAAGTGGATTGGACAGTATCAAAGAAGTAGTAATTTGCTCCAAGTACATGGAAAAGCCAGCACTAAGCAGCAAAGCCTGGTCTCTTTTAGAAACAGCCCCCCCCCCCTTTTTTTTATTCTTTATTGATTAAGGTATTACATATGTCTCCTTTCCTCCCCCTATCAGTGTATATATGTTGTTCATTATATCCCACAAATGA
>NW_005370740.1:593583-600592 GCF_000412655.1 Myotis brandtii
TAGGTGAAATGGTTTTAGTGTTTGCCCACTGAGTATGATGTTGGCTATAGGTTTGTCATATAAGGCTTTTATTATGTTGAGGTATGATCCCTCTATTCCCACTTAGCCTTCCCCTTTTTCTTTGTAATATGTTTAAAAGACTTGTTTTAGAATATGAAATCACTTTAGGGGAATGGGAAAAGCGGTGAAAAACTCGGTTATGTCCGATATGTGTAGTGTGGCTTGAGCCAGTTAGACTTGTACTTAGACTTTTCCACCAAGCCTCTTCCCTTTCTGGAGCTAGGACTATGCCGACACAGAGCTCTTGCTTTCCCGGGAGAATGTGGACCAAGAGGCTCTGCTGAACTATGCCAGGGAAGCAGCAGACTTCTCCACCCAGCAGCAGCTACCATCTCTGGATTTTGCCATCAATCACTATGGGCAGCCCGATGTGGCCATGTTCGACTTCACTTGTATGTACGCCTCTGAGAATGCTGCCTTGGTACGAGAGCAGAATGGACACCAGTTACTAGTGGCTCTGGTTGGGGACAGCCTCCTAGAGGTGAGTATTAAGGATGACGGCACTTAATAGTAGTTGGAAACAAACCTAGGTGCTTTGATTGTGGAGTGAGTGTCTACAACATTATACCACATAAGTGAACTCCCTGTAGGATTTATATTTCCTGATATAGGGAAGCATCATAGGCCTCGGGGAACCCAGACTTGCTAAGTAAGTAGCAATGGAAATGCTGCAACATCCTTGACTTGCCCTTCTACCAATTTATGAAGCAGAAACTTCCTTAACTTGCCCTTCTACCAGTTTGTGAAGCAGAGAAGTCCAGTATCTGAACAGTTGCCAAAGACTACTTTCAATAGCAATCTCTTTCTTAGTTACTTAGTTTACTTTCTCTCTTTTAAAATGTAAGTTATTTTAATTATTTGTTTTATATCTTCTTGATAGCCTTTTTGGCCAATGGGAACAGGAATTGCCCGGGGCTTTCTAGCTGCTATGGACTCCGCCTGGATGGTACGAAGTTGGTCTCTAGGAACAAGTCCCTTGGAAGTCCTGGCAGAGAGGTAATGGGAAGTAACCAGGGGTTCCTTTTGTGAGAAAAAACTGGGAGTGGTGAGTGTTTTGCTCTTAAGACAAAACACAGGTTCGTTCTTCCTTCTATCTCTCTTCCTGTTTTAATTAAAGATGTTTTCTTATTCAAGAGAGGAAAGGCAAGATATTTATTCAAGAAATTATAAAATGTAAAGATTATCTAAGTGTTTTTCTCTTATTCCTGTCCAAACTCAATTTGTTGTGGACTAATGGTATCTGAATCTTTTTATACCTTTGAAAGATGGTATCTGAGTCCTTTATGACAGTCACATGAACAAATACATAAAAATAGTACATTAAATCCTCTCGTTCTTAAACTAGAAAGGTGTAAACTAATGAAATCAATGTCGTAATAGGGGACATACTCAAATAAGAGATGAAATTAAAAGTGACTTTGAATTCAAAGGAAAATACCAAACTGCTTGTAAACATTTCTCAAGTTTTCAAATGTCAGATATTTTGAAGCAGATTATTGCAAATAAGGTAAGAATCTTGGTATTTGCTGATAAAGAACAAATACCTTAACCTGAAAAACTAGAGAAAGAAGATTTCCTGGATGAAATTGGTGGTTGATGTCATTTTAAGTCTGTTACTTAAGGCACTCTGGGTAATTTGATGACAAGTTCTTTGTTCATCTGTGATTCTCTTACATATTAAATATTGGCATACTTGAAAAAACAAAGCAGTAAATTACTTGCCTTTTAAATTAAGGTCATACTTTTTATCTCTGCCCACAGCAATGTCTTTGCTATTCTCGTTGGCCCTTAACCAGGCCTATGGAATTATTGAGCTGGTGGGAATGGGAAGCAAGAGCTGATGTAGGATTGGAGGAAACCAGTCAAGGATGAAGATTTATCATCCTTCAGATAATTTGGGGACTGTCAAAAAATAGAAATATTCTCAAAGTAGGAGATGTTCGTGGTCCTTGTCATGCTCTGAGTATATTGCTGTGTTATTACAGGGAAAGCATTTATAGGTTACTGCCTCAGACAACCCCTGAGAATGTGAGTAAAAACTTCAGCCAATACAGCATAGACCCTGTCACCAGATATCCCAATATTAACATCAACTTTCTCCGGCCAACCCAGGTAAGTGTCTTCTAGTCAGTGATCCATATCTGGGTCCTTTGAAATTTGCCTATTAATAACAAACATATATACAACCTTTCCCTCAAGTAGATTCAAGTAGATGTCTCTCTGAGTTGGTTGAAGTAGATATTATTGTCCATCAACAAATTGAGCAGCTAAGGCAGAGAGTTATTGAATAACTTGCCAGAAGATCAGACGTGACAAAAATGATAGATCCAGGGATTTATCCCAGGTCTCCTGATTCAAATTGTATCTTGTAGGGAAAGAGCACTTGTTCACTAGTCAGGAAATGTGACTTTCACTTGCATTATCACGAACAGTCTCTTGTAACTTGGACTGGTCATTTCACTTTCTCTGAACCTCAGTTTCTTTATTTGTAAAATGAAGGTGATCATCCCTGCTACTCACAGACAGGATCATTGTGAGGACAACTGAGATTATTCACTGGAAAGAACTTTAAAAGATAAGACACTCTCTACTATTAAAAAATATTGTAGGTCATTTTTGTACTGAGTTATTTCTCAGAATGTCTAAAGCCTTATAACTACTTTAAGAATGACATAGTTTAGACAGAAGTTATGATAATTTACAGAGCACAATTATCCTAAAGAGCCCATCAGTTTTTAGAAAGTAGTCTATTCAACATGTTTGCCAATGTTGTAGAGTAATTGTTTATTCACTTTCTACCTGAAGTTGACACCTTTAGGCTTTTTATACTTACGTGTGGTAAGTCTATAAGACATCCATGAAACCTGCTAATAGAGGGCAGCACTAGGGGTCCAACATACCCAACAAAACAAGTGCATAACAACACCAAAAAACATATAATAGGCATTATTCATAACATGCAGAAACCAGAAACAACCTCAACATCCATCAGCAGTAGAATAAATTAATTGTAGTATATTTTACAATAGAACATGTACAGTCATGAGAAAGACTGAAATATTTGCTACATTCAACATGAATGAATCTCAGAGTCATTAACTGTGCAAACAAAATCCACATACAAAAGAATATGTACTTTATAATTTCATTTACATAAAGTTCAAAAACAAGCAAAATTAATCCTTGGTGATAGAAATCAGAATAGTGGTCACCTTTGGGATCAGAATACTGACTGCAAGCCTGGAGATGTTGTAAAGTTTGATCTGGGTTGTTATATGGGTACTCAAGGCCGGGTGCACGAATTCGTGCACCAGTGGGGTCCCTTGGCCTGGCCTGTGGGATGGGGCCGAAACCAGCTCTCCGACATCCCCCGAGGGGTCCCAGATTGTGAGAGGGCGCAGGCCAGGCTGAGGGACCCCACCGGTGCATGATCAGGGCCAGGGAGGGACGTGGGAGGGCTTCAGGGTGTGTCTGGCCCATCTTGCTCAGTCCCAATCGGCCTGACCCCAGCAGCAAGCTAACCTACCAGTCGGAGCTTCTCCCCCCTGGTGGTCAGTGTACATCATAGTGAGCAGTTGAGCAGCCTTAGCATATCATTAGCATATTACCCTTCGATTGGTTGAATGGACGACTGGACACTTAGCATATTAGGCTTTTATTATATAGGATATTCATTTACAAAAATGCATCATTTTACTATATGTATTATCAATTAAAAAGTAGATTTTGCCCGGCTAGTGTGGCTCAGTGGTTGAGCGTAGACCTATGAACCAGGAGGTCATGGTTCAATTCCAGGTCCAGGCACATTCCCAGGTTGCAGGCTTGATCCCCAGTAGGGGGCATGCAGGAGGCAGCTGATCGATGATTCTCTCTCATCATTGATGTTTCTGTCTCTCCTGCCTTCCTCTCTGAAATCAATAAAAAAACATTTTTTAAGTAAATTTTTTTTTCCAAAATAGGTCCAACAGAGATTATCAGAAGGACTTCTGTAGCTGAGTAGTGGATTTTTAGCACAATTTATGTATTTGTTTATATGTAACCTAGGTCATCATCATAACTTCTGTCTAAACTTTGCCCAGTCTGCTATCACAATCTTTCATCTGTCATTCTCTTCTCTGGTGGGAATTTGTTACTTGTTTGATTTTCCTTCTTTACAACTTTTTACATTTCTGCCAGGTGCGCCATTTATATGATACTGGAGAAACAAAAGATATTCATCTGGAAATGGAGAACCTGGTGAATTCCCGAACTACCCCAAAGTTGACTCGCAATGGTGAGTTCTGATAATGCTCTTTTGAAATGTAGGTAACCTATTCAGAGAAGTCTGTAATTATTTATTGAGCTCTTAGTGTACATAGTACTGCGTAAGGCAGTGGTTCTCAACCAGACATGATTTTGCCCCTTAGAGGACATTTGGTAGTTTCTGGGGACATTTTTTATTGTCTTGAGTTGAAGAGGATGTTACTGACATCCAAGGATGCAGCTAAACCTCCTACTGTACATAAATCAGCTCCCAGCCAAAAATATCAGTGTGTCAAGGTTAAGAAACCTTGATTTAAGGTATTATGAGGAAATAAAGAGAAACCAGATAGAGATGCTATTGAGAAAGAGAAAAGGGCAGCATGTGGGCACATACACACGCCAGCTAAGGTTTTGGGGGTAAGGCTTTATGGAAGAAATAGTGGCATTTTAACTGAGTACTATGATATTGCCAGGATACAGTGACAGAGACAAAGGCCATTTCATATTTTGTGTGTATTGAAAGGTCCCTGAAGACTTGTTTTAAAGGAGAGTGATGTGAGTATACCTCTACATGTAAGATGGGATGGAGAAGGCAAATGCCATTACAATAGTCAGCTAACAGTTGTAAAGGCCTAAATCTGGTATTGATATTGAGGATGGAAAGAGGACAGTGGACCATAATTAGAAGAAATCTCACTTTGGGGTCAGGTACAACTGGGTCCCAGTCCAATCTTTGCCATTTGTGAAGTGTGTGGTCATGAGCAGGTTATATAGTATCTCTGAACTTGAGTTCCTTGTCTATGAAATGAGGATAACAACACCTACCTCACATTATGGTTATGAGGATTCCGTGACATACATAGCTGGTTTATCACGATGCCTGACAACTGTGTTCTTCCTACCTTCAATAATTTTTTTAACTGGATATGTGTACTACAAAGAGGATCCCATATTAATGCTACCAAGTGACAACACTATCATTAATATTATTTTTGTTCTTTTAGAGTCTGTACCTCGTTCAAGCAAACTGCTTGGTTGGTGCCAAAGGCAGACAGATGGCTACACAGGGGTCAATGTGACAGATCTCACTATGTCTTGGAAAAGTGGCCTGGCCCTATGTGCAATTATCCATAGATACCGCCCTGATCTGATGTAAGTTGTGACCAGACTTTCTGTTTCATTTTATATTCCCTAAGGATCTTAGAGTACCCTGCTATCAAGTAGCCAAATTTGTACTTTTTTTTTTTCTAGTAAGAAACTTTCTCTAGAAAGCAATGATTAATTTCGACTTAATTACATTTAAAACTCTGAATGTTAAGTATTATGTAGCTCAACAAAGAAATGATTAGCTGAGTTTTTAACAGCACTCAAAAGGTCAAAAATTTGTTTTAACACCCACTTGGGTGTATTAACTTCACATAATGGAAAACTCTGTTTACTGGCCACAGGTTGAACTCTTCATTTCAGCCAACTATCTCTCAAATGTTATTGGTCATAAGGAAAACCTGGCTAGAACATTTGGCTGGCTGATGGCAAATGTGTCAGGCACTACCAATAAAACAAAACAATTAGTGCTTCCCCACTTTATAATGGTTCATCGGTATTCTCTTATGTTAAGGATTGCACTTTCTGCTAAGATACTTTGTGAATCCCACAAAACTAAGGTCACCTCACCCACCTACACCAGTAACATCTCCTCTTTTGACCATTAGTGACTCACCCAAGGGAAGAATCAGTACAATAGGATGACCCCAGGTCACCTGCGGACACTAGTGCACTCAGGTTTCCACCATGGGCATTCTCCCAAACAAGAATACAGTGGGGCCTTGACTTACGAGTTTAATTCTTCCGAGACCAAGCTCGTTAAGGAGCTCGTTAAATCAAATTACTCTATCAACTCAATGCAAAAAATCGGCAGAGAGACAGCTGGTATCTCAAAAAACTCGTCGGGACACTCGTAAGTCAAGGCCCCACTGTATTTGGAAACAGAAGCAGAGCATGTTAAATTATTTTGGCTGCCTGTTCTTTTATTATTAGGTTCACTTAAGGGCCCAATTTTGGTGTGTTTATTTTAATGATTCCTTAAGAAATCCTAAAGGACATAGTTCCTATTTATTTTAGGTTATGAGTTAATGAGGCAAGAGCTGTAAAAACAGCCTTGTATAATGTGATTTAGGAATGGGAATTTCTGACCTCTATGCTCTTCTACCTTAGCTTATGCACAGATGACAGTAGGGCTTACCCCACCAGAAAAAAAAAGGGGGTGACGAGGTGTAAAATTGGAGTTGCTCAAGGATTTACTAGGTGTACTGGTTAATAATGCGGATTTTTTTTTTCCAATAAATGGAGTTACACATATATTGATATATATGCAATTTGATATGTATGCTATTTTGTTGTATTGACAACAAGCTTCAAAACTTTATATGCCAAATTTTCTGAAGGTGTTAACTTCATAGATATTTTTACGCTTAAAAATGTCGAATTTCGTGCCAAAAAAAGAGCATTCGCAGGAAGTTTTAATTCATCACTTTATTTTGAAGAAAAGTGCTGCTGAATACTTCAGGACGCTTATGGTGAACATGCTCCATCTCAAGATACTTGTGAACGCTGGTTTAAATTCTTTAAAAGTGATGATTTCGATGTGAAAGACGAACGTCCAGGTCAACCGAAAAAGTTTGAAGACCAACAATTACAAGCATTATTG
>NW_005370740.1:601246-616221 GCF_000412655.1 Myotis brandtii
GGGGAAATGTGTAGCTAGCGATGGACATTACTTTGAATAAAGCACTTTTGATGTTTCTCTTGAAATTATCGTGTTTTCTTTGATTACAAAATCCGCCATTATTAACTGGTACAGCTAGTAGGCTGACGCAGCGAGCAAGCAGGAGGGAAGTTTATTAGAGGGAATGGGGAGTGGAGCCACAACCAGGGAAGGTTAGGACTCAGCCTCCACTGTCCTTGGGGTTGAATTTTATGTGCAAAAATCACAAGGGTTGGAGGCTGGGGGATGTAAGTGTTCTAGTCTGATTAGATGGAGTTTATTGTCCTTCAGACTGATTAGTGCTGGCCGTTGAGGCTGTGGGCTGTAGGTGGCCGTTGTTATCGTTGGCCTGCTGTCTCACCCTCAGGTGGGGCTGCCTCCTGTTGTGCCGGATAGGGTGACCGCAGGCTGTTCCATGAAATGAGGCTGGGGCCACTTTCTCCTTCAGGACTTTCTAGTCTGCCTGAGCCAAATGTCCTCTGCTGGCCTGTCAGGAGGAAGAGGGAGAGCTTGAGAAAGATTGTGATAAATGGCAAAGAAGTGCTTAAAGAAGGGCCAGGTGAATCAGTTCTATTCCCTAGGGAAGGCAGTAAAAAAAGGATGAAATCAGAAGTAATTGACTTCAAAAATTGGTTTTAACACCTACCTGGGTATATTAACTTCATGTAATGGAAAACTCTATTTATTGGCCACAGGTTGAACTCTTCGTTTCAGCCAACTATCTCTCAAATATTATTGGTCATAAGGAAAACCTGACTAGAACATTTGGCTGGCTGATGGCAAATATGTCAGGCACTACCAACAAAACAAAACAGTTAGTGCTTCCCTGCTTTACAATGGTTCATTGGTATTCTCTTATGTTAAGGATTGCACTTTCTGCTAAGATACTTTGTCAATCCCACAAAACTCAGGGAGAGGTGGGGTGGAGGGGTGAGTGTAGGGTGAGGGACACATCCCTGTTGGAATATACCAAAGGCTGTCTGGAGAAGACCTAGGGCAGGGGTGGGCAACCTTTTTGTGAGTGCGTGCCAAAAGCAGCAAAATCTCTGACTCAAAATTCTCCTGCATGCCAACCCTAATTTTTTGAGAACATGCTACGCCTACTTGATATCTCTTAAGGTGTACGTATGTGAAGAACCTTGAAGAAATAATAAAATTCATTCGAGCAACAAAAACACAGTATATGATGATGAAAAATACATTTATTTTTTAATGTATACATGTACACTGATAGTCCGACAGAAAACTTTATGACTCCGTTTGATATTATCAGTGGGACTTTTGCTGCTGCATCACTGATGACAGAGATTTTACATCAGGTTTATATTTCGTGACCTTCAGAAATATGCACGAGCTACTACTTTCATCCGTCAGGCTACTCCTATTACGAGACTTAACAAAATCCATCACTGAGAACAAAGATTCACAAGCGTATGTGGATGAAACCAAAACACTGGTCGGATCTAGGAAGGCAGGGAGAGTTAAGGCAGAGGCATAGAAATTGCTCTTCCCCTCTCTCGTCAATCCATGTCTATGGTCTTTAAGATAACTTGTTATGTAAAATTATTTATTTATCTAAGATGCACCTACACTGAATTTATCTGAAAAATAAAAAAGTCGATATTAAGAAAAAAATTGTAAATGGAAGATTATAAGAGAGGGTTTCGCGTGCCAGCAAAAGTTACTGGCGTGCCATGTTTGGCACGCATGCCAGGGGTTGCCCACCCCTGATCTAGGGTATTTTCTTGTAACAGAAGGCAGAGCAGTGAGTAGGTAATTTGGCACTGTTTAGACCACAATAACGTCATTCAGGATGAGCCTGTAGATTATGAGACTTAAGGAATTTTTTGAAATGGAGTTAGTAGGTTAGCACAATGTAAGGCCTGCCCAGTTAATCTGAAATCACCTGAAGAAGAACGCTTTCAGTTGTTACTTACGATTGAGTAGTAAGAAGCTTGAAATCCGGTGGGAAATGTTTGTTCATCTAAATACTTGGGAAATTTTAAGACATTTAGCAATGGAAAAATCTTTTGAGGAAAGTTTTGGAATTCCCCTTCAAGTAGAAGGCTGAGTAAGGTTTATCAGAGGTGATTTAGCACATCTATAATAGCTTGTCGGGTCCAAAGGACACTATGCCTAATAGTCCCAGGACTTTAAAAATAGTCTGATCCAAATAGGATTTTTATCATTATTTAACATCTATAATAATAAAAGGATAATATGCTAATTAGACCGGACATCCTTCCCAACAAAGCCGGGGCCAGAGGAAAGCAAGCCCGGGTCCTGGGTGCCAGAGAGAAGCCTGTGTTGGCAGCTGGGGGAAGGAAGGCCTACTCTTACACAAGTTTTGTGCATTGGACTTCTAGTTAAGTTAAATAAATACAGATCACACACAAGATGCAAGGGAATACATATTAATGATAGTTCCTATTCTTGAGCTTACATTTTAGTAAGAAATTTCTGTAATTAGAAAAATGAGGATAGTTTAACTTTCCCTCTGTTTTATTCTTTATCATTTTTTCTTTAATCATTTTTTCTCCTTTGAGGATGATTTATATTTCAAGTTTGCTCTCAGATTTCAGTGAAGCACTGCACATAGGATTTTAGCTGAGCAACAAAGACATGAAGTGACTTCTTGATACTGTTTTCTGGTGTGGGGACAAGCACTCCATCTTGATATGTTTTCCTTATCCTGTTTCTCAGAGATTTTGATTCTTTGGATGAACAAAATGTGGAGAAGAATAACCAACTGGCCTTTGATATTGCTGAAAAGGAACTGGGCATTTCTCCCATCATGACAGGCAAAGAGATGGCCTCGGTCGGGGAGCCTGACAAGCTGTCCATGGTGATGTACCTGACCCAGTTCTACGAGATGTTCAAGGACTCACTCCCCTCCAGCGGTAAGGACTGAGGGCTCTGGTATGGGAGTCTTTCGTGTTCTCTGTTGTTGCCTGGCTTTCTTTCTTTCCCTGTATCCTACATGAGCACCCACAAAAGCAAACTTGTACTTAACTCTGTTTTTACTGGCCAGCTATCAGGGTAAGTCCCTGGGATTTTGCTCCATTGTTTTTTTCCTTCTCAACCACTCATTCTTACCCAAATCTTTCTCACTATATCTATAAATATGTAAAAATCATTCCTATCCAGAATTTTTTTCTTGACTATTATTTTTTCATACTCTTTCTTTCTGATCCAGCCTTTTAAAAATATATATACACTTTTTAAAAAAATTGTTTTCAGAGAGGAAGAGAGAGGGAGAGATAGATAGAAACATCAGTGATGAGAAAGAATTATCTATCGGCTGCCTCCTGCATGCCCCCCACTGGGGATCGAGTCTGAAACCCAGAATCAAACTGTGACCTCCAGGTTCATAGGTCAACACTCAACCACTGAGCCACACTGGCCTGGCTGAATCACCTTTTTTAAAAAAAGTGGGCTACTTCCTCAGTTGCCTAAACTTTGTACACTTTGCAACCTGGCTTCTGCCATTATTCCTCTGCTAGATTGTTCTCCTTGTTCATGAAGAATTGCCAAATCCATGTTTTTCACTTCTCATCTCTTATGCCCTTGGCTTTTTGCATTGTTCAGCACTGAGGAATGACAACTTTTTTTCTGAAACTCTCTTTTCTTTGGCTTCTGTGATCCTGCACTGGACTGGCCTCATTCTCTTCTTTTGGTAACTGTTCCTTCTCTGGCTTCTCTTTCTTCTACATTTTAGTGTTTTCCAAAAATCTTCCTTTCTCCTCAGCCCAATATCTCAGTCTGTCAGCATGCTACAAAAAATATTTCTGTTGTCATTTATTGTCTCTTGGAATCGCATAATGATTAAGAGTGTTGACCTGGGTTTATATCCCAGTACTAACACCTGTTAAACCTTAGGCTAGTTACTCAGTTTTCCTGTGCCTCAGTTTCCCCATCTGTAAAATGGGGCTTTTTCTATGTATAATTAGATTGTGATATGCTAAGAAGAACGTTTGCAAAACGGAAGCACTTAATAAATGTTAACAATATATTATTAGTTTCAATTATTTTAAAAATTACTATTATTACTAATAAAACATTGGAATCCACAGTTTGTGACTCACCAGTGTCTTCCAGCCCATGTACTCTCATAGATGTTTATAGCTTTTTCCGATTAGATACACAGTCTTTACAACAGAAGTCCACAACTCTAACATCAGTGTACACATTCATGGAGAGCCCCCTCAGTGTGCAGCCAAGTGCATGGGGTATGCATACACCAAACCAGTGACCCTGAGCTGCCTGTCCTCCCTCCCTTTCTCTCTGCCCTAAAATTTTATCACAAAGATGAGGCTTCAGCACTCTACTGTAATTCGTATCATGGGTGAATTCCAACTTTTGAAAAGCAAAAGTGGAGGTTTTTGTGACTGGCGTGGATGGGGAAAGAATTGGTATTGTTTATGTTGATGGAAAAAAGAAGGCTCAGTGTATAAACCTAAGAATGCATTTTCTTTGTGAAATGTCCTGCTAAGTTCCTCATACTTTTGTCCGAGCAAATGAACCTTTAGAGCAGTGGTTCTCAACCTTCCTAATGCCGCGACCCTTTAATACAGTTCCTCATGTTGTGGTGACCCCCAACCATAAAATTATTTTCGTTGCCACTTCATAACTGTAATTTTGCTACTGTTATGAATCGTAATGTAAATATCTGATATGCAGGATGTATTTTCATTGTTACAAATTGAACATAATTAAAGCATAGTGATTAATCACAAAAACAATATGTAATTATATATGTGTTTTCCGATGGTCTTAGGCGACCCCTGTGAAAGGGTCGTTCGACTCCCAAAGGGGTCGCAACCCACAGGTTGAGAACCGCTGGGTTAGATGATTCTCATGAGGTCTACAGCCCAGGGAGTTTTTGCTATACTCTTGTCATATTCAAGCTTTTGGAGGTTCTGGGAGCCACCTGCAGGCAAGGTAGTTCTGGTCAGTACTTTGAGGCCCCCCTAATGCTATCGTCGAACATTGCTTTCTGTTCACAGATGCCTTGGACCTGAATGCTGAGGAGAAAGCAGTCCTGATAGCCAGCACCAAATCTCCCATCTCCTTCCTAAGCAAACTTGGGCAGACCATCTCTCGGAAGCGTTCTCCCAAGGTAAGTGGAAAAGATTGTTGTTTTTTACCAGCTGCAAACCCAATGGCAAGATACAGTGACTAGAATAATGCAGTTTGGCTACTCTCTTGGTATAGGATAAGAAGGAAAAGGACTTGGATGGTGCTGGAAAGAGGAGAAAGACCAGTCAATCAGAAGAGGTGAGAATTATATGGGATTTGTTAGAATGATTATACTCAATTGCCCTTTTTGTCTTAAAACCTTAATTTTCAAATTGGTGTTACTAGGTCTTTTTATATTCACCCTTTATGAGAATTTTTGTGAGCAGATGCTTTTTCTGTGGGCTTTTGCCTTTGTTTAATTTTTTGGAGAGCGTCCAAGGGAACACACACACATGTGCACCAGAGCTTTCCTGTCTCTTTGGAATCACACATCTGGCAAAGGGCATTGGCTTTCCTGGGGTGTGATAATCCCAGTAAAAGTCTGAGTACCTCTTTGTACTCCATCTTGAGATTAGAACTTTGAAGAGAGCTGTTAAGCTCAACCTAAAGCAGATATACCAGCCACCATGCCAGGTCCTAGCTGTACTTTTCCTTTGAGGGAAGGGCATTTGGGGGCTTCACTAACAGAGGCTGGTTCTTGGGTGTCAATATTGATCAGGAGGAAGTGTCCCGGGTATGCAGAGGAAGATCCACATTAGTGAGCACTCTGCCTGACAGGAGGACTGATGTCACACTCAGCAACCAGAACAAAGTGAAGTACATGGCAACCCAGCTGCTCGCCAAGTTTGAAGAGAATGCACCTCCACAATCCACTGGCATAAGGAGACAGGTAAACCCATTTCACGCCTTGCTCATCCACACTTGATCTGACTACATAGGAATGAGGTAGCTTTTCAGCTGAATGAGATGGGATATGTTACAGACCCGAGGACTCATGGGCTCGAGACTGGTGTTTGATTCTCCCCATGTCTGACTGTGGCAGAAGAGAACATTTCAGAAGCTCCTCATGCTTTCAGTACTGCTTCATCCTCACCATTCAGGTCTGAGGTATCTGTGACAAAATTCAGCAGAGGGATTTTTAAATTTATATCTATATACCTATTCATATGTATATATTCACATTTAAATTATAAAAAACATACATACTTACTAAGGAAAATGCTTAAAAGTATGATAAAGAGTAATTAAAATATCTCTAATTCTGTTAATATTTTGTTATAGTTCTTTCTGATCTTTTTTTCTTTAGTGCATTCTTGTTTTCATAGTTGAGGTCATTCTATATATATATATGTGTGTGTGTGTGTGTGTGTGTGTGTGTGTGTGTGTATATATATTATTGATTTTTCACAGAGCGGAAGGAGAGGGATAGAGAGTTAGAAACATCAATGAGAGAGTGAGAGAGGTCAGCTGCTGGGGATGTGCCCGCAACCAAGGTACATGCCCTTGGCCGGAATTGAACCTGGGACCTTTCAGTCCGCAGGCCGACACTCTATCCACTGAGCCAAACCGGTTAGGGCTGAGGTCATTTTTAACATACACTTTTCCATTCTGCTTTTTTTCATGTAACTTTGGTCGTATTCCCACATCATTTCAAACTCTTTACAAGCACCTTTAGTGTGTGCCATGCTTCTCTTAACTCTCCTCTAGTGCTAGATGTTCAGTCGTTTCTCTTCAACAAACATTGTTATAAACTGCTTTTGTGTGTTGCAGATGACTTTACTAGGTTCTCCTTGAACTAGGTTGAGAATATGAACTCTTTTTTTTGAGAATATGAACATTTTAAAGATTCTTCATGGATACTGACTTGCATTCCTCTAAGTCATGCCTGAGAGTGCTGGACAGGAGCCTTGTCTCTCCTCCCGCTTATCTAAAAGTCACTAAGACTTCTTGCAAGAGGAGATGCTGAGTTTTTGAAATTTACACTGAAAGTTTCTTGTAAAACTCCCTGGTGATTTGAGAGAGCCCATCCTCCGCATCCTTTCCCTCTTTCTTCATCTTCTCCACGTGCATTAATGTTCCTGTGGACAGACTAGGGTGGGCACTGACATACTGACTGTGCTTGGAGTCTGGCCTTAATCAACTTCTCACATCTAGCCATTGGTTATGGCTCACAGAGAAGATGATGATATTCATTCCCTGTTGGCTCTGGCAGCCCAGGTCCCACCCACCTTGGGAAGGCTGGAATTATTCTCCATTAGAGGAAGTTTGCCTCTAAGAGATAGTTGCTTCCTCATTTTGAGTGAAAGATTAGTTTTCCAAATCAGAATTAGTAGTTTAGGCTCATAACATTGAGTTGGGGAAAAGGATAATGATAATTACAGCTTCTGTTTTTCTTTTTTTTATTTGTTTACATTTGCTTTTGGTTTGGGGAGCAGGGTATTTGCTTCCTTTATAAGCAAAGCTTTCTAAGAATTCTATGTCTTCACCACCACCCCAGTATATAGATGTATGTCTATCCTCCACAAGTATCTTTTTTCTGTCTTCTACTTTAATATATTTTATTTTGTTTTGTCTCCATGTCCTGTCCCCTACCCATACTTGGCCTGTGTGTCACAGCCAACACAAGAGCGTGGGGTCAGCCAGCCGTCCTGCTGCCTACCTGAGCAGGGTCTCCCTGCTCCCACCCCACAGTGGAAACAGGTAAAGGAACTGCTCAAAAACCAGAATGGGTGCTGCATCCCCAGGCCTTCCCACCCTGTTCCTTCTTCTGAGCCAGCCAAGGTAGAGGCCTGCACTCTAGAATCCCAGCTCAAGCATAGGACATCTCTGTGCCCATTTGAGTAATGACTCTAGTAAAAGTATAATAAACAGTACTGTTTGTATTGCATGATTTATTTAACTCCTTAGGATTTGAGAAACCAGTTAGCAGGGTGGGCTGTGAATTTTATGAAACTAGCTGAAGCTATGTGGTTAATTGTTCAGGTACCCTAACCTTTGGGGTTTTGCTATTACAGCGTTTATTCCAAGTTGACTTCTTGTTCATATGTGTGCTTATGACCATGTTAATAGGAAAATGTTATCCAAGAAATCATCTTGAACTATAATTTTTATTTGGTTCAGAACCTAGACAAAGATTCTTGTTATAAAGCTGCTTTTGTGTGTTGTAGATGACTTTCCTAGGCTCTCCTTGAACTAGGTCGAGAAAAATGGGCATTTTCTTGGTGTTTTGTATACATTTAAAATACTCTTTTTAGAAATTTTCACTAAAGTAGTTAGTTGTAGGATCTCCTAGAAAGCTGCTTCTCATAAGCAGTACAGAATAGGACAGAAAGAGGAGGAATGGCACTGGTTGATAATAGGAAACATCAAAGGAACTGGAGGCCTGTACTGTACCTCCTCCACATCACAGCTGACAAGTTTTTGCTCCAGTGAGTGCACTGGACTTGTCTTGTGGGTTGGTATCATTTAAGACTAAGATTCTGAGAGGTCAAAGGAATAGGCCTTCAATTCCTTCTTATGTTATAGAGTGACAGCTATTGCTGGGAAGCACTGACAAGTGACTGGGTGGGTAATGTTTTTTTCTAACCTTTCTTTTAATAATATGCTGCATTAAAAGCAAGCTCATGAGGCTGAGATGGAAGCTTGGGAACAATGTCCAAACTCATGAAGCCAAGCTGCCTCTTTCCCTCTGCTTGGGGGAGATTTGTGCAGGAGTGCTCATTAGAAATTTACCATTTTCTTTCCTCACCCTTTCCTTAAAGTCTAGGTGGAAGGTATAATAAAAAGGTAATCTTCAGTTGAGGATCTGCAGAAGGGGAACATGAACTCTAACCTAGACTTCCTGAACTTCCGATTCTCACAGTACTCACAAAGGCAGCAGAGAGGAAGAGCAGAGAGGAAAGGAGGGTAACTTAAATACATGCAGAGGGGTGAATAAATGACTCAATGGCATGTGTTTGGGTCACTGTGGGTGAGCTTGCGGGGAAGTCCCAGGGGCAGGATGTGTGACCCGAGGAGCCTGCCCCAGCTGAGGCCTCTGTCCTGGTGAAGACTGGCACATCCGCTCACTGCCTGATGCAGCTATCCTGAGGGATATCAGGAGCTTAGTGTTTATGGGCTTTCTTGTGTTTTTCATGTTTGTGAAGGATCTGGCCCCTCTAGCCTCATGCACAGTGCTACATGGAGACGAACAGCTAGCTTGTCACCTGGGTAAATAGTTGGTCAAAATTAGTGAAGTAGAATACTGCTGAGCTGTGCAGGCAGCAGACTAGAGCCATTAAATTCAAACATGGGTTCTGTGGAGTGGGTCCCAGAGATGACAGTTAGAAAGAGCACCTGGGTGAAAAAGTGAGAAACTATGAGCAATGAAAATCCTGTGAGATCCTGTGTGCTTCATGTTATATAGAGTTGGGAATTGTAAATTTACTTGGCTGTGAAAGAACTATAATTCACAGTTCTTACATCCATGTGAAATGTATTGTATTCACATCTAATTTTTTTCTCAACACTAAAGCAGGAATGTTTTCATGAATCTTGGCCTTGTAAATTTCTCTCTAAAAAGATAAAACATTGGAAGGCAATGCCAGATGCTACAGAAACCTGGGGACAGAGGGACTCCAATGGTGCATTGGGGCCCTCTGCTTCTGACTCACCCTGACTGCTGACCTCATTTAACACCCTTTAGGAATTGGGCAGGGGCTGACTGGCAGCACCTTATCATGACTCACTTTGTGCTTCTCTTGAAGTGATTCAAGAGAGGCAGGAGGGTATGGCAAGCACAGTAGTGATGGCTGAGTTGGCACCAGGGCCAGTTTTTACTTAGGTCATAGTATGAGAGGGAAATGAATAATAATGCTGCTTACCAGTGACTTCTGTTTTTTACCTTCCTGTGTAAACACTTTGGCTCTTCCCTCTCCACCCTTTTGTCTTTTGATCTCAGAAGTGCATCCTACAGGCAAACTCCTCATTATCCAGCCTTAGTTTACAAGAAGGTTGTCATGAGAAGTGGGAACAGACAGGGGAACTGCTTCCCTAGTCCCACTAGTTCTCTCAGACCTGTGTGCTGGCCCCACATAGTCTTTCTGGGCTCAAGGAAGCGAGGATTCCTCTGACCTAGGAGTATGTGATTATTTACTAAGTCCTGCAGGGTTCTCTCAATCATAGTTTCTCAAGGAAAAAGATGGGACAAGATTGGAGAGGGATAAGATGGGGAGATAATCTGTAGACATAGGTATGGTTTTCAGGTAGTGGAAGATATTTAATTTTTATATCCTATTTCCTGTACTTTCTTGCATTTTTTTTTTTTTTGGTAGTTTTCCAGAACCTTTTGAGTATGAGGGGACTCAGAAGAGGAAATAATGGCAAGATTTTCTCATAGTTGGTCCCGAGGGAGAGTGCTGCTCTGCTCCTGTTGGGTGGCAGGTGATAAGCCATTGGAAGGGTCTGCATGACTCCCTTCTGATGGTGGCCTGTGTGCCCTTTCTCTCTACTTATAACGAAACTCATTTCTTCAGTCCTCCAACTTTGATGATATATAGTCTTGATCCCTGGTGTTTAGAAAGTACTACACTGCAAGTCTGTCCCCAAGACCAGCTGCACCTAACAAACAGCGGGAGTCTGACCTGGAGACCAGTGACAAACTGTGACACGCCACCCTCCCTGACCATGCAGTGATTTGCTGTTGAGGATGGAGGGGCAGGGAAGGGGGCCTCTGATATGTTTTTTACAAATACCCTTTCATCCTTCCAGAACCAGCCTAAATGTGGCCACTGTTTTACCAATCTTCTCTCTGTTTGTGTCTGTTGGTATAAAAGCGACGGGAAAAGGAGCATTCTCGGACCTGCCCCAAAAAAGTGATTGCACTCTCTCCACCCCCTACTCCACCTCCCTGTCGGGCACGTGGCAGTCAGCAGGTGATCTCCTCCGCATGTTCCATTGTCCTATCTGTGTCTTCCTGCCTGCCTTTGTAGGTAGCTAGGGTAGAGACTAAATCAGGACTCCCTGCTTTCAATTATAACTTAAAAAAATAGAAAAACCATTTGTAGAAACCATTTTTGTAGCAGTAGCAACCTTTATTGCTACAAATGAGCAAATTCCTGATTGGACCTCAGAAGAGTACAAATTACATTCAAACCCTGGGTGGTTTAATCTAGTCCCATGTAATGGGAATACAACCATACAATCACAAACTAACCTTTAAACTATATTTGTCACAGACATGAGATCCAAAAACCCTGGAGAGCAACATATTTTTATATAACCCTACTTAAAGCAGCCATTTTTGCCTTGCTACCCAAGGAGATTGAGCTAAGATGAACTTTGGAAGCTTTTAATAGGGCTTCACTCTATGAGTTTGCTTCCTTCTGATTTTGAGAACCCTGCCTTTTGCTTATCCAACTTCTCCCGACAAACACCTGCCCTTCCCATCCACCCCATTAACACTCAGGCAGATCATTCAAAACTGCTTTATAGCAGAGTTAACTGGAGCAACAAGGTTAACAAGGATGACAAGCATACATTTGTGGCAAATACACTTACATAAAGCATATTTACAGAATCGCTTTGTTGACCTTTGTAGTATATTGCTATAAAATAAAATACAAATTTTAAACTTAGGATCTATGGGAAGGCATTTCTCAACTAAGGTGGCCTATTTTAAAAGTGACTCCTCCATAATGTGTCTGATTTTTAAAGGCCCAGCCTGTGCCCCTAGATCTAAGAACTAAGCTGCTGTAGGTGTAGTGCTACCCTGTCCCTTATCTCTACATAAGAGCTAATATTTAGGAGCATTCACTGTGACCCAGGTAGTATTCTAGGCTCTTTTTACATGTAACATTAAGCAGTTCTTTCTATAACCTTACAAGTCTGGTACTATTATCTCTATTTTATAGATCAGGAGACTGAGTCATAGAGTAGGGAGGTAATTTGTACAAGGTCACACAGATGGATCCAGAAACAGATTCTGGGTGGTGTGACTCTGGATCCCAAACTCTGGCCTCATCCTGCCTGTGGAGACAATATGCTCATGAGCTCTGGACAAGAGTAGCCATACCGGAAGCTTTGGATCAGTTTCCCACCAGTACGAGGCCATAGGTGAATTTTCAGTTATCCAAAGAGTGATAGGAGCAGCAATTCCTGTCCCCCTATCCCCAGGATTGCTGCTTGAGTGGTTGCCTCAAGTCAGCGGAGGCAGCCATGTTCATGTCTTACAGGTTCCTACGCAGTCATGTGTATTTTCCTGCTTACTGAAAATACTTCTAGTCTTTGTCCTCTTCTCCCTTGACAAAAGTATGTGTTTGTCCCATGTTCCTATGAAGGAACCACTCCCCATCCTGCACTTCCCTCTGGATTTTTCTAGCAGTCATGTATTCCAGCCAGTTTTCACCTCCCACCTTCCCTTTATGCTGTCTTATGGAAAGCTTCACCCTTCTAACCTAACTCTCCTTTTAAACCTCCCACTTAATGCCTCTGATCTTGTACCACCCTGTGAAAGAAATATGTGTGTTCCACCTTGGTACTAAGTAGTTTGTTTTTTTTAAAAAAAAAAAAAAGATTTTTTTATTTATTTTTAGAGAGAGAGAGGAAGGGAGTGGAAGAGAGAGAAACATCGATGTGAGAGCAACAACAATCAGCTGCCTCCTGCATGCCCCCTACCCGGGATCGAGCCTGCAACTCGGGCATGTGCCCTGACTGGGAATCAAACTGGCAACCTTTCAGTGCACAGGACGATGCCCAACCAATTGAGTCACACCGGCCAGGGCTGTACTAACTAGTTCTTTATTTATTGTGTAGCTGACCTCATGGGAGCCCAGGTGGGCAAAATAGCTGTACCAAAAGTTGTCCTTGGGTCACCGGGTTTGATATAGATGGGATTGTGGTTCCTTGGAATGGGGCTTAGTGGGAGGCAGTGGATTTGTGTTGAAATGAACTCTAAACTTCTGGCACTGTCACTTAGTAGTTCCAAATAGAGCATTTTGAAGGAGCTTAAATTTCTACTTTGTTGCCAACAGACATACAGGGATCTTGATGCTGACAGCTGTGGCAAGCAGAGTCCCCATCATGAGAGGGTAAAAGAGCATGAACCATGGCATGGGATGCTGCTGAGAGCCACACAGATGGAACACGCTGGAGGGGTGGGGGGGCAGGGGGAGGATGGGGATGGTCCCTTCTCCCCTTGCTTTTTGCACTCTTTTGTCACCCAGCCAAGAGCCAGAGTTTTGTTTTGTTTTTGCTAATAGTGTTGACCCTTGCAGGTAGCATTCACCCACCCAGAGTTCAGATAAGGTATGGATCCTGAAAGTCTGTATTGTTCTAAAAGCCCAGTGACTTCCCATTTCTGCCCACCTTTCTCATTCCAATATATGTGTCAGTGGCAGAATAGCATTTGACTACCAGGTATGACTTAGAGCAAGGCTCTAGGTCAGTGGTTCTCAACCTTCTGGCCCTTTAAATACAGTTCCTCATGTTGTGTCCCAACCATAAAATTATTTTCATTGCTGCTTCATAACTGTAATATTGCTACTGTTATGAATTGTAATGTAAATATCTGATATGCAGGATGGTCTTAGGCGACCCCTGTGAAAGGGTCGTTCGACCGCCAAAGGGGTCGTGACCCACAGGTTGAGAACCTCTGCTCTAGATCAAAAGGCAGGAGGCATTTGCTTAGCTCTTTTGACAGTGGAGTAACTTGAGGTAGAAATACTGAGAGAATTCTTACTGATGTGGGGATTTCTCAAGTATGAAGACGACAGAGGGGAAAGAAGGTGATAACAAGATGGGGTTGCAAATAAAAGGGTTTAGCCAGTCTTTCTTGAAAAACTAAAGGGGGAGATTACTGTTTATACCTGGCCATTGTATAATTTGATGAAAAGCAGAGATGGCCCATTTTAAAAGCCTGCTTATTTTATGAAACTTTTTTGGTTGTTATTATTATCCATAAAGATGACCTATGAGTGGCTGTAGCTGTGCAGCTGCTAATTTCACATGGGTCTCTTAAAAACTTTTACCTCCCCTTCTGCCTTTGCTCTCTGAGAAGTATAATTATGGCTCAGCAGCAAATCTAGTTACTTCTCAGATCTATTGGGAAGTTAGCCGTAGTGCTATCTTCCTGTGCCTTGTCACTGAGCCAAAAGCAGGCGGTCTGGACTGCCAAGAGCACTTGGTACCAGGTGCTGTGGCAGCAGGAAGGAGACTTCCTGAAGTGGAGAGTGGGGTCCTTTTCATCTCCTCACCCACAGCCCAGCTCTGCTTTGTTCAGTCTTGGGACTGCTTCCTCTCATGAGCTCTGTGTGTGTCTAGCCTCTGTCTTCCTTTTTCCCGGGCTATATACTTCTCAAAAAGAAAACTAGCCATTTTCACTGAGCGGGGCAATACCTACATTTTGGGGAATACATATTTAATGAGGTTTTAATGATTTTTACTGAAACTGTGAAATGAAGAATGGAGAGAAGTATGTTGAATAAAAGGAGATGTGGGCAAGGAGAGAATATTAGAAGTCTAGGGCTGCGGTGCACAGGAGGAAAGAGAGCAAAATTGCAGGGAGTTTTTTTCTTCATTTTACCAAAAGGCTGGTTTCCAGATTCTTTAGTGCAGGCTCCTGTCTAGATGTTTTTAAGGGTCATTTATGTTCTCTTGCAGGACTTTCCACTATCCCCTAATTGTGCCTGTGCACTCACCTGCCCTCTGCCCCACCATCTTCTCAACTCCTCCCTTCCCCCATTAGCTTCCATTGCTCTGCCACCCCTGGGGAAGCTTTGTCTTCTTTCTACTGGGTCACACTCCTCTACCGTGATCTCCCCATGCTCCTCCTTGGGCCTGCGAGTGCTGGCTGAGTTGAGAGCCTATGAGCTGGCTGAGCAGAGGCTGGTGACATTCACATTGTCACCCCTCTAAGCTATGAAGTTAGTATGGGCTGAAGTAGCAGTGCAATAGGTCTGCTT
>NW_005370740.1:616290-623787 GCF_000412655.1 Myotis brandtii
GCGGGGTGGGGCAGAGGGTCTCCTCACCATGTTAGTACTCTTCTCTCCCCTGCAAATATTTCACCCTGAACCTGCTAGGAAACTAAACAGTCATTGTTTGTTAATGCCCTTGGCCACCTTCAGTGTCAAGGGACTGCATGGGCCTCTCACTGAGGAAGATCCTGACCCACTTTTGTACACACACTGCATGCAATCTGCAGAGGACTTGGGGGCTCAAGTTTTTTCTCCGGATAATTTCTGGGATTTGGCTGGCTCCTTGGTGAGCAGAGTTTCTCTGAGCACTAGCAATAGGAGGAGGAAAAGCAATATCCCTAGGCTTTATGTAGAAGTAGCAAGCTTCACTCTAAATTTATTGTCTCTACTGTCTGCTATTTATAAGGCTAGTGGAGTGATAGGTGGTAGTATCTCCTGCCCAGGAGAAATCCCAGCTCAGGCTGGTGAGAGACTGTGCAGAGCAGAGTATGTGAGTGAGCAGGACATCGCCTCTGCTTCTGGCCACCTTGTGGCTGACAGCGTTATCCACATGGGGCAAATGAAGTAAGCACCAAGAGAAGACGGGCTTTCAGGGTGTTCGTGGCTATGGTGATCATATTCTAGCACAAGCATCCCTGGAAGCAGGAGGGAAGGGTGAATTAAAAGCAAAATGCAAGCCTTGATTGAGCCACTCATGCTTCTGGGTACTAAGGATATGTCTTTACTACATTTGTATTTAAATAACAGTCTAAAGTTTAAAAGGACCCAAAACTGCCAGGTTCCTTATGTTCAGGTCAATGTGTAACTTACTTAAAACGTTTCCTTTGATTTTTTTTTCTCCATCTTGTATTTTATAGCCAGGGCCTGAACCTTCTCGGCGATTTTTTGTCCACCAGTGGGAGCTTTCTCTTAATCTTCGCTCCTCCAGCCGCCCTGCCTCTCCTTCCTCTGACTCCCTCCGACAGGTAGCAGGCCTGGAAATTGGCAAAGCTGTGTTTCCTCTTAAGCCTCTACTCACTTAACCTACACAAATGCCACCTGGCACCAGGGATGATGCAGAGCTCTGAACTTTGCTTGTCTCCTGTAGGAATCCAGTGTGTGTGTGTGTCGCACATCAGTCTGTTTTACATTTGGGGTTTGTAAGCATAAACTAAGTTGAAGAGGCTACTAGCTTTCATTGCATCAAGTTCTATTGACATAAACCCACTTTCATTATATTTCAACTATACCAAAAAATTATAACTTTTTCAGCCATTAGCTTTTTTAACTCCAAATGTCTTTATATTAATATGTTACAAAATATGAACTACAGTGTAATTAAATCTTTTAAATGGAGTCGTGAATATGCAGTGTCCTGGGTGCCTCATGAATTGTGATCATTTAAGGAATGAACCCTGCTATGTCCTACAGTGGACCTGAAACAGCTATACTGTACAGTAGTTTACAGAGAACAGAGGGTCTCTTTGCCTTTCCTATTTGTTTCTTGTTCTCGTGCCTGTAGCAGATCATGGAGTATATGTGCGGAAGCATGTGCATGTGTGGCAGAAATAGTATAAAGCCAGGGATTGCTATGTTGTCACTATTTCCTAAGAATAGGAAGAAGGAAACCATCTGTTTTTTATGCCAGAAACAAATAGAACTTCTCTTGGGGGGATGCTTGTCAGTATTATCACATCACTGAGAACTAAATGTGACAAATGCCTTTGCAGGCCGGCAGCTCTAAACTATCTTTGCTAATTATAGGATGTAATGACAGCGCTGGTTTCTGGTGCAAGAAAAGGGCTTGCTCAGTTTCCCAGCCTCAAATTTGACATCTGTCCCATGCCCTCACTTACCTGTTGCAAAATTAATGAAGCTGTTAAACAATCTGCTCAACTCTGCCTGGTGTCTGTCTGTTCCAGGCCTCAGCTCTCCTAAGGACTTTAATCTGAAGAAAGTTTAACTTAAGCCATTTGTTATTCTCAACCACTATAATGCTATAGCAGTAAAGAGCAAATAGCAACAATTCTTGAAAATCTCCTTAACTTAAATCAAAAAATATAACTCACTCCTCAGTTCTAGCTAAACCTTAGAGAATGTTTGCCCATTTTTACATAAAGTTAGTTTTCTCCTACGGTGCTTCTCTTGTTGGTTCCTGCTAGCCCAAGGCATGCCATTGCTCAGGCCAGTGATTCCCTCACACATGGCTTTGTGTTTGTCCATGCAAACCAATTTCTAACAAGAGTTATTGGCATCCCCAAGACAACTGCTCTGAGTTCTCTAAGTCATAATTAGAGTCGGGCTCCTCACACTTGGCAGGCAGAACCTATTCCACATAGTTTATGAGAGAAGTGTCACACATTAGGTGTCTTGGCCATCTCCACATGGAAGGGTAACCTGGGCATGGAGTCTCTAAAGGACTGCTAGCAAGACTTTGACCTCTTTCCCTGGGGACAGGCTTGAAGTTAGGTTTCCTAGCAGGAAGGTTTACAATGGAAATTTGTTAGTTTCTTCCTGTTACTTCTTCAACATTGTTAGGGAAAGGATTGAGTAGATTGGGTTTTTTATCTTGTTTCAACCTATAAAAAAAAAAAATCCTGTGGAATAGAAACATATTCTGACTACCCAAGACTAAACTGAGCAACTTGTCTATATGCTACAGGTGTTAGCCTCCTGCAGCTGTGTCTAAAATGCCCAACCCAGTCTGGAAGGCTTTGGCGTTAGTGCTTGGGTGGAACACAAAATCAACAATGAGAATAGGCTGAGAAGGGGTCTTTCAGATAAAGCTCAGGAATATTTTAGGTATGTGACAGGGCTTATGAGTGAAGTATTAACAATAAGGAAGGAAGTTATCTATTAGCCAAGTAGAGAGTCAGCCTTTGCAAGAACGAGCTTTCTAAATGAGGAAATAACTTCGAAAGCCCTCCAGACCCTTGAATCATGCTGTCAACAGTCTGACATCTGGTGTTTGGATGGGCATCATTCAAGTTCTCTATATGTAATTTGAGTCACCAGGATATAGGCCCTTCTTACTCTCTTCGGTATTTGCATCCATCCCAACTTCCCACCTCCCCATTCCACAGCACTATATTCCAAAAAGACATGAAAGACTATGTTCTTCCTTAATGGATTTAATTGCTCCTGCCTCTGCTGATTGCTCTATGTGGACATTGACACCTGTGTTTCTTACCACCATGTTTCCTTGTCTGTACACTGTGTGGGCATGGTTTGCTGCTGCACCCTGTATTCACTTTATACCTTTCAAAGAGTTTTTTTCCTGTCTTCTTAATTTATTTATTTTTTTCCTTCTCATTTCCCTTCATTCTGGTCATTTTATAATCTCCAACCAATAGAAGTATATAAAGATGTACACGGGTGGAGTGAGCTCATTGGCTGAGCAGATAGCCAATCAGCTTCAAAGGAAAGAACAGCCCAAAACCCTTCTAGACAAGAAGGAACTGGTAAGATATATACTAAGGACACTGTCTCTAGATATAAGACAGCTGTGGTAAACAAACCTGCTTCATTCTAAGTAGTATAGTAACACATTGTATGTGCCAAATGGTAATTTTTTTTAAGGTTGTCTGAATTTTATAGCTGAATTCCTAGGATTGTGATAGTTGTTTTAATTAAAATGTTGTGTGGGAAAGCATACTTAATATCTCTAAAAGTGATTGCTCTAGAGTCCAGCGTACCCACATCCATGTAGAACTACATGAACACTTAATATATATTTTTATGTTACCTTCAAAAACAGTTGTGTCAAAATAACTTGGTTTGATTTTTATAAAATTCTATAAAACAGACTCATGTTTCCTCTTGGCTTGAATCACATGGATTCAGAATCCACTGGTGCTGTGTGCTATGTGGGACACATGTGACAGCCACTGTAGTAATGCAGCTGCTCTTTTGGAGAGCCAGGAGCAAAGTGAGCATCTTAGTCAGACTCAGAAGAAAATCCCTTAGTGAGGGTTGGTTTCAACTACAGAAAGGGTCATGCACCTCCTGGAGGTGAGCCCGAGAGACATTGCCCTGACATGTGTGCCCCACACCCCTTTATAGGGCTCAGTAAAGAAGGAGTTTCCACAGAACTTGGGAGGCAGCGACACGTGCTATTTTTGCCAGAAGCGGGTCTACGTGATGGAGAGACTGAGTGCCGAGGGCAAGTTCTTCCATCGGAGCTGCTTCAAATGCGACTACTGTGCCACCACACTGCGCCTCTCGGCCTATGCCTATGACATCGAAGATGGTGAGTCTGTTTTACTTGAGGCCATACTTAGAAACTGAACTTAGGGCCCTTTTTTCCATTTGAGCAGATCTTAGGGCCTCTTACCATGCTCTTATGTATACACTAGAGGCCCAGTGCACGAAATTCGTGCATGGGGTGGAGGGGGGGCGTCCCTCAGCCCAGCCTACACCCTCTCCAATCCGGGATCCCTTGGGGAATGTCCGACTGCCTCTCACAATCTGGGACCGCCGGCTCCTAACCGCTCACCTGCCTGCCTGCCTGCCTGATCGCCCCTAACCCCTCTGCCTGCCTGCCTGATCGCCCCTAACCACCTCTGCCTGCCTGCCTGATCACCCCTAACTCCTCCCCTACTGGCCTAATCGCCCCTAACTGCTCCCCTGCTGGCCTGATCACCCCTAACTGCCTCTGCCTCACCCCACACCCGGGACCCAGGATTCCTTCCTCCAGCTGGTCACAGGCACCCAGGACCCGGGCTTCCCTCCCTCTGGCCAGCCGCAGGCACCCAGGACCCGGGCCAGCTTCGCCGGGGCCAGCCGCAGCTGCAGGAGACCGTGGGCAGGTGGCTTCGCCTGAGCCACAGCCTCAGGTGCCCAGGACTGCAGGGCGAGCAGCTTGTCCCTCTCCTGGGCTGCATCCACAGGTGCTGGTGCCCAGGACCGCGGGGCAGGCAGCTTGTCCCTCTCCCGGGCCACAGGCGCAGCCATTGGCGCCCAGGACCACAGGGCAGGCGGCTTGTTTCTCTCCCGGGCTACAGGTGCAGACGCAGCTGCTGGTGCTCAGGACCACAGGGCGGGCAGCTTGTCCCTTTCCCAGGCCACAGGTGCTGGTGCCCGGGACTGCGGGGCGTGCGGCTTGTCCCTCTCCCGGGCCGCAGGCACAGGTGCAGCCACTGGCACCTGGGACCACGGGGCGGGCAGCTTGTCCCTCTCCTGGGCCACATCCGCAGACTCAGCTGCTGGTTCTCAGGACCACAGGGCGGGCAGCTTGTCCCTCTCCCGGGCCACAGGCACAGGTGCAGCCACTGGCACCCAGGACCACGGGGCGGGAGGCTTGTCCCTCTCCCAGGCCACAGCCATAGACTCAGCCATTGGCGCTCGGGACCATGGGGCGGGCAACTTGTTCCTCTCCCGGGCCGCAGGCGCAGGCACAGCCACTGGCGCCCGGGACCGTGGGGCAGGCAGCTTGTCCCTCTCCTGGGCTGCAGCCTGGCTGGTCCCCATTTCTCTCTCCCCTGGGCCACATCCGCAGACTCAGCTGCTGGTTCTCAGGACCACAGGGCGGGCAGCTTGTCCCTCTCCCGGGCCACAGGCACAGGTGCAGCCACTGGCACCTGGGACCACGGGGCGGGCAGCTTGTCCCTCTCCTGGGCCACATCCGCAGACTCAGCTGCTGGTTCTCAGGACCACAGGGCGGGCAGCTTGTCCCTCTCCCGGGCCACAGGCACAGGTGCAGCCACTGGCACCTGGGACCACGGGGCGGGCAGCTTGTCCCTCTCCTGGGCCACATCCGCAGACTCAGCTGCTGGTTCTCAGGACCACAGGGCGGGCAGCTTGTCCCTCTCCCGGGCCACAGGCACAGGTGCAGCCACTGGCACCCAGGACCACGGGGCGGGAGGCTTGTCCCTCTCCCAGGCCACAGCCATAGACTCAGCCATTGGCGCTCGGGACCATGGGGCGGGCAACTTGTTCCTCTCCCGGGCCGCAGGCGCAGGCACAGCCACTGGCGCCCGGGCGGGGCGGGCGGCTTGTCCCTCTCCCGGGTTGCAGCCTGGCTGGTCCCCATTCCTCTCTCTCGAGCTCATTTGTGCCTGGCTGGTCCCCCTTCCTCTCTCCCCAGTGTTGAATGTCTGAGCCGTTAAGGCATGACGGCATGAGGGAGTGGTAACCATTTGCATATTAGCTCTTTATTATATAGGATTTTATCATTCTGCCTCTCCTACCCCTTCCCATCCGTCTCCCTCTAGTCTTTGTTTTTTTTCTCTAAAACTCTTATAAATAGTTCCCCAAAGTCATCAGGCTGTATCATAGCATTACTATGATGATGGTAATGAAAATGGCATGCACTTACTTAAATCACTTTCCCGGCTTCACAGACACTTGCTTTCTTACCTCATGGTGGGATCCTAAGATATAAAGGACATGATGTGGATAAGTCTTTTTTGTCTTTACTTTAGAGAAGGGGAATCACAGGCCTATAAAAGTCCCATTTCTTGCCTAAGGTCAATGACAAGTTGAAACCAGATCCCGTGCCCCTGCGTTCTCAGACTTTTGCCTCCTGAAGATGACAGAATTGTGCCCACTGTTCCCACCTCTCTGTAGCCTAGCACAGTGGTTGGCAAACTCATTAGTCAGCTGAGCCAAATATCAACAGTGCAACAATTGAAATTTCTTTTGAGAGCCAAATTTTTTAAACTTAAACTATATAGGTAGGTACATTGTTATTAACTTAATTAGGGTACTCCTAAGTTGGCCTTTGCTAAAAACATCCTCAATCCGATTGAGGTACATTCACTGAGGTCGACCCCTTCCAACTCTCCCATCCACACTCGTCTTATATACTTGTTTCATCTATCTCCTTTCGTTCATCCTCTCTATATGACCATCTCAACATACCTTTCTCAATCCTCGACACTACATCTTCTTTCACTCCACAATGTTCCCTAAAATTAACTTAATAAACTTTACTTAAAGTTTTAAGTCTTAGTTAAACTATAGGTACGTTGAATAAAACCTGATATCATACTTAATAATTATATTATTTATTGATAAAATTAAATTCCTTACAAGTTACCTTACAATATCCATAAAATTAAATCATGACAATGGCTGACAAACATTAATGTGAACAATGGCCTTGCATCTCCTTGAAAAGTTTGGGTAAGTCAGTTTTGTATGTTGTTTTTAATTTTAGGCACGATTCCAGGTTCTCATCAATAAGACGACTTCTCAATTTACTTTTGATAAGGTTCATGCTTGAAAATGATTGTTCGCATAAATATGTAGACCCGAATAAGGAAAGAACAGCAAACGCTAGTTTTTTCAGTTGATTATATGAGTCAGGAATACTATTCCAGGTGTTAAAAATCAACATATCTTCCTTCTCCAGGTCTTTCAAAGCAGACCACTTGTGCTGTGAACTAAGTTCACATTTGTTTTTCTCCAATATTTCTATATCAGCACAAAGACGTTCAAATTTCGAGCTCCACAGTTCTTTGTTTTTTAAATCCAGCAATTGCATTTCAAAGTTGCCAATGTCAATATTAAAGGGAGAAAAATTTAATTCTGTTACAGTAGCAT
>NW_005370740.1:626346-627202 GCF_000412655.1 Myotis brandtii
TGAGCTTCTTGGATTTGTGTGAGTTTTTTCTTCCCTATATCAGGGAAGTTTTCTGTCGTTATTTTTTCAAACAGGTTTTCTATTCCTTGCTCAGTTTCCTCTCCTTCTAGCACCCCTATTATGCAGATGTTGTTTCATTTCGTGTTGTCCCAAAGTTCTCTTAGGCTCTCCTCCTGCTTTTTAATTTTTTTTCCTAGAACCTGCTCTGCTTGGGTATTTTTTCCTAGCTTATCTTCTAGCTCACTGATGCGGTCCTCTGCTTCTTCTAGTCTACTGTTGATGTTTTCGGTTGAGTTCTTTATAGCAGTGATGTCATTTTTTATTTCTTCTTGGTTCTTCTTCATTTCCTCTTGGTTCTTACACATATTGTTGAATTTGTCTTCCATTCTTTTCATCCACCTTATGACCATTTCTCTGAATTCTTTCTCTGACAGGTTGCTTGCCTCCATTGCCTCCATTTCCTTTACTTCCTTTTTTGGAGATGGCTGTTTTTCTTTCATATGCGGGCTGTTTCTTTGTCTCCCCATGATCTCTCTTCTCCAAGTGTTTGGTTATGTAGTTCTCTCTCTGCTGAATTGATTTCAAGGCACAAAATACACCACAACAAGGCACAACGCACAAGGCACTGAGCACAAATGTATTCATGATACTAATAACCCCAAATAAAGGTGACCACCAGAGAAAAGAGAATTAGGGGGTAAGGAAGAAAGAAGAAGAGAAAAAGAAAAAACAGAAAAAGAAAAAAAAAGAGTGCAAAAATGAAATTGGGAAAAGGAAAAAAAAAGTAAGAGAGAAAAGAAAGAAAATGAAATAGAAGAGGGGAAGAAACTATTTATATGGGGAGAAAACTCCAATA
>NW_005370740.1:628074-644197 GCF_000412655.1 Myotis brandtii
AAAGATGAAAATAGAATGTAGAACACTAATCCCAAAATAAAATAAAGAGAAAATAAAATGACACTTTAAAAAAAAGGTAAAATGGTAGTAGTAATAATACTGGTTAAAAATAAAAATGTAATTGAAAAGGTAAAATCAGGTGACGAAAAAAGAAAAAAAATTAGTTTCTTAAGTAAAAGGTGAAAAAAATAAAAATGTGCAGTACTGAAGATCCTTCACTTCCTCTATTCTTCTGTTTGGCACATCTTAGTCCTGTCAGGTATTCAGGAGAGTGTTGAAGTTCCCTGCGATACACTGTTCCTCCGTATTGTAAACCACAGTCCTGATTTTAAAGCAGGCGGTATTTCTTTGTTTCCCAGTCTGCCTTTATTTGTGTTTACAGAAGAGTCAGTTCGTGGTTCAGCCCCTGGGTGGCAGTGTTTCTGGATTGACCTCCGAGGCTATAAGTCCTCTCTAGCCAGTATTTAGTTTTTGTTTTCTCTATCGCACTTAATACTGGTTTGGGAGAGTTGACTGCCCTAGAGCTGGTTCCTTGGTCATTACTCCATGCTCTGATTCCCAGGTTCCACAAAAACTACTTTCCCCTGCAGTCTCTGTGAGTGACCCCAACTGGGCAATCCTATGTACTGGGTGTAATAACCAAAAGCAAAGATTTAAGGAGAAAACAAACAAACAAAAAAAAACACAAAAAGAGCCAGAGTGCGCAATTCTCCCAAAGTCTCTTCTGCACGTCCTCTCTCCCCTGGCACTAAGCAGCCAGCACACTGGCAAAATCTGAGGCTGCCTTTTTGGCCCCAGTCCAGCTATGGGCTGATTTTTAGAGTTCCCTTCTGCCAGCAGCCCTGCGGGACCCCTTCCACACTCGCGGATCATGCTGGCCCCAACGGCCGAGGACTTTGTGGGGCGCAGACTTCCCCCGCGCGTGTTCCGCTCTCCGACCAGAATTACAAACTGCACCTTTATCTGGGTGAAATCTGACCTTTCCGTGAGGAGGAGCAGGGCTTGTCTGAGTCCAAGTATTCGCGCTGCTTGAGATCCGGTGTTCCTAGGTTCGTAACTGGACCCTGGGTGCCGTGGTTGCAGGGTTTCTGGATGTATACGCTTCTGATATCAGCCACTCAAGATGGCGCGGTCTCCGCAGCTGAGCCAGCCGCTCCGGGAGAGATTTCAGCAGCAGTGGAGGCTGCCTGGTTAGGGGAGCCCGATCCGGCAATCTCCAACAGTCCCCTGGAATATAGCTATCGCTCACCCACAAATTTACACTCTCGGTACGTCCACACACTCTCCTTTCGTTCTCTCACTCTCACACTGTCTTGCAGTCTGCCTTCCCTTCGGCAGCCATCTTCCCATCCCTCTCTGCTCTGATCTTTATTATCTCCTTCCTTCTGCTCACTTTGGGCTTTTCTTGTTACTCTCTTTCTAATTCTTTACATTGTAGAGTTAGATGATATGTTACCATTTTTTCTTGTTTTTTGGGGTAGACCTGTAGAGCTATAAACTTCCCTCTCAGGATTGCTTTCATTGTGTCCCATAGATTTTGGATTGTTGTGTTTTCATTGTCATTCATTCCCAGGGTGTTTTTATTTTCTTCTTTGATCTCTGTGGTAACCCAGTCATTATTTAATAGCATGCTATTCAGCTTTGAAGTGTTTGGATTTTTTTTATTGTTTTTATGGTATTTGATTTCTAATATTATACCATTGTGGTCTGAGAAGATGCTTGATATGATTTCAGTTTTCTTGAATTTGGAGAGACTTTGCCTGTGACACAATATGTGGTCTGTCTTTGAAAATGTCCCATGTGCACTTGAGAAGAATGTACGTTCCGTTGCTTTGGGTTGAAATGTACTGAAGATGTCAATTAAGTCCATCTGATCTAGTGCGTCATTTAGGATTGCTGTTTCTTCGCTGATTTTTTGTCTGGAGGATTTATCCAGTGATGTTAGTGGGGTATTAAAGACCCCTACTATGATTGTATTGTTGTCCATCTCTCCCTTGATATCTTTCAGGAGTTTTTTTATGTATTTGGGTGCTCCTGCATTGGGTGTATATATGTTTACCAGGGTTTTATCCTCTTGTTGTATCGATCCCTATAATATTATGAAGTGGCCTTCCTTATCTCTTGTTATGGCCTTCACTTTGAGGTCTATTTTGTCAGATAGTGTTGCTACCCCAGCTTTTTTTTAAATTTTTTTCATTTCCATTTGCCTGAAAGATATTTTTCCATCCCTTCACTTTCCGTTCGTATGAGTCCCTTGTTCGGAGGTGGGTCTCTTGTAGACAGCATATATATGGGTCATGTTTTTTATCCATTCAGCCACTCGATGTCTTTTGATTGGAGGATTTAGTCTGTTTACATTTAAAGTTATTATTGGTAGGTACTTGTTTGTAGCCATTTTTATTTTTGTGGCTGTGTTTCTTCTTCCCTTTTTATTTCTCCTTTTTACACCAGTCCCTTTAGCATTTCTTGCATTGCTGGCTTGGTAGTGATAAACCCCCTTAGAATTCTTTTTGTCTGTGAAGCTCCTTATTTCCCCTTCAATTTTGAATGATAACCTTGCTGGATAGAGTATTCTTGGATTCAGTCCCTTGCTTTGCATCACTTTGTAAATTTCCTGCCATTCTTTTCTGTCCTGATGTGTTTCTGTTGAGAAATCATTTGATAATCTAATGGCAGATCCCTTGTACGTAACTTTCTTTCTCTCTCTTGCAGCCTTTAAGATTCTCTCTTTGTCCTGAACGTTTGCCATCTTAATTACGATGTGTCTTGTTGTGGGTCTTTTCGGGTTTATCTTGTTTGGGACTCTCTGTGCTTGTGTGATTTTTTTCTTCCCCACATCAGGGAAGTTTTCTAACATGATTTCTTTAATTAGGTTTTCTTACCCTTGTTCCTCTTCCTGTCATTGTGGCACCCCTATTATTCATATGTTGCTTTGTTTCATGTTGTCCCAAAGCTCCCATAGGTTCTCCTCCTGTCTCTTAATTTTTTTCTCCAATTGCAATTAAGTTTGGGTGTGTTTTGCTTCCCTTTTTTCTAATTCGCTAATTCGGTCCTCCACTTCTCCTGGTCTACTGTTGAAACGTTCCATGGTGTTTTTTATTGCAGCTATATCACTCTTTATTTCTTCTTGATTCTTACATAAGTTGTTGATTTTTTTCATCCATCTGGTTTATGAACTGTATGACCCTCATTCTGAATTCTTTTTCTGACATATTGCATGCCTCTGTTTCACTTAGCTGCTTTTCTGTCGATTCCTCCTTGTCTTTCCTCTGGGGGTTTCTTTGTCTCCCCATTTTTGCTCTCACTGAAGGATCTAGGTGTCGAGTCATGCAGGGGCTGCTCCTTGGGCAGTGGCTGCTCCTTGGGCAGTGGCTGCTCCTTGGGCGGTGGTGGCAGTGGCTGCTCCTCTGGTCTGCGCTGCTCGCAGTAGTCATGGCTCTGGCTGGCAGGGACAGGCTGCTCACACATTTGCTGCTCTTTGGATGGGGGCAGGCTGCTCACGAGGCTGCTGCTTCTCAGATGGGGGTGGGCTGCATGTGCTGCTGCTCCTTGGATGGCTGCAGGGTGCTCACGTAGCTGCTGTTCCTTGGACAGGGGCAGGCTGCACTGTGCTGCCGCTCCTCAGACATGGGCGGGCCGCTCGTGAGGGGGGTGGGGGTCAGCTGCTCGTGTGGTTTCTGCTCCTGGGATGGGGGCGGGCTGCTCGTGAGGCTGTTGCTCTGGTCATAACATTTGAGATCCATTCTCTTGACAACATTCAAGTATATATGATACAGTATTATTAGCTATAATCAGCATGCTGTACATTAGATCCCTAAATTTGTTAATCTCATAACTAGAACTTTGAACCCTTTGACCTATATCTCACCATATCCCTCATCCCTCAAGACCTAGCAACCACCACTCTGCTCTGTTTCACTGTGTTTGTCTTTTTACATTACACATGTGATATCATATAGTATTTGTCTTTATCTGCCCTCAAGGTCCATCCATATTGCTGCAAACAATAGTGTTATGTCACTGAAGGAGGAACGCACAAGGCCAGAATGCTGAGGGATTATGAATTTATTCTATCATCTGCACACCCGGTGGCTGAGACCCAGATGGCTCCATCAGCCCCAAACACTGGGAGTCAGAGATTTTTAAAGGACTCTAGGCGGACTTTTTCTGGGCGGAGAATACTCTGTGCAGGTCCAGATTCTGGGAAAGTCCGGAGGGGAGAGATAATGGTCTAAGTAAGTGGAATGTCCATTGTGATGTGGCCTAAAGGTCAGTTCCCAAGGGGGAGGGTATCGATTCAGTTACTTGATCAGACCTAACATTCCAGCCTTTTTGTTTTATGGAATAGGGACGAAGGTCATATCTTCTGTATTTACTTCCTGCTGAGAGGGAATGTCGAAATCACAGGGGAATGGAATTTGATAGTAGTAGGCTGGACGAGGGGTCTCAGCAGTATGATTTCCCCAAGGGACTTGTTGGTGAAAGCTTGAAAACCTGTTGAGTGACTTGGGAGGTAAAAGCTGGTCCTGAGGCTGCCACAGTATCACCTGTCTGGTTTTGCTGCTTTTCTGGGCTTGGAGCTGAAATACAACTGAGGCTTAGAAGTTATCTTTAGGGAGGAAAAGATCAGGGGGTCTTAGTTGCCTGACTAGTTATTTGCTAGGGGAGGATAGGTTATCCTGGGGGCGAGGTTCTTGTTTTCCCAGTTTTGCCCCTTGCTAGCATCCAGAGCTTTCTGGCCCAGTGAGTTTCTATGCCTGTACCTGGCCCATCATCCTTGCTCTGGGTGTCAAAGGGCCAATGAGGCCTGGGCACAAAAGGAGGTTTAGATGGTGTCTAGGGGTGATATTTCCTGAGTGCAAGTAGGGCTTGTAACCTGGTGGAGATGAACTATTTTATAAAATTTAATATTACTTGGGCAAAAGCTAGAAGTACAAGAATTATGATAAATGGTCTGGTGGAAGGAAAGAGACATTAGTTTGGAGGGCTGTAGTCTAATATACCAAAATGAGGTTTATCCTCAATCATTTACTCTTAAGTGTACTGGTTTAGGGAAGATAGGGTTTTCTAGATGGCTGCAAATTGCTTGGCATCTGGATTTTCTAGATGGTTGCAAACTACTGTTTTACTATCTCAGTTTCCCTATTCTGCTTGTAACCTTAATTTTCCAATTACAGCCAGCATTACTGAGATTAACACTTATGAACACTCTCACTTTCAAGAAACATAACTTTAACAAAGCACAAGACATTACATTAACAGTTCCAAATCTACTTTAGATTTTCTGTAACAAAAGCTAAAATCAGTTGAACTTAAAACTTATTGAGATATTTAGATATTTACCATTTAACCCAGCAATGCTCCAAAGCTTTTAAGTTGCCAAAGAAAACTTTGGGAAATTACATGTAGGCATATGAGGCTGTAGAAAAGGCTGAGGGGGTGGGGGGTGGGGGGCAGGCCCTACAGCCTGTTATAGGACTGCAGTTTCCAGGCCTCCAGCCGTTTGGATTTAAAACTGCCACATTTTTCCTTAAAGATAACATGCTAAGGTTTGGGTGATAATGAGTTCAGCTTCTGATAGTAGCCAGACTGTTAAGCCTTTGCAGTTTTAGTAAAGAAACTATTCTTTGGGAGGGGGGAGGGTAAGAAGGTGCTGAGGAGAGAGCAGTTTTTAGAGCATTAAAGAGGGTGATAATGCCGGCCTTGGAATCTAAAGGCTCAGTGGGGGGGAGGGGGGGTCCCTTTGCCATGTCATGTCATAGAGGAGTTTTGCGAGAAGACTGAAGTTGAGAACTCAGAGGGGGGAGTACCCAGCGAGCCCGCGAAAGGAGAGTATTTCTTGTTTAGAGGAGGGGACAATCATGGAGGAGATAAGGTGTTTACAGTCTAAAGCAGCTGTGGGCAAACTACGGCCCGCGGGCCGAATCCGGCCCGTTTGAAATGAATAAAACTAAAAAAAAAAAAGACCGTACCCTTTTATGTAATGATGTTTACTTTGAATTTATATTAGTTCACACAAACACTCCATCCATGCTTTTGTTCCGGCACTCCGGTCCAGTTTAAGATCCCATTGTGGCCCTCGAGTCAAAAAGTTTGCCCACCCCTGGTCTAAAGAATGGTGCGACTTTGTGGGGTGAGAGAGAGACTGAGGTAGGCAACTGTGGTTTGGGATAACTGGGCTTTATGAGGGGATGCCCGGTAGCTCTGGTCGGGCATTGAGGTAGAGCTAGAAAAGAGTGAATGGGTGTACTTAGTAAGATGCAGTGTAGAGGTGAGGTGGCTAATGGCTGTGAGACTAGTCTATCAACCCCCATAATAGAGACTGAGGAAGGGAAAAGGGTCACAGCGAATTCGGAGAGGGCAGAATAAGTAGCCCCAGTGTCAATTAAAAAGGAGATCGGCTTACCTGCCACCACAATCATTACCCGAGGCTCTGTCCTGGTCATGTATGTGTGTGGGGCACTGTCAAGGCCTGGGCAGCTTTGGTCTTTGGTGGCCAGTCCCAGGAGGTCTGGGAGCTCCAAACAAGATCCAGTGAGCAGCCTTTCTGAGGTCCAACCTGGAGGGGCCAGACTACAGTCTGATTCCAGTGGCCTTCCCTTCCGCACCTTGGGCAGGGCCCAGGAGGGGATCTCGGGTTTGGACAGGACTTGGTTCAGTGTCCTCCCTTGTTGCATTTGAAGCACAGTCCCGGAGGAGGCTTAGCTCTAACTTACTGTTGGTTGGAGGGCTTTCTTTGGGGTTCATGAGAGTGTTGGGCACTTCCTTTGGGGTTCATGAGAGTGGTGGCTAGGATCTGGAAGGCCTACTCTTGGCCTCAGCCTTTGCCTGATCTCAACTTTGTTTTTGAATTTGGGTCTCCTCATCTCTATTATCCAAGACCTTAAAGGTCAGGTTAACGAGGTCTTTCTGAGGGGTTTGTAGACCTGTGTCTATTAAGTTTGCAGTGTATGTTGGGGGCTGACTGGGATATAAAATGGGTGTTCAGAAGAAGGGCTCCCTCTGGGGAGGTGAAGTCTAAGGTGGTAAATTTCTGTAAGGCCTCTGTGAGGCAGAAGAGAAAGAGAGCTGCGTTTTCATCAGGGCCTTGAGTGATTTCATTAAGTTTGTCATAGTTGACAAAATAGGTGGGAAAAGGCTGTTTTGGAGCTTGCGTTCTTGGGATTTGGGCTCTCAGGGGATGGGGAAGAAGGTGGTTGCTGGTTAGGAGGGTCTAGGTTTTGGGAATCTACTGCAGGTGAGGGAGGGGATGTTTAAGGGGGTGGAGGTCGGTGATCTGCTGGGTCAAAAGTAGATTCAGAATCAGAAGTGTCAGGGGTATGATATTTGGTGTGAAGGAGAAGGTTCTGATGGATAGAGCAGGACTGAGCGAGAGGATTGGGACTGAAGGGTGAAATGGCCTGGACGTAGGGAATCTCTGACCATTTTCCATTGCAGTGACAGCAATTATCTAAATTGTGCAATGTGTTAAAATTAAAAGTGCCATTTTCAGGCCATTGAGACTTATTATCTAGTTTTTATTGTGGCCAAACAGTGTTACAAAATAAAATGAGGTGATTGGGCATGATCTCCCCTGTGAGAGTTGCAGAGGGAGTGTAGCATGGCCCACGAGAGAGGAAATGTGAGTGACAGACCACAAATCCAAAGGTGACTGTTTAAGGCAGGCATCCCCGCTGCTAAAAAAATCACCATGAGAAATGAGAGGTGACCCTCTGGACTGGGCATCCCCAATCCAGAAGGACCCAAAGCCAAATGGCTGAGGAGTCTTCTGGCCTAGTGCTAGGACTTTTGAGACGAGAGACTTTTGAGAAGTCAGTGAGAGAGAGTGGGCAGAAGACTCGAGACGAGGGGAATTGTGGGACATCACTCACCTAGAGAAGATTGGCCAGTGTGGGATGGAGGGTCAGCAATGGAGAAGGAAAGGTTCCTGATCCAGCGTCCTCCTTGGCTGGTTCGGGAGGGTCCGTAAGGGAGCAATGCCTAATGGAGGCCAGCAATCAAGTCATCCGAATAGGATTCGAAGGTAAGCCCAGGTCAAGCTGCTGCTGCCTACTGCTCTCCAAGTAGCAAACTCAGGGTGACCAAAGCCAAGGCGATGGCTCCCCATCCTCATGGAACCCCCTTGAGTTTTGGTACCAAATGTTAAATCACCGAAGGAGGAACGCATGAGGCCAGAATGGTGAGGGTTTACGAATTTATTCAATCATCCGCACGCCCAATGGCTGAGCCTCAGATGGCTCCAGCAACCCCCAAAGACTGGGAGTCAGAGGTTTTTAAAGGACTCTAGGCAGGCTTTTTCTGGGCAGAGAATTCTCTGTGCAGGTTCAGAGGGGAGAGATCATGGAATATGGTCTCAGCAAGTAAAATGTGGTCTCAGCAAAAGGGAATGTCCTTAGTGATATGGCCTGAAAAGTCAGTTCCCAGGGGAGGGATATCGATTCAATTGCTCAATCAAACCTAACAAATAGGATTTTCTTTTATTGATAATAATATGTTATTGTGTATATAATCACATCTTCTTTATCCATTCATCAATCAGTGGACACAGGTTGTTTCCATATCTCGGCTATTGTGATTAATGCTATAGTTAACATGGGGGTGCAGATATCTTAACAAAATCTTGACTTCTGTTTCTTTAGGTAAATACCCAGAAGTGGGATTGCTAGATCATATGAGTCTTATTTTTCATTTATTGAAGAACCTCTTTACTGTTTTCATAGTGACTTTACCAGTTGGGCTCCTTTTCTTCACATCTCACCAACACTATTTCTTTTGTTGACAGCCATTGTAACAGGTGTGAGGTGATACCTCATGGTTTTGATTTGCATTGCCCTGGTGATAACTGATGTTGAGCACCTCTTCATCTACCTGTTGGCCATTTGTATGTCTTCTTTGGAAAACTGTGTATTTAGTTTCTCTGCCCATTTTTTAATTAGGTCATTAAATTTTTTGCTATTGAGTTGTATGAGTTCTTTACATATTTTATATATTAACCCCTTGTCATATAATGATTGACAAATATTTTCTTTTATTCCGTTGGCTGCTTTTTCATTTTGATGATGGTTTCTTTTGCTGTGCAGAAACTTTTTAGTTTAATGTAGTCCTACTTGTTTATTTTTTGCCTTTTTTGCTTGTGCCTTTGCTGTCATATCCAGGAAATTACTTCCAAAACCAATGCCAAGGAATTTTCCCTCTGTTTTCTTCTAGGAGTTAGTTTCAGGTCTTACGCTAAGTCTTTAATCCATTTAAAGTTTATTAAGTAGATTAAGATAGAGTCCAATTTTATGTTTCCACATGTGGTTATCCAGTTTTCCCAGCACCATTTATTGAAGAGACTCTTTTCCCAGTTGAGTATTCTTAGTTCCCTTGTCAAATATTACTTGACTAGAGGCCCAGTGCATGAAATTCGTGTACTGGTACTGGTAGGGTCCCTAGCTGCTGGCGGCGGCCAGCCGGGTACTCACTCCCTTTCTCCAACTGCCTGCTATCACCTGCCTGCCGCTGACGCCAGCTGGGGCCTCCCTCTGTTCCCCCAGCCCTGCCCCCTGGTCGAACTCCCAGAAGAACTCCCAGTTAAGGGGACAATTTGTATACTACGCTTTTATTATATAGGACTAGTGGCCTGGTGCACAAAATTCATGCACATTAAAAGGGAATTAATTAGAGGAAATATTTTAATATTGCTATTTGCCCTTTGTCGGGGGCGGGGACACGAGCCTCATGTCCCAGGGGGCCCATTGCCAGGGTCAGGGACGCGAGCCTCAAGTCCCCAGGCCGGCGCAGGGGGCAGGGACGTGAGCCTCAAGTCCCCAGGCCGGCGCAGGGGGCGGGGACATGAGCCTCATGTCCCGGGGCCCGTTGCTATGGGCAGGGACACGAGCCTCCCATCCTGGGGCCCGTTGCCAGGGGGCGGGGACACAAGCCTAAAGTCCCCAGGCTGGTGCAGGGGGCGGGGACACGAGCCTCATGTCCCGAGGGGCCTGTTGCCAGGGTCGGGGACGTGAGCCTCAAGTCCCCAGGCCGGCGCAGGGGGCGGGGATGTGAGCCTCACGTCCCCAGGCTGGTGCAGGGGATGGGGACACAAGCCTCACGTCCCCAGGCAGTGCAAGTCCCTGCCCACCGATGCTGCAAGTTCCCGCCCACCCGCTCCTGCTCACGCAGCCTGCTGATCAGTCGTTATGTGATGGCATCCCAACCAATTTGCATATTACCTATTATTAGATAGATTATATATGTGTGGGCTTAGTTCTAGGCTCTTGACTCTGTTCCATTGGCCTGTGTGCCTATTTTTATGCCAGTATCATAGTGTTTGATTACTATACCCATGTAATGTAGTTTGAAATTAGGAATATTATGGCTTCAGCTTTGTTTTTCATTCTCAGGATTGCTTTGACTAGGGTCTCTTGTGATTTCATACAAATTTTAAGATTTTTTTTTCTATTTCTGTGAAAAATACCATTGGTATTTTCTTAGGGATTGCATTGAATCTATATATTATTTGGGGTATTATGGATATTTTAATAATATTAATTATCCTAATCTATGAATTTAGTATATCTTTCCATTTGTTTGTGTCTTCTTTAATTTCTTTAATCAGTGTCTTGTTATTTTTGGTATACAGGTCTTTCATTCCTTGGTTAGATTTATTCCTAAGTATTTATTGGTTTTGATGCTACTTAAATGAGATTGTTTTATTTCTTTTCCAGATGTTTTGTTGTATCCTAAAACTTTACTGAATTTGTTGATTAGTCCTAGAGGTTGTTGGTGGAGTCTTTAGGATTTTATATATATAAGATCATATTATCTGCAAACAAAAATAATATTACTTCTTCCTTTCCTATTTGGATGCCTTCTGTTTCTTTTTATCGTCAGATTACTCTGGCTAGGACTTCCAGCACTATGTCAAATATATAAAACCCTAAGCGACCGTTATGACTGAACAACCGGAACCGGTTGCTGTGATGCACACTGACCACCAGGGGGCAGTCACTCAACACAGGAGCTTCCCCCTAGTGGTCAGTGCGCTCCCACAGCAGGAGCGCCACTCAGCTGTCCGACCCTTCCCAGCAGCCCACCAGCCCAGTGGCAGCCACTCACTCCTTCAGTAGTCCTGCAGGTCCAATCTCCAGAGAATGGGCCAGGCACCAAGGGACCAGCACCGCCCTGCACCGGGCACAGCAGCCACTTCCCTCCCCCTAGAATCTCTGCAAGGAAGAAACAATATAAAAGCGGCCGCCAGGTGGCTCCCAACAACCAGCACGAATGTCAGCCAGGATGGATCCGGATTGCCTAGCGCCCACTGGGAGGCCCGATCGCATCCTGGCTTCCCCTACCCCCTGGGGATCCCACCACACCCTTCAGGACCCCACCAGGCCTCTAGTGTTAAATAAGAGTGGTGAGAGTGTGCACCCTTGTCTTGTTCCTGATTTTAGGAAAAGCTTTCAACTTTTCACCATTGAGCATGATGTTAGCTGTGGGCTTGTCATATATGGCCTTTGTTATGTTGAGGTATGTTCCTTCTATACTGAATTTGTTGAGCATTTTTATCACAAAAGGATGTTGTATTTTGTCAAATACTTTTTTTGTAGTGATTGGTATGATCATGTGATTTTTATCTTTCATTATATTAATGTGCTATATCACATTTATAGATTTGCATATGTTAAATCATCCTTACATCCCAGGAATAAACCCCAGTTTATTATGCCAAGTGATCCTTTTAATGTGATATTGAATTCTGTTTGTTAATATTTTGTTGATAATTTTTGCATCTATGTTCATCAGGGATATTGATCTATAATTTTCTTTTCTCGTAGCTACCTTATCTGGCTTTGGTTTCAGGGTAATACTGGCTTTGTAAAATGAGTTTGGGAGTGTTCCCTCCTGTCCAGTTTTTTGGAAGAGTTTGAGAAGGATTGCTGTTAATTCTTCTTTAAATGTTTGGTATAATTCACCAGTGAAACTATCTATCTGGTCCTGGGCTTTTCTGCTTGGGGAGAGTTTTGGTTACTGAATTTATGGATTACAGACCATTTGATATTGGTCTATTCAGATTTTCTATTTCTTCATGATTTACTCTTAGTAATAGATTGAATGTTTCTAGGAATTTATTTGTCTCTTCTGGGTTATCCAGCTTGTTAGCATATAATTAATTGTTCATAGTAGTTTCTCATGATCCTTTGTATTTCTGTGGTATCATTTGTAATATATCCTTTTTCATTTCTGATTTTATTTAATTGAGTTCTCTGCCTAGTTAAGGTTTGTCAGTTTTATTTATTTATTTTTTTAAAAAAAACAGCTCTTAGTTTTATTGATCTTTTCTCTTATTTTTCTGGTTAGGTTCTCTTATTTTAACTTTGAGAATGGAAAAGTTCATTTCTCGAAAGAGCACTTTATACAAATGAGAAGAATGAGTGGGATTGCTCCTGTTTCAACAGTCTGTATAATAAGGTCTACCCTTTAATTTTCAAAAGCCTTGGCTCTTTAAGTGGGAATAAAGAAAAGAATCAAAAAATGACCCTTTGTGACTAAGTCACTACCAGTGTCATGGGAAAAGCCAAGATCAGTGTTTTTCATAATTTTGACCATACCCACCATAGCAAATACATTAGGACCCAGTAAACAAATGTAGTCGCAGCTAAAAGTTGCAAGAAATAATACTTAATTCTGATTATGTACTATGCACCACTCTAATGCTTTTTATTTTATTGTATTCTGTTTCATTCTATTTATAGTCCATTGCAGGATTTTTTTGGTTTGGTTTTGCATTGTATTGTTTCTAAATGCTGATCCTAACCCACTAAGGGGTCATAAGTTGCAGTCTGACCAGTGCTGACAAGGGGCAGCAGAGGGGTCCTGTTTGAGTTAACTAACATTCAATGTGTGCCCCACCCCTGCAGCCTCCACACCTCCACCCTGCATTTGTATTCATTCTTGGTTTCCCCACAAATGCTACTCCCAGCTTTTCATGTGACCATCTCTTTGTTCTGCATACACTGCCGCTTTGTTTGCTGGCCCTACCATGTAAGCCTTATATCTTTGTTCTGGGCACTGATTGGCTGATGGCTCAATGGCCTTCACATATCCAAAGGATAAAGGGGAGAGGAGGGCTGAAATCAAAGTTTTAGGGAAGGCCTGGCCTCCATGGACAAGAAGCCTGAACCTTGAAAAGGCAAGGGTGGTGATGATGCTCATGGCTACAGGAGATGGATAAAGAATGTGCCAAGACCAGGAAGTCAAGTTCAGAATTATAGAGTTGTGCTCATTCCCCTTTCCTCTGCCTCTTGCTGCCTGCAGGTAAATTCTACTGCAAACCACACTACTGTTACCGACTCTCCAGCTCTGCACAGAGGAAGAGACCAGCAGTGACTCTTCTGTCTGGAAAGGTAATGGTAATCCATCTCTAAGTGGGGAGAAGCAGCAGGCACTATGTATTTCAGTGTTGTGACAGTGTGTAGCCAGCAGAGCCTGCTGAATGGCCACTGAATTGCTTTTCCTATGAGTGGGAAAGGCTTGCTTGAGAGGTGGTCATAGTCCATTTCGGGGAGGGAACCAACTTTTCAAGCCTAATCTAATTCTGCATTTCACTGAAGTAATGTTCTATCCACCACCTTAGTTGGATTTGGAAGACTGTGTCAGACCTTCCCTTCTGCTCACTCTATATAAAAGAAGACGTTTACCTTTGTAAATAAGCATCTCTCTGAGAAAAGGACAGCCTAAAAATGAACTTAGCTGTAAATAATCTGCTCTGCCTGCCAATTCCTTTCACTTTCTTTCTTGTGTGAATAACTTATCTAAGAACCATTTTCCTTTCTCTCTCTCTCTCTCTCTCTCTCTCTCTCTCTCTCTCTCTCTCTTTCTTTATATGAGAGTAACCAGCTCCTCTCTCCATCTTTACTCCATGATGTCTCCTTGTCAGGGAGCAGGCTAGCTAATGCTTACTTGGGAGACTCCTGTTGACTGCAGAAGGACTTGTAAGAAGAGGTATACTTGGGTGGAGCTAGATTTTGACTCCTCATGACTTACATGTGAAATATGTCCTGTTTTTTTAAAGAAAGACTTACTTTGTGTGGAATATAGCTCTGGGTTGACTGGTGGGAGCAACAAACTAACCAGTTGGGGTGTCATTGCCTCCTAAGATTCGAGTGCTTCAGTCAGTCACTCTTCTTTTTCTTTCGGACTTTCCTAGGAGGCCAGAGGACCCCTGCAGGATGGCCCCATTGCAGACGCAAATGCACCTGCCAGTACCATCACCAGCCCTGCTGATAGAACTCCAGGTAGCCTCACTTCCTTGTTTGGCTGGGTGGCACGTCACTCGCTTGGCCTCTGTGACAAGGCCAGGGGGATGAGCCAGCACCTCCAAAGCAACATTTCTTCGATTGGGCATCAGGTGGCCCAAAACCCTTTGGACTCCTTTTTCATGTGCCAGCTGCTTGCATTCGGAGTCCCCTTTCTCTATGGACTGTCAGAGGTGGTGGTACAAATCAGAGGGGAGTTTCACTGGCAAACCTTGGGCCAGTAGGGGCCCCATCTGGTAAGCATTATCACCCAAGCTTCGTAATGTCTACTCAAAGTATTGCTATAGTCTTGTGGCCTGCCCACCTCCATCAAACACATGGAGGTGATTGCTCTAGGCTCTGCCTAGATAAACAGGAAATCTAAACAGGCTGCTTTTGTCATTGACCCAGGCGATAATTCAGAATTACAGGGCCTTCTTATAGCTCCAGTTTGGGACTCTTGACATAGCACTGAGTTTGATAAGGCCCCATTATCTGGATTTATGTTCTTTTGGACTTGCATCCCATTCCCTATTTAGGTATCTAGATGAACTGATACTTCTATTTGATCTATAACCATTAAAGGACATGCCCTGTCCTGATCATTTTGGGGCATTTGAACTTCTAACAAGGATCAAGCCCTGATTTGTCCCACTCTTACTAACCATTTCCTTGTGTCAGGAGGTGAATGATACCATCCCTCCCTCTAAAAACACATTTATTCTGATCTTTGCAGGGCAGGATTTGGCTCATTTTGAAGAATTGTGTTTTCCCCCCCTTAAAATTTCCCCTATCTATCTATCCATCTGCTCCATGTCAAACCAGCCTGTGAGATATGTTCATAGTTCCATAAGCTGATGCCCTCAGTACAGCCCAGATTGTTCGCAGGCCAGGGTCGCTGTGTAAGTAAGAGGAAATCAACAGGGCCATGTTTTTATCTATCACACATTTCATCTCATTCAAAGCAAATAATGTCTAAAGCATCCATTTACAAACTCTTAAAAATTACCATATAAAAACTAAGATTATTAGCTAATGCCAGAAACTAAGGAGAAGGAATTGGGGGTGGGAAAAGACAAGAATTTCTTACTCAATCTTCAAATGAAAGGTTCCCAGGGTTGCTTCTTTTTCTGTGTGTAAGAACTTAATGTGAACCCCATGTGTTCTGGGAGAGAGAATGTGCTAGAGGCTATGTGATACCCCTGGTGAGGTTACCTGGAGGCTAAGACTCAGCATACCCCAGCTGAACTAGGTGAGTTTGGCTCCTTCTACTGTGTATGCCCTTATTATAATCTGGGGAAACTTTTTTAAGTGCCCTGCAGATTGGACCAACAGTTTATAGCAAAATTTAAGCCACGAATGACTTTGAAACCTTCTATAGCCTTGAAACCCTTTACCATCTGTCTCTTTCATGAAGTGCTGATAGCCCTTTACAGAACAGGGGGAAGCGAAAAATAACCAAAGGGATCCAAGCAGAGGTTTGGGCTCTGCACTCTAGAATGTGCATTTAACCAGGTCTTATTCCAGCAGAGATGGATTTTCCAAAGAACCTGGCTGCTCAGTAAAACAGTTCAAGGAAATTAAACTTTCTTTTTGGGTATAGAATACAGAACATTCTTTAAAATGAATAAACACCATGAAGTTCAGGTTGTTCCTGAGCAAGCTGCATTTATTCACTTTCCCTAATGGTTCAGTTTGCCATTTTATTGTCTAGTTTGAAAGCATAATGGATTTCAGGTTTTGAGGAGTTGTAAAGAATTAAGGGTTCCATGGAGAAGAAGCATACTGTACAAAGCAGGGAGAGAAGACGAGAGTTGATTAGGCAGTCATATACTTTACAAAGTGAC
>NW_005370740.1:644286-653459 GCF_000412655.1 Myotis brandtii
TCTTGATAGTAAAAAAAAGTAGAGAGTTGGCAATGTGGTTAAAGAATCAAAGCCCTGAGGAAAAAATCAGTCCCCATGGTTCTTGATTCTAAAGGTAACTTGCCTGTTACAGCACAAGGAGTTCAAGATGTGGCATCCCAAGGAACGAGGCAGGCACTGTCCCTGGTTTAAGGGACACTCTAGGTCAGTGATGGCGAACCTATGACACGCGTGTCAGAGGTGACACACGACCTCATTTTTTTGGTTGATTTTTCTTTGTTAAATGGCATTTAAATATATAAAATAAATAGCAAAAATAAAGTCTTTGTTTTACTATGGTTGCAAATATCAAAAAATTTCTATATGTGACATGGCACCAGAGTTAAGTTAGGGTTTTTCAAAATGCTAACATGCCGAGCTCAAAAGGTTTGCCATCACTGCTCTAGGTGGTAAGAAGGCCAGGACTTAGTGCTGATGAGTGCTGATGAGATGCAGTTAGTATCTGCCTCTGGAGACATGAGCTTTTGGAAATCACAGCTCTGAGTCTGAACATGTTCCAAAGCAGCAGCCTTCCCTTATGAGGTGCCTAATTTTGCTAGCCTCTGTAGAAAAGGAGCAAAACCATGGGTGGTCTTTTATAGTTGCCATGAAAGAGATTTTTTTTCTCTCCTTTGATAGGGATTTCCTTCTTTATATCCCAAATTAAGCATTGATTGGTTAACTAGAATTTCCTTTTGAAACGCTTCAGAAAAACTCAGGTGCTTCAGCAGTATCAAATGTGTGTCATAGGTAGCAGTCATTAACCCAGATCTATGGCAAATCTTCTCTGCTGTACTCTAAACAAGAAAAGGCTGTAAGTGAATGAACTTGATTTTGCCATGTACAAATAAACCATCCTCCTAGACCAGTGGTCGGCAAACTGCGGCTCCCGAGCCACATGCAGCTCTTTGGCCCCTTGAGTGTGGCTCTTCCACAAAATACCACGTGCGGGCGCGCATGTACAGTGCAATGGAAACTTCGTGACCCATGCGCAGAAGTCGGTATTTTGTGGAAGAGCCTCACTCAAGGGGCCAAAGAGCCGCATGTGGCTCGCGAGCCGCAGTTTGCCGACCACTGTCCTAGACTCATATCCCCAGGGGTCAGAGCCAGAAAAGCTATGACTATAGCTGGAACATGACCCTGCTGTGCTTTTGCTTTTGCTTTGTGTTTCCTCTTTATTTTGTGTCATTTGTCTCCGCTCCCTTATGTTCTTTTCCCCTCATGCCAAAATTACTGTTGCCAAAAAAACACAACCCACAAGTTAAAAGACCCTACTGTAGGTCTGCCCTACAGTGTTGTCTTTCTCTGGTAACCTAGTCTGTAACTGCTACCTGATTTAATATTTGGAGGACATTGTTCACAGTATTTTTGTTATGTGCTTTTAATACAAAAAAACAACAACAACCCTCTTTTCTGTTCTCAAATCTGTTTTGTTTCCAACCTTCTTATTCTTAACTGCTACAGATTAGTGGACCTGGCACAGATATTCCTTTCCTCAGAGTACACACCCTGACTTCAGGAAAAGTTATATCTCATGTAGTCCATAACCAAATAAAGCATAAAAATTGTGGGGTGTCATAACAAGAAACCGAAGAGCTTTTCTTCTAGTACAGGCAACAGAGATGGAATGGAAGAAACACTTTAGTTATCTCTTATCTTATGGAAAGGTGATCTTAACTTAAAAAGGTACCTAGCAGAGCAACACATGGCAGGTGCCTTCTCCCAGTCCCCAGATACCCCTTGCATAAGCCATTAGATTTCATAGTGCGGATGCTGAATGGGCATTAGGAAATGCAGGCATTTCTTTGCACACCAGCTAGATTGGCCATGCTTGTACAAGGAATTCTGTTCAGTCCTGGGGCTCCTGTCTGGCAGGAGGAAGTTAGGAAATCTCACTGCTTCCCTATAAATCCCTTAGGGGCATTTTTGGAAAACCTATTAGTAGAGCAAAGAGATTTTGCAATCTAGCTTAATACCCCAACCCTGGCCCCAAGAGTCATAGTTAATGGTAATGTATGAATATTTATTTACATACACTTATCTATTTTTATAGGTTTAACTTCAAATATATGAATAGATATTTAGATAATTGTAACCTAAATAATAACAATAATGATGAAGCTGTTTCTAAACCTTCCTATTCCTTGGTTCTGGAAACCAAGGGATTGTACTTTGAGAGCCATGCCATTGGCCTGCTCAGTGCTCTGGTCAGACTGGCAGGGGACAGAGTAGCCAGCATACCTATAGCTCAGAAAATGGGAAGTACACACTCCCAGCCTCAGGAAATTGATTCAAGAGCAAACTAGGAAAGCCTGGGTTCTGTTGCTGGTGAAATGCCACAGAGAACCAACACCCCACCTAGCCTCTGTTTTACTTTCAGGCTTAGCTACTTGTTCCACTGGGCTAGTCATTGCAGCTTGCTGCTGTCTCTTGGTGTTCAGTGTATCTCTGTAGGACAGTGGAACATTTTTAGTCCCTCCTAAAAGGGGCCCAGAGTAGCCTTGAACACATGACCAGTAAATTAATGGGTACCCTTTTCCACCGCCATTCAGCTCAGGGTAGAGAAAAGGGTGCGAAGGTAGGCAGCAGGCAGGGTTCTCACAGCAATGGTACAAAGAAGCCTGACCAAGGGAGGATGAGCTTTGCCCAGGAGCCCACCCCCTTTCCATCTCTGGCCTCCGTAGCCCTTGTTTTTAACCTGTGCTGTTGTGAGTTTTTGGTGTGTTTCTTTGTGAGTTTTTTTATTTCATTATGTAACTTCGTTTTTGTGGTTTCTGTGAAGCTAAGGTGTTGTGCTTTTAATTTTTTTTAACAAATGTTATCATTCTTATTTAAGAGAATAAATTCCAAACAATCTTCAGGTTTCTGAGTTTTTCTTTTCCTTACCTTTTTCCTGGTTGGAGGGTGGGAAAGGGGGTAGCTCAGACTGGTCTCGGAGTTGGCTTGAAACCATTGTGGGGTGGAGTGGGGTGGGGCGGGGTGGGGTAAGGTAGGGCAGGGCAAGGATTAAGCAGAAGTGAATTAAAATGGGGAAACAGGGTATTTATACCTGAAATATAGATTCTCATTAATGGCAGGGTCCCTGTTCGGGCAGCGGGAGACATTTTACTTTGTAGTAGCTGTGGGTAGAAAAGAACAGGAAACATGCTACCTGTGTCCCATATTTGTTTAGCCAGCGTGAGCGGCGTGAGGGCTGGAGCAGATGGAGGGTGGAAGTTCCACACTGAGTGGTGTCTACCATGGGGACGCACAACCTCTGTTTCTGATTCTAGCAGGCTGCTATGGGGACTGTGAGCAATCCTGTCTCCTCTGCCTTGAAGCTTTTCCTAAGGTGCAGTGACTTGCTCCTGGTGACATTGAAGGTTCTTGCTTTGTGCTCCCTGGCTGGCATCTCTCCCGCAACACCTTTGCTGTGACCTGGTCACTGAGCTAGTATATCCAGTTCTGCTCATCCACTCAAGCCTGGAGGGTCAGCCTATCACCTTCTCTCACACTGCTGTGCCTTCGTGGCAGCGGCCTGGTGTGTTGGTCAGCATACTGACCACAGTGGCACAGCCCAGCTTTGGTGCTAAATTGGTCCAAAAGAGGGCAACTTGGTGGGGGAGCACTCAGTGCTAAGTCTGCTCCTACTGGGCTCTAGGAACTTGGGTGTCCGTTGTTAAAAAGGCCTTCCTGGCCTCCTCTACTCTGAAGCAGCTCTCCTGGAACTGGGGGAGTTCTTGGGTTTCCCCACAGAATAGAGCAACAGAATACTGGGTTCTCTTGGTGTTCTGGGTAACCAGTCTCCCCTGTCAGAAAGGGTCTGCATCCCTACATAGCTCACAGCTCTGCCTGAACACTGTCATTTGTTTCATTGTACTCCTCAGAGCACAGCTGGCTCAGACCCTGTCTCAGTAGAGAGTTTGAGTGGCCTCTTAGCCTGCTCATTCCCACCCACCCCCAAGTCTTCAGTCTGTTGCTCCCCATTCTCTGAAATAAGTCGGTCAGTATCTGGGTGCCCGAAAAAGGCTAAGAGAAAAAGCGTTGGGATGTGGAGTATGCAGTAAGTCACAATAAATTGACTAAGAATTTATTGTGATGAGTGATGAGGAAAGACAGATACATGTATGTGTTCTTCAGATTTAAGCCTTTGCTACTGTTGCCCTCCCATATTCCAATAAGAAAAGAGAGGAGAGCCATTATTATTTAGGACAGTGTCCTAAAGTTTCTAAGAAAGGTGGTGACAACAGATGTGACTCTGTGCCACCCTTTGTGAAGATGCTGGAGAACTCCATTTGAGTCTCAATTTCTTTCTGAAACTTCTTGAAATCCGTTTTCTTTTTTTCTCATAAACTCCCCGGTGATTATCCCAATTTAGATACTCCCTAGGAGGGATTCTATGGTGCATACATGAAACAGTACTGGCAATAAAAATGGGACATTCTTTTTATACTGAAAAATAGGGCAGGATAATGCCATGTAGGGCACATGCCTCACAAGTGTCCCCCTGAGGTACAAATGGAAGAAAAATACCCCCACAGGGCTTTCTTAAATGTAACAGCCAAGCAGGGGATTTCAGGAAGAATCCTCCCTAAATCCCAGTCTTATAAAACTAAAACTTCATCAAGATTCCAAAACCAGTTCTTACCTTGCAACTCAGACCCAGTCAACCAGCCAGCCCACAAGTGCCAACAAGTACATTAGTCATAATGAAACAAGGGGGAGGAAGTCAAATTGGCGCTCCCTGCCTAAGTAAGGCCATGGGCTGCTGGGTCCTCTTGTTACTGCCCAGTTTTCAACTGTGTGTGTGTGTTCACTGCCGATGCATCTTTCTTCTCAATTGCTCCTTGTCTCTCGACCACTGATGTTCTGGATGGGACAGGCTTTTGTTCATAAACATCTTCCATACGCCTGGAAAGAGGTGGAGCTCCAGGCATATGCCAATCTCTTTTAATTACTTCCAGGTTTCACCAGCCACATGAATACCGTCTCCTTTTTACTTCCTGTGGGTCAACTTCCACATAGCTTTGCATACTTTATGAACATTTTCTAAATATTTCTGAGGCCCTTTAATGGGCAAGAGGTGGAATCAAAACCTAACTCAAACTAACTAATCTGAACCTTGCCTTTGATGTTATTGTTCTCCTCCCAGCATTGGGACAGTATAGTCAGCACTCCAAAATGTGAGGAAGACTCACCCGCTTCCAGTGGCCCCTCATTGGCATAAAGGGAAGTTTTGCCAATGAAGTTTCACCTTTCAGCAGAAGGGAGTCCAGGGCCCCAACTCTGCCTTGCTATACAACAGACTTTCTTGGGGCCATGCTGGGATAATCACTAGAAAAACCCTTATAACTGAGTCAGAATTCCTACTGGCCTCTGATATTCAGTTCTCCTTACCTCCTCTGTTCTTTTTGTAGTTATCCAGCTCATTGAGATTATACACTAATCACATGAAGCTGTCTCAAGTGTGCCTATTAATTGACTGAGTTCTTTATTCTGCACTTCAGTAAATATCAGAATTATACCCACTATAACTATTATTTCATAGTATAGCCTGATTTCTTTTAGGTCTTTGCCTGGAACTGTAATATATAATAATTATTTTATATTAACTAGCCCCTGTCACTAGAATTCAGGCCCTTACTCCCAGAGCCACCTGTTTCTCTGGGATTCCAAAGCTACCTTCCCAGCACCCTGCATCCCAATGTTACTGGGCCCCTCCAAAGCCATCCCCAAGAAAGGTGAACCCAACTAAAAAGTAAGGTCCCACAGTTCCATTATTGAAGACCAGCACTACCAGGCAAGGACCTAAGGGTACCAGAGCCTCAGTGGGTTTTGGTTTTCCTCAAAAAACATGACAAAATCAAGCTGTTTCACTGACAAAGGCCTACATAAATGTTTTCATTTAGTTCTCATATTCTTTCTTTTTTCTTTTTCTTTTTTTAGTTCTCATATTCTTTCAAGGTTAACAAAGCCAGGAATACTGTTGAAGTGAGTTCCAGAGAGGGTGATCTCTTGGCTTTTGGTAGTTGCTCAGAATTCAAACTCTAACTGGGAGCTTAAGGAAAGGATGTTGTCTCTAAGAAGCTAACCTATCATGGGTTCTTGGACCTGAGTTCAACCTAGTAACTAGGGAATAGCTGATATTGACTATAATGGAATTAGAACAGCTCATTGTTTTCTAGAACTAAGGATCTAGGAAGACCAGTGTTGGGGAGAGACCAGCTATAAAATATCCTTCCCACCATTCTACCAAAGACTTATTTGAGTTAATAGGTTCTTCTTTAAAAGTAAATAATCTCTTTGCTGGTAAAATGGTGGGAAGGCATAGAACCATGGAACAGACTGTCGAATCTCACTTATATGCATATATGCATAACCCATGGACACAGACAATAGTATGGTGAAGGCCTGGGGCCAGTGACTGGTGCAGGCTAAAAGGGGTCAATGGGGATAAAGGGGGACATCTTTAATACTTTCAATAATAAAGATTTTTTTTTAAAAAAAGTAAATAGTCTCTCCTGGAGCTTAGTCTAATGTGAATTACTCTAAACCAGCTACCTGCCTGCCTTTTAGATGGGTTCACCTTTCTTAGGAAATTGGCATTGGGAAGCCCAGTAACACTGGGACACGGTGTAGGGAAGTGGCTCCAGGGCAGTCCAAGCCTCAGAGGAGTAGGCTGGGCTGGGTGCCTGGATAGCAGGCTGCAGGAGGTGAGAGCCAAAGTCTTATTGGCTTTGCTATGATGCCAGAGCTGGCAACCATGTTCCATGCTACTGAAATACCTGAACAAAGGGCTGTTGATATTTACAACCAAGAGAGTCCCCTTCTCTGCTGAAGTCTTTTCCTAAAAAAAAATATAAGGAGACCTGTCTGGTGTGGTTCAGTTGGTTAAGCGTCTTTCCATGCATCGAGTTTGATTCCCGGTCAAGGCACATGCCCAGGTTGTGGGCTTGATCCCTGGTAGGGTTTGCAGGAGGCAGCTGATAGATGTTCTCTCTCCCTCTCCCTTCCTTTTTATCTAAAATCAATAAAAGCATATTTTAAAAAAAGCTTTTTAAGGAGAAAAACTTGAAGTGTGCTAACTCATGTTTTCCTCCCATGTGATTAGTACTAGTTAGTTTACCATAGGAGCCTTTGTCACACTAATTCAGAAAATTTGAGGAAGACACACACTAATGATAAGAGCTGGCTTGTAGTAATCACTAGGTACTGGGCACTGTCTAGATGCTTTGTGTGTTAACTCATTAATTCTCATGGCAGCCTATAAATGGGTATCATTTTGCAGATGGGGAAACAGGCAGTCAAAACAGACTTTACAGAAGACACAAGAGTACAGTGTGCCCACTGTGCTTACACAGCTGCCCTTCTTCCTTCTCTACAACCTCAACTTGTCAGCATGTAGTAAGAGGGAAGAGTGTTATGTTTTTAGCTCCACAGATAAAATTTTTATTAAACATGCATGAATGCCCTGGGATTCTTATTCTTGGGATATATATGTCCCCCAATTTGCAATGACCCCTAGGAACATGCATTTGGAAAGATAGTAGTAGATTAAAGAGTAAAGGGTTTCATAACTGATATGTGGAGGGGAAAAATCAAAAGACTGTAGGACCCTGGCCGGTGTGACTCAGTGGTTGAACATTGACCTATGAACCAGAGTCACGTTTGATTCCCAGTCAGGGCACATGCCCAGCGGGCTCAATCCCCAGTGTGGGATGTGCAGGAGGCAGCCAATCAATGATTCTCTCTCATCATTGATGTTTCTATCTCTCCCTCTCCCTTCCTCTCTGAAATCAATACAAATATTTTTTAAAGACATTAAGGAAGAGAATAATAACCATTGAATTGACTATAAATAATATGAAATGGACTCCCTCTTCAGTTTCTCCTTATCAATTCTTTTTTTAATTGAGCTAATATTGGTATATAAATTTTAGGTGTGGAACACTGTAATTCAGCATCTGTACACTACAAAGTGATCACAACCAAAAGTCTAGTTGCTATCCATCATCATACAATTGACACACTTCACCCATTTTGTCCCCAAACTCTCTGTCCCTCTGATTACCACCAATCTGTTCTCTTTATCTATTTGGTTTTGTACAGGGTTTTTTGTGTGTTTTGTTTTGTGTAGATTCCACATATGAATGAAATCAGATGGTCTTTGTCTCTCCATCTGACTTATTTTCACTTAGCAGAGTACCCTCAAGGTCCATATCTATGTTTCACAACTGGCAGTATTTCATATTTTGTTATGGCTGAATAGTATTCCATTGCATATATGTACCTTATCATCTTTATTCGTTCATCCACTGATGGACACTTTTGTATTAGTAAGAATAAGCCTAGAACAAAACAAACAAAACAAACAAAAAAACAGACTGTCGAATCTCAATTATGTTTCACTGGCAGTATTTCATATTTTGTTATGGCTGAATAGTATTCCATTGCATATATGTACCTTATCATCTTTATTCGTTCATCCACCAATGGACACTTTTGTATTAGTAAGAATAAGCCTAGAACAAAACAAACAAAACAAACAAAAAAACAGACTGTCGAATCTCAAAAAGATACTTTGCAGTACTGACCACTTTTTATGAAGAGGTAGGAGGCAGGAGGAATTATCATAGACTTATATGACCCCAAGCCTCAACACTCTTCCACACCCCATGGAGATTCAGAAGGAGGCTACGGTCTTCAGCAAGATGGTTGCTGCGCCTGCTCAGATGTGCCAGGTCTGATGGCAGCTCTGCTCAGGCAGCTCGGGATTCCTCGCAGGAGCGCTCGGAGGGAGCCTTCTCTGAACTTCCAGGCCATAGGGCTGAGCACAGGGCACAGCTTTTCCTTCCAGACGTTTGGCTTCTGAGTAATGTTTTTGTCTCTAAAGGTAATAAAAGTACATCAGATGTTGCTCCTTGTACCATGAACTTGGCGTTGAAGCACTGGTGAGCCACTTCAAAGGCTCAGCAGCACTCAGAGAGGCTTTTCCTGGGGACACTGCCCTATCAAGATGGGCCCATCAACCTGGGGCACACTGCCCACCAGGGCACTCACCAACTAACGCCTAGTTATTGTCACATGGGACAAGCTGGCATGCTGAAAACTTCACACTGCCCTGCCCTCAGAATCAGCATCATGGTTTGGACTCTGTAGGGGGGGGGGGGGTGGGG
>NW_005370740.1:654852-667712 GCF_000412655.1 Myotis brandtii
CTTTGGAGGAGATGGGGATTATGCTCGAGGGTGAGGGGATGTTTGTTGTTCTCTGGTCCCCAGTGTGACTACTTCTAACTTATAAATCTTCTCTCATTCTCTTTCTGTACTATGTTATTTTATTACTTTTATAAAAGCCCCCAAAGGTGGTTGAGCTCAAATTTTCATTCTCTTGCTGCTTTTACAGCTACCATTCACAGTCCTTGTAAGAAATTACCTGCCCTGCCCCTGAGTGGAGTGTGGGTATAAGGATAGAAAGAGATGATTGTCTGCCTCTTTTTGTACTGACAGGAGAGAAACATGGAAATTCTTATCTAACTTTAAGCCACTTTGGACTGAACTCACATAAAATGACTGACCTTTAAATCTTTGGAATAAATGTACATGTCATTGCAGATGAGCAGTTTTGGTTTTGTCCTGTTGGATAAAATTTGATTCGGGCACCAAAATGCTTTCAGGAAGTCTCCTGAGCATGTGCAGGCACAGCCTTGGAAAGGCATGGCCTGACAGAGAGCCTTTAGAGGCCATAGATAAAATGTTTTTAGAAACTAGAAAAAAAAAGAAGAGTTGAGAACATAGGGAGAAAGAAGATGTGTTTTTCCACATTGTGTATTTAAGTCTAGTGAGAGGACCTACTAGGAAAAATTAAGTGAAAGGAGAAGTAAGTGAAAGAAGAGTTAATCAAACTTATTTTTGGTCTCTTTTAATTTCTATTTTGGCCATATAGTAGGGCTCACATGCAAGACAAATGTGGGTATGTGTGGTTGCTCTTAAGGGCATTGGAGAGATTGAGCAGAGTCATGGTCTGCAAGTAGAATTGTGCCATAAGATGTCTCATGCTGCTCTGTGTGTGGGCATTGGAACTAGTTCGCTTCTCAGTATCTGAACATCTTCCCTGGGTTTTCTCTCTATGGACAAGCCAACAGCTACCTGTCTGGCATGGCAGTTCTCAATTGACCCTTCCATTGTATTTTCATTAGTCAAGATGTCTTACCTTGGCAACAAACATGAAGATTCACGAGTTTACTGCTCTATGTTCTTAATTCAACTAGTCCAATCAAGGTATGAACAGAGTATTTGATGGGTTGGTTGGCCTGTTTGGTGAGAGATTAGAAGTGGTTTGATATAACTTCTAGACCAGGATTTCTTAAGTTCAGCGTTGTTGACATTATGGGCTCCATACTAGTAATTCTTAGTTGTGGAGGCCTGTCCTGTGTGTTGTAGGATATTTGGCAGTTTCCCTGGCCTCTTCACATTAGATGTTAGTACAGACCTCCTTCCCAGGTTGTGACTACCGAAAATGTCTCCAGACTTTGACAAATGACCCATGAGGAAAATCACCCCAGTTAATAACCATTGATCTAGACCCGTGGTCGGCAAACCGCGGCTCGCGAGCCACATGCGGCTCTTTGGCCCCTTGAGTGTGGCTCTTCCACAAAATACCGGCTCTTTCACAAAATACCAACTTCTGTGCATGGGCCAGGAAGTTTCAATCGCACTGTACGTGCGCACCCGCACGTGGTATTTTGTGGAAGAGCCACACTACTAAAGTCAAAAGAAGAAAGGATATGACGTTGACATACAGTTAACCTCAATTCTATTGTTGCCATAGGAGATCAGGAAGGAGAGTGAGTGAGGATGATAGAAGTGATACAGAACACGTTGAACAGCAGCGGTCTTTGCTTATTACCCACCCCATACAACTGGGAACACATACTTCCCAGGGTGTGGATACTTAAATACATGTAGATACTATTGTGTTAATATTGTATGTGCTAATGGACATTTACAAACAGTTTAGAAGGCAGGACTTAGAAATAAATTAAGAACAGAAGTTCTAGTGGGTTTTTTCCTGTACCACAATGAATTGTCCCTGTACCCCCAAAATGTGCCCATCCTTCTGTGGTGACGACAGCCTCAAAGAATTGAGCTGGGTATAAATGGAACAAGCATAGATCTTGAAAAGAAAAGATGCTAATTTGAATTCCAGTTCTGAAGACTAATTGCCACCTTTGGTCATTAACTTCTCTGAGCCTCAGTTTCCCCATTTTATAAAATTATAAAATGGAAAAAAAAGTACTACCTGCTGCTCTTTAACTCATAAGGTTGTTATAAAGAGCAAATAATCTAAAACGTATGGAAAGTTGTTTATTTAAAAGTATTCTAGGAAAATCAAACATGATTATTATTGGTAGGGATTCCAGAAAGTTCTGGAATAATCAGAGGGAAAGAATGATTTAGGATTATTTCTTCTGACTGGCTGATGGTCTTTCTCTCTGTGAGGTTGGGACAGGATGGCCTATCAGGATGTATTCCTAACCAGCAAAGACTTGGGGAAACAAAACAGTAAGAAGGGCTTGGCTCTCTCTCGTCTTCAGCAGCGTGGGCCAGGGGGAGTTGACATGCCCTGCATGCCAGCTTTTTTGAAGCGTTGTTAAATCTCTGCAAGTATTTGGCTACAGTTGTCATTGATTTTCCTCAGCTTGCATGGATGGAATGTGAAGTCACCTACTAATTCCATGACACTCTAGGGCCTCTACACTATAATGAAAGAGAAACAGTCATAGAGAGTGTTTGCATTACACTGAATTTTCAACACCTAACTTCAAAGTTAGGACTGAGCAGGATTTGGTTATCTTTATCTTAGGCAGAGCTAGGGTTACACATGGTCCTAAAGACTGTCTGGATCTGTTCTGATTTGAGCCACAACCCTCATCCCCAAGGACCTCAGTGCTACCTTGTGGCCCATTTGCAGGAGAGGTGGTCTGATTTTCTCTTGGAATGAGTGCGTGAAGGGGTGTGTTATGCGTGAGCAAAGAGCTACTGACACTGCAGTACCACTTATTAGAACGGGCTCTTCCCAAATCTAGTTTTGTGCCCTCTTGTTCCATTGGCCTTCTACTAGGGCCTCTGTCCTTAGGCACTGTTTCTTTTCCAGGCCAGTTTCAGTGACCCTCTTAACAGAAGACGAAGGTATAACCATGATAGATATCAGTATTAAGTGGTCCTTGTGGGCATTCCTGGAGGTGATTTTAGTTCCTTTCCAAAATTTATCATTGTCTAACTAAGAGAATGCTGTTTGTGAGGTTTTGTATCTTTAAAAGGATAGCCTTTTGTTGGAATGTGGGTTTACCCCCCCTTGATAGTCTCCCTCCCTCCCCGCCAGATGTTGAAAATTACTCTCATGGCTCAGAGACCAAGCCTGTGTAGCTGCCACATGTGTGCCACCTCGGAGCCAGCTTTGGACACACCCTGGATGAAGTGCCACAAGTGCTCTGCTCTGGAGGATAGGAGGGATCAGAATTTAAACCTGGCATCTTGGGAAAAGCACATCAGCTAGGAGTGCCTGCATTTAGATTCATGGTCCTTCTCTGCCTTTCCACCTTTCCCTTTGCTTTTATTATTGGGTCTGGTCTTCGAGTTAGCAAGCTGCTCCCTGGAACTAAACCACTCTCCACCATGAAGTGAAATCATGATTTTAGAACATTAGTCATTTCAGATAGTCTCTTTTCAGGGCCTTAATGCATATACACTGACATCTTTATAGGGTTTTTTCCATAGGTGCTGTGGGAATTGTTACTCCCTTGGTAGACTCACCCTTTACACAGGCATGGCATTCCCCATTTTCTTGGGGACCTGGACAGCATTAACCTACTTGAAAGACATAGAGGTCTTGAATTTTCTGTGTTATGATAAGGAAAATGAGACCAGAATATGTTCAACTAATTTTTTAAATTATGGTGAAGTGTTATTTTAGCTTAGATACAGAATTAGAACTTTTATTCTGATCATTTATGCAAATTGTTTTATTGAACATCTACTCTGACACACTGATAGGCACCAGAAACAAAGACGACTGTAATGATTCCCTCCCAGCAGAGCCCCTGGTCAGACCTGTGAACAGTAAATAGATGTGGTGTAATAAAGATACATATACGAGTCCTTTGAGAGTGCAGAGGTGAAGCCAATAGGCAGAATTAGTTTGCAATTAGCTTACCTTGTTGAGCCATGTTTCTCTTTATCTGCCTCAGAATTTCAAAGATCATCCCCACAATTGGATTGATTTGATAGACTACTGATGTTTAACTGTATAGAATCTCCTGATTTGCAAGACACATACAGGAATGTTAAGATAAGTAGCTCAAGCTCCATTGCACCACAGTTAACCTTTTCTGAGCTCTCACCTTCAGGTATGTGAAGGTGGGCAGCCAAACAAGGAAAGTAGAATATTAATTAGAATACACCTCTCATGGCATTTAAGAGAAAACACAACCAAACCCCAGTGCTTTAGACATACCCACAGCTTCCCAACACCAAACGTGCCGTTTGGTTGGCAACCCAACTGACTGTTAAGGATCAAGTAGAGTTTTATCAGTGATATATTATAACACATGAAAAAGATATCATCAAGCCCTAGCTCAGTGGTTCTCAACCTTGGCTGCACATTTAGAATCACCTGGGAATCTTTTTAAAATCCTGATTTCTGGGCCTCATCCTCCGGAAATTCTGTTTCTTTGTTACTAATGTTGTGGCCTCACCCCATAACAAAGAAACAGAATTTCTGGAGGGTGAGGCCCAGGAATCAGGATTTTAAAAAGATTTCCAGGTGATTCTAAATGTGCAGCCAAGGTTGAGAACCACTGAGCTAGGGCTTGATGATATCTTTTTCATGTGTTATAATATATCACTGATAAAACTCTACTTGATCCTTAACAGTCAGTTGGGTTGCCAACCAGCCGCATGTGGCTCGCGAGCCGCAGTTTGCCAACCACTGCCCTAGCTGGTTTGGCTCCATGGATAGAGTGTCAGCCTGCGGACTGAAGGGTCCCGGGTTCATTTCCGGTCAAGGGCACATGGCCAGGTTGCAGGTTTGATACCCAGTAAGGGGCATGCAGGAGGTAGCCAATCAATGGTTCTCTCTCATCATTGATGTTTCTAGCTCTCTTTCCCTCTCCCTTCCTCACTGAAGTAAATAACAATATATTTAAAAATAAAAAAGATATTATCAAGAGAGCCATGCAATACCCTGGTAGGATTTTTAATGGAGAGCAGGATGTATACCTTAAAGGAAACCTCTTTACTTCAGCCAGATAGAGTGACATGTACCAGGATTTTCATCTGCCAAAAGGCAACTTTGAGGGATATTGTAATAACAGTAAAAATAATTTAACATAAAGATAAAAGTTCCGTGGGATCACACAGAATGAGAGCAGAGGGCTGTGGTGATGAAAGAGCCCTCAGTATCCCTAAGGAATATGAGCACGTGCCCTTAGCGTTCCTGAGACCAGCATCCCCGTCTACATGATGTCCCCTTTCCCCTCTGGGTGGTTTTTCCTGGTACAGTTCTGGTTTGTTCCCTACTGGGGTTTTTCTTCCTTGGACTCTCTGTCGTATAATATTTAGCTTAGAATTTCCCAACTCTTGGTAATTAAATATCTCCAAAGCAACAGAGCTCTCCCTTGAATTCGTATGACCTACTTTTCTCCATGCCCCCACATAAAAATATAGTTATCACAAATGAAGAATAATAAATAGTTCATGTGCAATGGGCAGTTAACAATTCTGTCCTGTGTGGTTGGGTGGAAGGAGCCTCATTTCTGTGTATACAGCTCTGGTTTAGTCTTGGATCTGCCTCATTTGAGCCTTTGGACATATTGTTTAATATCACTGAGACTCAAAACCCTCAGTGTAACAATGATAATAATACTGATTGATGTGAGTGTTATGATATTCAGTGGCCAGTATATGCAACGTGCCTGTCATGAGGCCTGACACAGGTAGTTGTCCTTATTCCTTCATTGCCTGTTTCATAAACAAAGAAACATCTTATACCCTCATGTCATGTGATCTTGGAAATTTTCTGGGACCTCCTACTCCCTGCCAGTAAGAAGCCACAGAAGAGTCTGTTAGAGGGTAGATGGGTAGGGACAAAAGTCATCTTGCCATAACAGTGCCTTGGAAAGTTCTTTCTTTGTCCTCCAAAGCAAGAGAAACCCTTTCTATGCACTACCGCAGTGCTTGCAAAGTGTTTAGTGCCTGCTGAGAATGAAAAATAGCTATAAAAGGTATAAAAATTTGAGCCCAGTCAAGCAGAGTCTTCCAAGACAAATTAATTGAGGGCAAAAGAGGGGGAAAGCCCAAATTGGTGGTCCCAGGCACCTTTTAATAAGCAAAGAAAGATCTTTAATAAACTTTAAGGCCTTTTAACTAAGCCCCATTAAATCTACTTCTTCAACCAGGTTCTAGGCTGGGAGTGGCCTCCTCCTCCTCCTAAACACATGCTGAAGCCCTTCTCCCACAGAGGCCAGATCACATTACCCAGCTTGACCAGAGCAATGATGAAATCCCCGAGGCAGAGAATGACCCAATCCATTATTTCAGGTTTATAAGCCAAGATGACACTCAATGTGGATGGTGGGTGCCTTGCCTGCTTTTCAGACAGCTACACAACTCATACAGAAACTTTAGCTCAAAGCAAGATGGAAGGAGTGGACTAATCTCCAAGCTGATTCTCTATTGTTACCCACCCAGCTCAAGTCACTGGGGTCCAACTCCAACTTAATACATTCCAAGAGAAAGACCTTATCCCATGTGGGAAAATGTCTCTGGGTGAGACAATGGCTCTGTTTTACAATAGCCACCACTCCAAATGGTTTCATTTATATTTCTTAGTATATGAGGAAGCATGGGAGAATGTAGCAGCTGTATTATTTCCAACCTGAACAGGAAGAAAACAAAATTGAGGCATAGATCCGCCTTGAAGCCTTGTAAGGATTGGGATTCTGTGTGGGAAGGGACACCCTAATTTCCCAGGGTGATTTTGTGACTCTTTCCAATGAGAGTAAACTAGGCAATGGGAAAGCCCCTTTAACAAATTTTGCATTGGGGGTGGGAATTTAATTTATACTGCCAGCCTGGTAATCTCCTTTCTTCTAGAGCAGTGGTTCTCAAACTTCTGGCCCTTTAAATACAGTTCCTCATGTTGTGACCCAACCATAAAATTATTTTCATTGCTACTTCATAACTGTAATGTTGCTACTGTTATGAATCGTAATGTAAATATCTGATATGCAGGATGGTCTTAGGCGACCCCTGTGAAAGGGTCGTTCGACCGCCAAAGGGGTCGCGACCCACAGGTTGAGAACCGCTGTTCTAGAGGTTTCATCTTCCTTTACCTCCCTGAGACCTTATAGCTCAGACCTAGTTCATGGCTTCGTATGTTCCTTAGTGCAAAATCATGGACAGGCAAGGTTTGGGGTGGATGTATGAGGAGGGCATATGAAATGAATTTAGTTAATCTTTTTTAAAAGTGAAGTCACAGCAAAAATATCCAGGAACTTTTTAAATTAAATTTATTGGGAGTGACATTGGTTAATAAGATTATATAAGTTTCAGGCTTACAACATTATAATCATCTATATATTACATTGTGTGCTCACCAAAGTTTAGTCTCCTTCCATCACCATATGTTTAACCCTTTTACCCTCTTCATCCTCCAGCAACCTTCTTCCCCTCTGATAAACTCCATACTGTTGTCTGTCTGTGAGTTTGTTTGTTCATTTTTTCATTTGTTGCTTTCTGTTTTATATCCCACATTTAAGTGAACTCATATGGTTCTTGTCCTTTTCCATCTGACTTAGTTCGCTTAGCATAATACTCTCAAAATCCATCCTTATTCTCACAATTGGCAGTATTTCATCTCTTTTCATGGATGAGTAGTATTTCACTGTATTTATGTACCACATCTTCTTTTTTTTTTTTAATATATTTTATTGATTTTTTACAGAGAGGAAGGGAGAGAGATAGAGAGTTAGAAACATCGATGAGAGAGAAACATCGATCAGCTGCCTCCTGCACATCTCCCACTGGGGATGTGCCCGCAACCAAGGCACATGCCCCTGACCGGAATCGAACCTGGGACCCTTCAGTCTGCAGGCCGACGCTCTATCCACTGAGCCAAACCGGTTTCGGCATGTACCACATCTTCTTTACCCAGCCATCCATAGAAGGATACTTAGGTTGTTTTCATGTCTTGACCATTGTGAATAATGCTGCAATCAACATAGGGGTTCATATAATTTACGATTAAATATTTTAAAATTTTTGTGTAGGTACCCAGAAGAGGAATTGCTGGGTCACAGTAGCTTATTATTAATTTTTGAGTAACAGCCAAGCTGTTTTCTATAATGGCTGTACCAGTTTACATTCCCACCAGGAGTAAATGAGGGTTCCTTTTTCTCCACAACCTCTCCAACACTTGTTATTTCTTGTCTTATTGATAACAGCCATTCTAACAGGCATGAGGTGGTATCTCATTGTGGTTTTGATTTGCATTTGCTTTATAGCTAGTGAAGTTAAGCAGCTTTTCATATATCTGTTGGCCATTTGTATGTCTTGGGAAAAGTGTCTGTTCAGGTCCTCTGCCCATTTTTAGATAGGACTGTTTGTTTTTTATGTCAAATTGTATGAGTTCTTTATATATTTTGGATGTTCGCCCTTATTGGAGGTTTTGTTTGCAAATATTTTCTCCCATTCCTTCAGTCACCTTTTTCTTTTGTATGGTTTCTTTTGCTGTGTAGCTTTTTAGTTTGATGTAATCCCATTCATTTATTTTTGCTTTTATTTCCCTTGCCTTTGGGGTCAAGTTTATAAAATCCTCTTTGAGACCAATTTAGTACCTATGATTTTTTTCTGTGTATTTTATTGTTTCAGGTCTTATATTTAAGTCTTTGATCCATGTTGAGTTAATTTTTATGTATGGTGTCAAATAGCAATCTAGTTTCATTCTTTTGCATGCAGCTTTCCAATTTTCCCTATTGTAGAGGCTTTCCTTTCTCCACTGTATGTTTTCTGGGGTGAAAAATAAATATCAATTATGTCTCTTTGGACTAATGTGTCATTTAAGGCTGATATTTCCTTATTGATTTTCTGTTTGAATGATCTATTCATTGTTGTTAATGGGGTATTTAAGTCCCCTACTATAATTGTATTTTTGTCAGTTTCTCCCTTTAGTTCTGTTAGCTGTTGTTTTTATATATTTTGGTGCTCCCCAGGTTGGGTGCATAATAAGTGTTATGTCTTCTTGATGAATTGTCCCCTTTGTCATTATGAAGTGTCGGTTTTGCCGCGACCAGCATGGCCAGAGAGCAAACGAGACCTGAGTAGGGGCAACTAGGGATTGAGAAAAAGAAAGAGACAGACACAGAGACAGTAAGTAAAGCTGGGACCAGGTGGGACACTGTTCTCAGATGGAGAGATAGTGACCCAGAACTAGTGCAGCACATTTATTATATACGGCACGTTTATTATATAGGAAGTTTTACTAGACTTTAAAACAAAGGAAATTATGTTAAAGTCATGCTTTAAAGATCAGGCTGCATTCTTCATTCTTGTGGCTTCTCATAATTGTCAGGCCTGGTTGGACCCGGATAATTGCATCCGCCCTTGGTGCCTGGCTGAACCTAGATAATGGCACCCACCCCCTGGCACCTGAGCTAAATGTTAGGACTGACAACATTCCTGCCTTTGGCGAGGTATGTTTCCAGAACATGGCTCTGCCTATGCCGCTGGATTCAGCTGACGACCTTTGCTCAGGTGCTCTCCCAGGCACTCTCTACAATAAAGCGTCCCTCTTTGTAGCTTATTACCTTTTTTATCTTTAGATCTATTCTGTTTAATAAAAGTATGGCTACCCCTGCTTTTCTCTGGATGCCATTTGCTTGGAGTATCACCTTCCACCCTTCACTATGGGCCTGTTTGTCTTTGCCGCTGAGGTGGGTTTTCTGAAGGCAGCAAATAGTTGCTTTGTTTGTTGTTTTTAATCCTTTCTGCTACTTTGCCTTTTGATTGATGAGTTCAGTCCATTTACATTCAGGGTGATTATTAATATAAGAAAGTTTTCTATAGTCATTTCAACTTTTGTTTTCTGGTAGCTCTGTGTCTTCATTATTTCTTTTCCGTTGTGTTTCTGTCTGTTATTTTAGTTTGGAGGTTTTCTATGATGTTTTCCCTTAGTTCTAGATTTTTGTGTGTGGGGGTACCATTACATTTGTGCAAAAAAAAAAGTTGCATAAGTGCAATAGTCCTTTTTCTTCTGAATGTATCTTATCTCCATTCACTTGTGCAAGTTCAATCCTTCCCTTCCTCCTCTTTTATGTTTTTGTTATCACAAATCATTCTTTTTTCTATGCTGTGGATTCATTTCCAAATTGTAATAGTTTTTTTCTTTTTTTAAATGCTTTTATTTCCTTTAATATTTTTGTTATATTTAAGTATTTAATACCTTCGTCTGAACAAGAGTTGCAATTTTCTGCTTCTGTCTTTTAGTCATCTTACAATCTTGTATCCTTTTGTCTTTTTGTTTTAGGTAGAAGAGCACCTTTCAGCATTTCTTGTAATGCAGGACTTGTAGTGGTAAATTGCCTCAGCTTTTGTCTGGAAAAGCCTTTATCCTTCACATTTAAAAGATAAATTTTCTGGATATATTATTCTTGGCTGGTGATTACTTTCTTTCAATAATTTGAATATTTGACACCACTCTCTCCTCATTTATAGGGTTTCTGTTGAAAATTTTGATGACAATCTAATAGGGTTTCCTTTATAAGTTACTGTCTCCTTTTCCCTGGCTGCCTTGAGAATTCTTTCTTTATCATTAATTTTGAACAGCTTTAATATGATATGCCTCAACGAAGGCCTTTTTGGATTGAGATAATGAAGTGTTCTGTTAGCTTCCTGGATTTGAAGGTCCAGTTCTTTCCACAGGTTTGGGAAATTCTTGTAAGGATTATTTGAATGTGCTCTCTGTTCCCTTTCCCTTTCTTCTCTTTTGTGTGTGTGTTTTTTTGTTTTGTTTTGTTTACTCTCAATTCTCTCTCCTATTTGAGCCATTTCTAGATTTCTATCTTCCATATCACTAAGTCTTTTGTCCATCTGGTTTGCTCTATTTCCTACGCTTGCTAGTTTATTCTTCATCTCATCTATTGAGTTTTTTCAGCTCCAGAATTTCTGTTTGGTTCTTTTTTATAGTTCCAATGTCTTTGATGAATTACTCCTTTCATTCCTTTATTTTATTCCTTATTCCTGAACTTGTTGACTTGCTTTTCTGAGTTTTATATCTTGAGGGTTTTTTAGAACTGCAATATCGAATTCTCTATCATTTAAATTACAGTCTTCCATGTATTTAGGTTTATTTTCTGGAGGTTTTTTATTTTCTATCTGAATTCCCTATTACCTTGTTATTCATTGTGTTCGGTGGATTATTTCTCTGCCAGGGCAATTATGGGGATGCAATCTTTTTTCTTTTTTTTTAAGTATTTGACTTCACTGTTTAGCACAGTGGTTCTCAACCTTCCTAATGTCGCAACCCTTTAATACAGTTCCTCATGTTGTGGTGACCCCCAACCATAAAATTATTTTTGTTGCTACTTCATAACTGTAATTTTGCTACTGTTATGAATCGTAATGTAAATATCTGATATGCAGGATGTATTTTCATTGTTACAAATTGAACATAATTAAAGCATAGTGATTAATCACAAAAACAATATGCAACTATATATGTGTTTTCCTATGGTCTTAGGTGACCCCTGTGAAAGGGTCGTTCGACTCCCAAAGGGGTCGCGACCCACAAGTTGAGAACCGCTGGTTGAACAGGTTGATAAGTAGGGGTTTTCTTTTGTTTTCCAGTAGGTGGTGCTAAAGTACTAGATTTTATTTTCTCTTATCTACACTACTGGGGCTTCTGGGATCTCTGTGGGGTGGTGTCACCTTGGCCATGTACAACACCTCATATTACCCAAGGAGGTGGGCATCCTCTATGAGCTAATCACCTCAGTCTCAGGGCACCATGCCCATGGTGGCATGTGACAGGCTATGGGTCTCCTGGCCTGTGTGTTCCCAGCACCTCTTTCCTATAGCCAGAAGCTGCTAGCAGAGCTGCTCTGTCTGAGATGACCCAGCAGCCTCTACCAGGCTCCACTGTAATGGGTATGAAAGGGGTAGGCACTGGGAAAGGAGTTCATGCATCTGTGGCTCTGTTTTTTCCAGTGGGTTTAACCACAATGAGAACAGACCACTTACGCTGGAAAGTTGTTTCTGCCCTTTCACCATCTGCCAAGTAAGGATTTTAATGCCAGGCGGGCCACAGGAAGTGAGCCGGGGCTGGATTCCCAAGACTATGGATTTCTCTGTGCAATGATAGGGATATGTGGAATGCTGCCACCCTTAGCACTGCTTCTCTGCCCTGATACTGGGCTCAGCCTCAATGTGTGCAAGCCACGAAGTCCCCATTGCTGTCTCTGCCTCTCCAGTTTGCCCTGTGGGAGCTGCACCCTGACCCTTCACTGCTAATCACATCTGCTGGGAGCACAGTAAGCTCTGAACTGCGTGTGTGGTTCCCATCTCTGCCTTTCCTCCATCCCATCTCCCCTGTTCACTCTCATATGCACACCTTCAGATGTCTCATTGTCCTGATTCCTCAGATGTATTTGTGTGTTGAGCAGGGAGTCCTTTATTAATTACAGATGTCCAACTTGTAACTTCAAGGGGAGAGACCTGGAGGTCCTCTCACACCGCCATGCCGCTTACCTCACTCTGTCAAGTAACTTTTGATAAGAAACAGAAGCAAGTGGTGGCTGAGGGCGCGGTTGTCGTTTTCAATCAGGAGGGAGTCTCAGACTCTGAGCTACAGATCCGGGCGAGTCTCTAGGGACTCAGACTCAAACGGGAGAAGCGGGATTGTCTGGCATCAGTTGGAACGTGAGGGCAGCTTTCTCTCCGAGGTTTGCAGCGGTTCCTGGGGTTCTGAGAAGCAGAGCCTCTGGGAACGGGACTGAGGGCAGCCATAACCGCTCCCTCCGCCC
>NW_005370740.1:669076-698765 GCF_000412655.1 Myotis brandtii
ATAAAAAAATAAATAAAATAAAATAAATAAAAATTAAAAAGAAACAGAAGCAAGAGAGCAACTGTAAGGGAGAATTTCTATTCTAAAATGGCAGGAGTGCTTTTCTCCATGTTTCTTCTTAGAACATGGCCACAGTTCACACCTTTTGACAACCTGGACGATTTGTCTATCCTGGCAGGTAGGTGGTAACCATATTCCATGAGAATGCAAGCTTCCCAAGGACAGAGGGGTAGTCTGTTTTACTCACTGGAATGCCAGAACACCTAGCACAGTGCCTGGCTAGCAGCAGGTATGCAAATAAGTATTTGTTGAATGAATGGTTGAATGAATTAACCCTAGCATTCATCCTATTTATAGATATGGGGAATGTGATGAAAATCAATCTCAGTTCACTGTGCCCTTTCCTAGGTCCTTGTCAAACTTTTAGATTTCATTGAAGCTTTCCCAAGCTTATAAAGAAGGAAAGTAAAATGGAAAGAAAACAGGCCAGAAATTAATACAGACAAGGTGAGAAAAGGCCTTCAGTTGTCCCCATCTCTTATATGGTACCCTTCACCGTTGCCCAAAGTCCTACAGTGTCCTCAGCAGTTCACTCCTGGTACTGGGGCTTTGTTACTACTGTAGGAGGGGAAGGGGGAGAAAAGCTGCCTGCTGAGGACTCTTTAGTATCATCTATAATCCCTCATGTCTCTCCAGGAATCAGATAGATACAAATGACGGCTTTTGGCAACTCTTGCACATCAGCTGAGAGCAGGTTGTCCTGTTAGGAAAAATATTTCTTTCAGGATAATATAGTTGTCATGTAGGCAGCAACTGTTCCCAAACAGAACCTTTAGGCCAGGCCCAGAGTTTTTTTCCTATTTAGAATGCTACCCAGATCCCAGGAGCTATTTCCTTGTGGTATGTGTGAAGCTGGTCTTGGCCTCCAATGACCTGACATCTGCCTGCCCTTACTGAGTGAAGAACCAGCCTTAGGAATTATTCCAAATCTTTCATCTCACTTTTAGCTGGAAAGCCACTGTGTGGTTGTTGCTGCACTAGTATGTGAAGTGGAGGGGCCAGTGGGTTTTGGCCAGCTCCCTGGCCCCACTGGTTAAACTTTGACTTGCCAAACCTACATCTGTCAATTTTTTCCCCCTCTGCTCTCCTAGGCTCTTCCATTAGTTGATAAGAGAGGGAGGACCCTGAGGGACAGGGGGAGGTTTGGTGTTTGTTGTAACCATCTGGTCTTGCTCAGGAAAAATAATCAAGGATACTCATTTTGTTAATTTCTTTAATTTCCCATTTTTGAGGTTATGGGCAAGTAATGTTAAGCATATTTTGGCAGTTGGTGAGTTTCATATATTTGCTGAATATCCTCTGAGTGCTACCTTTCTTGGGAAAACTGAGCCTCCACGGGGGCCTGGCCCAAAGGAACATCTTACAGTGCTTTCTCTTGTTGCAGCAAGCTCTGGATAAGATTAGTTCTGCATGGTTAGACCCAGGGCCTGATAGGACTAGACTAGTGAGCTGACTCTGTCTTCCACCTCAATTTTTCCAAAATCTCTGATGGAACACTTCTTACTGTTTTCATGGCCCAAAGCTTCCTTTCTTTGTGGTACTGATGTGTGAATAATCTGAATAGTTCTGAGTGCCTCTGATTGCTTTTTTGATTATTATAGCCAATCCCAGAATAAATCAACATTTTCCCTCCTCAAACCCCAGACTCTGGGCTTTGGCTGCCAAGTTCTATTGCTTGATGATTCATAAGTCCTCAGAACTTGTAGAAACTCCAGAGAAGTAACACTGGGAGTAGGACAGCATGTGACTCCAAATGCCAGATTCTCTGTTGTAAGATTCTCGCATGAAGTTCTCTGTCCTTCATCTTGAAAATTTCAATATAAGGGAGAGGAGATTATGGTGAAGACTCCTGTAGGGGATAAGAATAGGACTCTTAATAAAAACACATCTTTCATATCCTAAGTCAAGGGACACTGTGGTAGTCTTCTAAAATAATGCTGCCCTCCTCAGACTCAGATCTTGGCCCCACTGTTCACTAGCTCTGTGACCTTGGGCAGCTTATTTCATGTCTCTGAACTTCAGTTATTTCATTTGTAAACTGTTACCTACCTCACAGAGCTTTTTTTAAAAAAAATATATGTTTTTATTGATTTCAGAGAGGAAGGGAGAGAGAGAGGGAAACATCAATGATGAGAGAGAATCATCGAGCCCACAACCCGGACATGTGCCCCTGACCTGAATTAAACCCGGGACCCTTCAGTCTGCAGGCCAACACTCTATCCCAAGCATGTCAAACTCAAAGGCTGACACTGGCCAAATAAACAAGGTTTAAGTTGATGTGGGCAACAAAAAAACAAAAGCTTCCATTTTCATAGAAACAGTTTTATTTCCATAGAGACATGCTGAATACAAAGGACTAAAATAAATGAGTAATCATTAACATAAAATAGTAGAACATTTTAATAAAAATATTTTTTAACATTAACAGGCACTGAATAACTGCACAAATTAATAAGTGTAATGCAAATAAACCTATTCTTCTTGTTCTCCGAAAGCGAAATATTTCCTGTTGCGCACACCAAACAAGTCAGTCCAAGACTAATGACATGGCAATCAGCTGCTAAAATATTCACTGCTAGTATTAGTGGAGAGAAGTGGTGCGCCTGCACATAGGCACGTAAGGGAAATGAATGCAACATGATTATAGTAATCAGTCGTTAGAAAATGTTGTAGTTCGTTATTAATAATTATGTATAACAGGATATTGTAAAAATTAAGTGATGAAATTATTATTAAAACGTTTTTTACATACCATTATATTGGCTGGGCCACAAAACTATTCGTTGTAGGCCGCATGCGGGCCGCGAGTTTGACACACTAGCTCTATCCACTGAGCCAAACCAGCTAGGACTCACAGAGCTTTTTTAAGCTGGCCAGGCTAACTCCATATTCCTCCAGTACCCTTTCCTTGAATACCCTGGGTAGACTAAACTGCCATTTTATGTATTCTAATCTTGCCACATGTTTCCATAAGTCATAATACTTGATAGCTGCATCAGACTGAAATGATTCCTATACAGGACTGTCTCTCCAGAGACTAGCCTACAGCTCCTTAAGAGTAAAAAGTTTTTTCTGCTTTGTTTACCAAGGTTCTAGTAAAATACCTAGCAAACAATATGCATCACCCACTAAAACAGATATCAGTTCTTGAGTGTTTTTCTACCTGAATGTGTTTTGTCACTTTACCTTGAAATTGCTTAGCTATGAATTGATAAGGTTAGTTGTTTGTTTTCTCGGAAGTGAAAGTTCTTATTCTATTTTTCTTCTCCCACCCAAAAGAAATACTGGGTTTTCTTTCATATTTATGGAGTTCCGCAAAATTTTATGCTTGTATAGTTGCTTCACATTTATTTCCCTTTCTCATCTGCTTTCTATTTAAGGACAGTTGTCAAAAATACATGATGGGAAGGAAAGACTCAAATGGTTTTAGAGTCGGGGAATCCTATCCTTCTCATCTTTGTCATATTGGGTTTTGATGAGAAAGAGAGAGGACAGGAAAACCAGTATTTGGAAATGCTATGAGGCAGCATAGTCAGTGCGTGTGCTGTCTGGGGCGTGGCAGGGCAGAATGTCAAGGTGGCATCCACCTGCCGTTTCCCGCCTCTTTTTTGCTGTTACCTACTTCTAAGGATGCAGCGACTAGGACAGTAGGCATGTGCACAGGCACAAGCAAACCCAAGGATTGGTGCCCAGACCCCATTGTTGTGCGTTCTACCTAAATTTGTAAATGAACATGCCTGGGTCTTGCTTTTCAGTAAAGATTGTCTAGTAAATGTGAAAGATGCTGTTTGGTGGAAGACCCTGCTAATTCTGCAGATGCACAAAGACTTTATTCTGTGACTACCTGGGTTTATAAAAAGTTCTTTCTAATGATATTACAAAGAGATTTAGCACATTGTACACCATGTGCCAGGTTTCCAGAACATGTTCTCCACGACTTATCTGATACTGCTGCTTCTGCCCAGAACTCTCTTCCCATCTTTCTTTGTCAAGTAACTGTTTGCAGTCCAGAACAAATGGATACAACATACCTACACAAGAATTCATACAAATTGGTGGTGAAAATGTCCAGTAGGACATTGGATTCATCACTTAACTCATATTTGCTGAATACTGCCCATGTACTAAGCTTAAGTAGAAGAGGAAGATAATATGTATGGGGCACACACACATACATGTTTATATGTATATAATTTCATTCCATGTTCATAATAATCCTGGGAGATGACACCATCCTTATTATACATCAGGAAATGTGTTCTTAGTTGTTACATAATTTTCTTAAGATCCTCCAGCCTGTCACTGGTGGAGCCTGGATTTGTCTGACCCTGAACCTGTGTGCTACATCATATTACAGTGAGCAAATTAAAGAATAAATCATTTTTGCCCTGGCCGGTGTGGCTCGGTGGATGAGCATCGGCCTGTGGACCAAAGGGTCCTGGTTTCAATTCTGGTCAAGGGGACATACCTCGGTTGCAGGCTCCTCCCCGGCCCTGCCCCGGCCCAGGTCCTGGTCAGGGCTCATGCAGAAGGTAATCAATCGATGTATTTCTCTCACACTGATATTTCTCTCTGTCTTTTCCTCTTTCTTCCACTCTCTCTAAAAAATCAATGGAAAAATATCTTCAGGTGAGGATTTAAAAAATAATAATAATTAATTTTTTTAAATTTGGGTTAATGAGGTGCATCAAAAACTAGTGATGGTGTAAGGGAGACAGAAACTGTTCTAGATTGACAGAAACTTAGTGGTGATAATAGATACAACATTTAAGAATTCAGATGTGAGTCCATAGTGGTACTCAAAAAAATAAAAAGAAATGGGAAAAGTTCTTTACAAAAGAACGCTAGTGGAGAAGGAATGTTAGAATATTTAAAATCACCAGGCAAAGATCACCAATGGATACTAACGCCAGTGGATGAAAGGGTGATGGAAGCAGGATCGTTCCATGTTTCCACATGTCACCACACAGATTACTTATCAATTACAAAGGGGAGCGTATCTCTTCACAGCACAGAAATGAGTGGGCACCACCTTAACCAAGCAGTTTAGCCAGTGTCACCAGGAAAGAGGCAGCCTGACTGTATCTATCCTGACCAGGTGCAGTGAGGGGCACAGCATTACCTACATGGTATTCTTGTTAAACAAGTGTTCACTGTGAATCTAATCATGGGAAGACAGACAAATCCACAATGGAAGATGTTTAGCAAAACAAGCAGCCTGGACACCTCAGTGAACCAGCCAGATGCAGTGCAGGAACCTTGATTAGATCCTACATCAAGGGTGGGGCCACTGGAAGAACTCACCTTCTTCAGTGAAAGGTGCTTTAGAGCTTCCTCTTCATCTCAAGTCTCCATCACCACCACCCTAAGATGATACAGGAGAGCCAGTGGCCCTCCCCTTGAAGTGCAGTCTTGTTACTTCTCATATTTAGTGAAGTTTTGCCACTCTCAGACCAGGGCTCTCGCCTGGCCTCCATCAAATCCTTGACCTTGTTGACTTTCTATACCCCTCCTCTGGCTCCCTGGCCTGCATGGGGGGAGGGGCACTGTCCCTCCTTTCACTGAAATGAGCAGCGGCTGCCTTGGGTGCTTAGATATCCCTTCCATCAGTGCCTTCTCCCTCCCTGCACCTCCATCATTCACACAGCATGGATTCAGTTCCTATCGTTTGTCATAGAACTTTGCTTTTTTGCTTATCTTGCAGGTTCAAGTGTGAATGGCCTGGAGGAGCCCAGCATTGCCAAGAGACTGAGGGGCACTCCTGAGAGGATTGAGCTAGAGAACTACCGCCTGTCTGTGAAGCAGGCAGAGGAGCTACAGGAAGTGCCTGAGGAGACACAAGCTGAGCACAACCTGAGCAGTGTGCTAGACAAGGGCCTGGAGGAGGACGTGGCCAGCAGGTCAGCCTGTACTGGGAGCTGAGGCCTGGTTTTCCTGTGTGTTGCGTGTACCTGTGGCTTAGCAGCCTCTTCCCCAGATAAACATGCTGCCCTCCTTGGGGAAAGCAGCATAGCACCTGCCAACAGCATGGGATCTGAACCAGAATGCCTGGGTTTGAATCTTGTCTGTGCCACCCACCAGCTGTGTGACACTAGTCAAGTTATGTCACCTCTGTATGCTTCTGTTTCCTCATCTGTGAAACAAGGGCAATACTAGCACCTTCCTCACAGAATTGGTGTGAGGTTTAAATAATGTATAAAGTGTTTAAAACAGTATAAGCACACCTCGTTTATTACACTTTGCTTTATTGTGCTTCACAGATGTTGCATTTTTTTTCACAAATTGAAGACAAGGCCCTCTACCAACACAAAGATTATGGCTCACTTTATTGTGATACTTGCTTTAATTCAGTCACCTGGAACTGAACCCACAATATCTCTTCAAGGTCTGCTGGTGCTCAGGCACATGTAAGCACTGTCTATTACTTTGCATAATGCTGGACCATTTACAAGGGACTTCCGTCTCCATCACCTCACTTGGTCATCCTCTCAGGAATCCTGTAAAGTAGACAAGAACATGTATCTTGTCACTATACAGGTAAAGTAGTAATGGTGACTGAGTTAAGGATTAAGGATTGACTAAGATTCAAACTCATGTTTTCTGGGTCCAAGATTCTTCCTGTTTTCCCTGCTGCCTGCTGATTCCTCCTCCCCTGTTCCATTTAGATCCTTCTCTCTTCATCTTGTTAGCCAGTAAAGATCACAATCCATATGACTTAATTCAGAGATTCAGTAAGTATTTATTGAACACCTACTATCACTTTACACTTTGCTATTCATTGAAAAGGTAACAGAAAAAATAATGACAGACATAGGTGCTGCCCTCAGGTTATTGTTTACAAACATAATGGAGGGAAAAGAATCCCACACAGGAACAACAGCAGATGTGAAGCAGTGTGCTATTGGGAGCTGGTGGTTCCGTGGAAGGAGCACCAGGGGTGAAATAGGTGGCTTCTGTTTTAACTTAGCCACCATCTCACTGTGCTATTTTGGGAAAGCTGCCTCACCTCTCTGGGCTTTATTCTTTCCCCTATACATAAAGAGAGGAGCAGAATATTTGTGTCCCAGGAGCCACACACAGCAGCCAGTGGTTTTACTCTTGGCCAGTCCCAGTGTTTTAATTATGTTTAACTGAGTGATTCCTTTGGGGAACATGCATGCTCCAACCCCTACCACACCCCTGTGTTTGCTGTCTTTACCCAAGGGCTTTATTCTTATTACCTGCCCAGGCCTGCCAGTGTCAGTACAGAAGGATTCAAAGTGCTCAATAGAAGATTATCAAGGAGCTAGAGAAACAAATATATAGCAATATAAAAGAGAAACAAACATTAAAAAAGGAATGCAAACAAGATAACTTTTTTTTTTTAAGATGGAATAATATTGGTATTGGCCAGACTCTCCTGCAGAGCTGCCACAGTGGGACCACTTCCCATGGCCCCAGACTGATGGACACACACTTCTTTGTAGCCATGAGAAAGGGAACATGTGGGGATAAAGAAAACAACTTTTTTTTTTCAAGTTCAAAGAATGTTTTTACGAAGCTGTTTGCTGGAAGATCTCCATTCAGCTGCAGTCCAGCACCTCATCCCTGGTGCCAGACATACTCTGGATGGACTGCCTTTGTGGCTGGCCCCACCAACAGCTCTTCCATGCATTCTGGGGCAGCCTCCCCCTTGGTACCTGCATTTCTGCAGCCATCACTACATGCATGTTGTTGTCATGCATCCCTGCCCATAGAGACATACCACTCCCTGCTGCATCCATGAGGAAGAGTCCTTGCTTACAGTCAAAGCAGAGCTGGTGGCATGGCCTCAGGTATGGGCCCGATCACTTTCCTGCGGGAATAATGTGTTCTCCGCTGTCATTTATAAACTGGAAACTAATGGGCAACAAGTTGAGACAAAGTAGGAAGGGCATTCCAGGAAGGCTAAGTCATGCCTCTATAGCAGGGTGTGATTGGATGGGTAGCATAGGAGAATATGATATCAGTTAACATCAAACAGTACAATAAATGCCTTTATCTTAAATTTGAGTTTAAAAAAATAAAAGAAACAACTAGCATTAGCTGCATACAGAATAAAACATGGTGTCTTAAAGGTGAAATGCTCTGAGGAAGGAGCAGGAGACTTGGCCTTGTTTCCCACAGGAAAGCAATGGCACATATTTTTTCCATCTTCCCTGCAGCACCAAGAAGTTAGGTGCATTTTCAGCCCTCAGTCCTTCCTTGATGAGGTGTTGGTCTTAAAAATGAGAAATGACAGAGTTTTAAGGAATTAAGCAGTCCAATCCAGAAACTCACTTTTTTTGTTGTTGTTAATCCTTACCTGAGAATATTTTTTTCCATTGATTTTTTTAAAGAGACTGGGAGGGAGGAGGGGAGGGAGAGAGAGACAGAGAGAGAAACATCCATGTGAGAGTGACACATCAATTGGTTGCCTCCCACATACACCCCAACCAGGGCTGAGGATCAAACCTGCAACCCAGGTACGTGCCCTTGACTGGGAATTGAACCCACAACCCTTTGGTGCACAGGCCAACACTAACCACTAAGCACACCGGACAGGGCCAGAAACTCACTCTTGACTAGTTTAAAGAACTTTAGGTGTCTACTATGGGAGGCCAGTGCAGTGTGATGTTTCAGAACATGACTTTGTAGTCAAATCAGAACTTAATCCTAGCTCTGCTAGATGTAGGCAAGTTACTTTGTCTTTCTGTGCCTCAGTTTCCTCAACTACAAAGCACACTTCATGGGTTTGTTATGAGGATTAAATCAAATAAAGCAACTGACAGTGTCTGGCACCCAGTGAGCACTGACTCACTGGCAACAGTTACTGTTACTGCTCTCCTTAGCTCCACACACAATGTACGTGCTCCTCACCAGGAGGGACAGGCTGGGCTTCTTCCATTCATTTCCTTAAGTAGTTTATCTGCCAGAAATTGGCTTTGGCTCAAAACCACTTGCCATAGGGAAGTGCTCATCAAAAATTGCCTGCATCAGAATTGCCACAAGGACTTATTAAAGCACACGTTGCTGGGCAGTTTCTGATCCAGTCAGTATGGGCAGAACCCAAGATACCTATTTCTAAAAGGTTCCAGTGATGCTGTGTTCTAGAGACCCCACTTTGAGGTCCACCACTCAAAATTTTCCTGATGAAAACACCACATGGGACACTTAGTAAAAAGATGATTCCTGGGCCCTCCCCTGGAGTATCAGATATAGTGGATTTGGGATGGAGGCCAGGAATATCTGTTTTTAACAGACATTGGGTAATTCTTACCATGGGCTTCGTGAGTCATTTCACACAGTTGGAGACTCTAGCTCAGGCCTGATCAGCTTATGACCCTTTTTTGGAGTAAGGGAGTGGGAGCATCTTCCCAAGGAGATCCTGGAAATAGTACTTTTATTTTCTTTGGAAGAGACCAAGTGCCCAAAGACCAGAGAAAACTGGCTTTATGATTTTTGTTTTGTTTCTCCCTGATTGCTTATCTGGAAGACTTTGCTTCAGGCAATGAAGATGGCTTGTGCAGTGCCCCTCTGCTGAAATCTTTAGTGTTTATACATTCCTGGCTCTAAAGAACAAGTCAGTAAGAGCTGGAGCAGACAGCTCCAAATGGGACAGCCAAGGTTGTCCCGTATGGTGCCCCAGAATTCTATGACAGGCCAGCACACAGGGCCTTGCCCTCCATCTGAGAAACACCACCAGGAAAAGCCTCTCCTTCAGGGCTGACTTTAAATATGTGGAAATTCTTGACTGTTCCTCTCTCTCTCCTGCCACACCCCTCCTCCAGCAGAAGCAGTAATGTGAGTCATTACTGAGCAAATGCCAGTTTTAGCATGCATTAAATTTCCACCATGTAAAAGATTGCTGGACGATGTTAATCCCCAGTAGTCTGCTCAGCTGGGGAGTGTTTACATGGTTGTCAGAGTGGGCGGGATCTAAGAGTGGCCAAGCAGGACAGAAGATTATACAGAGCCCTGACCAGTTTGGCTCAGTGGATAGAGTGTTGGCCTGTGGACTGAGGGGTCCCAGGTTCAGTTCCGGTCAAGGGCATGTACCTTGGTTGCGGCCACTTCCACAGTAGGGGGTGTTCAGGAGGTGGCTGATCGATGCTTCTCTCTCATCGATGTTTCTAACTCTCTATCCCTCTCCCTTCCTCTCTGTAAAAAATCAATAAAATATATATTTTTTAAAAAAGATTATACAGAGATTCACTGATTATAAGTACATTAATTTAAAAGTGAAAGCCATGATTCCCCATTTTCCCTTGAAAACATCCAGGAACTTCAAGTGGAATTACATACAATAGCTTGGTTTATTCATAGCAGAGCCTGCCCAAATCCCTGGTCTCCACATTCTGAGGTTTGACCCAGGCATCCAGGACTTGCTGCTGCTGCTCCTCCTGGTTTGCTACCCTGACAGCTGCTAGTGGCTAAAAAACTCTTGGGTTCTTGGAGAACCACTCAAGAGGGCACAGCATGAGATGGTATGGTCGCTGAGGGGAACCCTGATTTCTTACACAAATGACCCAGCATCTTTACATGTCAGTTTCTGCATTTATAAAAATGGGGATAATTATAATAGCCATGTCTTAGAGTTATAGTGTAGTTCTGTGAGCTAATATGTGTGCAGGGCCTGAGTAGGTCACCAGGGCACAGTGTTATTGTTGTCCTGAGATCTGTCCTCCTAGACTAGCATAACCTCTGTGGAGTAAACCTCATCTTGTTAGAACCTAGTCCATGTACCCAGCTGTTTTGCTTCCTCCCACCAGACCCCGTCATGGTCTCAAAGAGAGGAAAACACACCTGAGAGTTGTTTCAGGGAAGGTGCTTTGAGATGAGTGAGTGGGTGTAAATTGTAGCATGGAGGATTTTTTGCTAGATATTATTCTAACTGAAAGAGGCAGCTCCTTCTCATGGACACTTTATCAAGAAGCTTCAGAGGTACCATCTCTGACACCTGAGAACTTAGGCAGACCCTGCCCTGGATTTCTATGGTGTGGTGGTCCCTTATATTTCTTGCCCATCTTGGCTGTGTGGTGACCCAGGGGAATCCAACCTAAATCAAACTGTTACATGGAACAATATATTGTTACAAATGACAGATACCTGTTATGACAGAGAGCTGATCTTGATGACTGGATTTTCTGGCCCTCATCTCTCTTTGGAGGCTGAGTCCTAGGAGGTCGCTTGTCCTTTCTAAAGGACAGAGGAGTTGGTTGTCATTATTATGCTTTGCTCTCGTATAGTGATTCTCCCTACTTAAAGTTTCCAGGCTGTATCCAAGGAGGGTGGGGGTGTCCTACAGATTCCAGCCTCTTCAAAGGCCAGATTCAGAAATTCAGACACTAGGAGCAGGCAAGTATGTAAAATAAGCCTTGAGGTACTGAATTTACACTGGAAATCTTTCGTGATATATGGAACCTGGTCAAACCCAGAAAATTACTCCCAAGATCCTGTGGAAATGACTGCCAGGAAAGGAACACTTGGCAGCATCTGTCCTTCTCGAAGGTGGGAAGACCGGCTTGTCTGTCTCAGTTTCCAGATGCATATAGCAAAGACCTCTCAGAAATGGCCTGAGAGCTTGCCACTTATGAAGAGAGGCAAGGGTTGACCTTTCCGTCCTATTTTTTTTTTCCGTCCTATTTTTTTATGCTCTGTGCCTCACTTGCTATTCTCCCAGGGCCCTTGAGCTGTCATTAAAACTAGCCACTGTGGCACTCATAGCTTTAAGGGCAGCCTCACTGCTCGCATTATGCACAGTGTAGCCCTCCTCATGAGTACAAGGGACAGGGCTGCACTAAGGCCCCTCCCAGGAAGCTGCAGCGCATCTCGTCCTGCCTGCTGCCACTGGGCAACCACTCAGGCACATAAGAAGGCCAAGTTGGCCTTCCCTCTGCCCACCTAAGACTTAAGATGAGCATAGGAAGCATTCTTATCCTTATTTCATGTTCAAAAGCTATTGAATGACATACATTGGGCTACACGTTGTTTATTAATAAGAAAATAAACAAATGAAAATATAAAGGTTAGGTGAAAAAAATAATACCTAAGTAAATACTGAAAAATAATCAAAATCCAGATCCCAAGCTTTCTGTCTGTAGTCTAAATTCTTATATCTACCCACTTTAAACTGCTTCCCACCAATCCTCCATCCCACTACAGTCATGTTTTGCCTTATTTTATCATGATGTGTTTCCATCTTATCTCCCTTGAGAATAAGGATCTTTTCTGTGTCATATTTATGTTTCCTACAATGTCTAGGAAGTGCATTATAAGTAGAAGATATTCAGTAAATTTTAGTTGGGTGAATGGATGGATAAATGAAGTAGGATTCTCCAAACAGCTGCTTACAGTAAGGAGTTGGCTCTTTTTATTTCTGTGTCCACTGGCTGAGCTTCAGTAGATGCTCAAAAATGTTGAATGAATGAATGAATGTGTAATGAGTAACCAAATAAATGAATGGCTAGAGTCCCAGATTGTAACAGAAGCACAATAAAAATCAGTAGAGTTCCTAATCTCCACAACATGCCTACAAGGCAGGTACTAACACTGCCCCCTTACTGAGGCTTGGAGAGCTTAAGTAATCAGCTCAGGGTCACACATCTGGTAAGTAGCAGAGCCAACATGGCCCTATGAGGACCCACCCACCTGAGAAGTAGGAATGCAACCCACAGGAATGCCCTTACTTCTGACCCAGCTGGCATGTAGAAGTTCCACAAACCATCCTACGCTCAATAATTTGCTCGGACTCACAGAATCACTGAAAGGTGTTACACAGGGAAAGGGCACCAGTTGAAGTCAGCCAAGGAAAGACAAGCATAGGGCAGAGTCCAGAAAGATTCAGGTGCAGAGCTTCCTATGCACTCTCCTCATGCAGTTGGGACAATGTCATTTTCTTGATAGTGATGTGTGATGATACCCATGGAGCTTGGCTCTCCAAGCCTTGCCATTTAGAGTTTTTATTGGGGCTTGGTAACTAGGCAGTGCTTTATCACAGGCAATGCTGTTGCCATTTGAAACTGATTGGTTGACTGATTGATCAATTTACCATGTGGTTGTGGTTGCTCTCCAGGTCCACTGCATGACCCAAAGCACTCACCCTAAATTGCTGGCCTTTCTGATATGGCCAGTCCTTACCCTGAATCACATTAGTAGACTATCCACCATGACCCAAGGCCCCCAGCAAAATGGGCATTCCCACTCAGCAGGGCATTCTAAGGCTAAGTTCACCTCCCAGAAGCTGAGGGCAGGGACCAAACCTCTCTTTGAGCAGGTTAAGTTCTTTACTCCATAGGCAGTGATAGCATCACAGTGTACTAACCGGCCCCTCTCTGGCTGAGGGGAGAGTTACCCACTATCACAGGAAGTGGGCCAGCCGCCCACCCATGCCTGATGCTCCTGGGTTATGAGGCTCCATCATGCCAGAAGTTGGACCATGCTTTATTATGAAAGCCCATTTCCTCCAGTCCAGTCAGCTACACATTTCTCACTAAGAGAAAAGAATCTCCTGGAAAAAACTGGTAATTATCTACCATAAAACAGGTCTGAGCAAACTGTACAGCTTGTGCAGTGACATTTGGGATTTTCTTCCTGCCATGAAGCCCCACAGCGTTGTAGGGCACCAAGTGTTTTTTTTCCCTCCACTTCCTGTTGTCCTGCTTCTCTCTGTGAGCAGGGAGGAGGTTGGTGCCTAAAGAGTGGACCTCCACATTTGGGGTTTGTGTAAGTCATGGTGAGTGTTTATCACAGGCAGTGCTGCTGCCATTTGAAACTAAGCCAGGCTGTGCTGTGAAGGGAACAGTGATGGGAATGCAGCTGCTTGTCAAGAGCGATGACCCAGGGGTTGGGGTATTTCCACCCTGCCCCCACAGTCCCTGCACTGTACTGTGCAGTTAATGGGGCCTTTGCTGCCACATTACCTGTCTGTTTCCCACAGTATCCAGCTCAAGTCATGGCACATGGTGGGGACTCAAGGAACATTGTGAAATTGAGTGTGATACCTCCCCTCCAGAACCTGCATCTTGCCTGCCAGCCAGAGTGTGGTTAAGACTTTATTCATGCCTCTCATGGCAGCTCCTCCTTCCTCACCATGGCTCTCATGAGAGCCTTCCTTCCAACCCACCTGAGTCAAGTACAATTGAGTTCCTCAAACCAAATAGTGGATCATAATGAAAGGAGACTTAATCTCCATTCTTGATTCCTGGGGTCATGAATTTACATCAAAATGGGCCCACAGCCTGCAGCTTCTGAGGGCCTCCATGAGACCAGACTCTAAACCAGTGATGGCGAACCTTTTGAGCTCGGCGTGCCGTGTCACATATAGAAATTTTTTGATATTTGCAACCATAGTAAAACAAAGACTTCTATTTTTGATATTTATTTTATATATTTAAATGCCATTTAACAAAGAAAAATCAACCAAAAAAATGAGTTCGCGTATCACCTCTGACACACGTGTCATAGGTTCGCCATCACTGCTCTAAACAGACCACCCACCAGACTGGGCTGTCCACTCACATGGGTTAGGTCATCATGGTTCACATGTAGGTATGCCATTTTGCCCTCTGTTCACTCTCCTCCCATCTCCTCATGTGTCTTACCTGAGCAGAGAAGTAGGCTGGTCTCTCCAAGGTTGTCCTCTCCCCGCCCAGCAGTGCTTTGTGGGACACTTTGCCTCGGATGTGGCTTTTAACCATCTCCTTCATGGTTTTGTCATTCCCTCACTTTGGTTGTGTGATTGTTTCCCCACAGCAGTTCTGAGTCTGAGATGGAGGAGGAGGAGCCTCCACTGCCCACCTCAGACCTGGGTGGCGTTCCTTGGAAGGAAGCTGTGAGGATCCATGCTCTTTTAAAAGGAAAGAGTGAAGAGGAACTGGATGCCTTGAAGAGCTACGAGCTTAACAATGACAATGAGGAGGAGGACTACTACGAGGAGGAGGGAGAGGAGGACTATGACGAGGAAGAGGAGGAGTCTAGTGAAGGTCAGAAAGCAATCTCTTCTCCTATCCCGGACCCTGTCCGTCACTGAGGCAACCTGTTTTATGCCTGAGCATGAGAGGTTTCTTTGGCTGGAGTCACATAACGTGCTTACACAGAGCCCCAGAGACATCCTTCCTGTCTCTCTCTGACCTTAGATACAGGGGCAGAGAAGACCATCGACAGTGGAAATGGTGTCCCTTGTGCACGTTCTGAGTTGAAATTGGATGGTAGAGGGTCAAATTAGGTTCTTCATTCTCCTCTCCTCATTTTCTATTTTTTTCCCCTTTAGTTTCAGTGAATGAGGTTTATTTTAATAAAGAAAGGGAATTTAGCTTTCTAGAGGATTCCCTAACACCTAATCCTCGATATTGCAGGCTGCAAAGATTGAACCTCACTCACATCCATTCAGAGCTGCTGTCATTGAGGAGGGAGCTGTGAGCTGGGGGCCCACTGGACAGTGTTTAGTCAATGATGTGTAGTAGCATGTTTGGACCAGTGTTCTGAGAAGGAGCATCAGTTTCAGCATTGAGTTGGTCTGGTTGGCTCTGAAATGTTCTCTTGGTTTGGACTCAAGATGTCCCAACTCTGTCTCTATATCTGGTTCTGTGTGTCCTTGAGTGAATAAGGAAGAACTTGCTGGGCTTTCTTTTCTTGCCTGTGTAAGAGAGGGTCATTCTTTCCCTCTCCTGGCTGATAGGTGGTAAAGAAGAAAATGGGCAGATAGAGACCCGAGTTCCTCTGAGGGCGATGCCATGACTATTCCCTGTATACTCGCCAGGAGGCATGGTGAGCACCAATTCCTCCAAGCCATCAGAAGAGCAGTCAGTTCTGGATAGCCTGGGCACGTGGAATTGGCACTAGATGGTTCCGCTGCCCCATCCATCCCAGGGTCTGTTTTCTCTGGCACAGCAAGGACCAAGTGTTGGCCAGACACAGAGTCCTACCAGCCAGTATGCATGTTACTGAGTAGTCTCGGGGGGCTGTGTCACTGTAAGACCCCAAGCCTGATTAGGCACAGCAGGCAGAAAGAAAGCACATGCTGACATGACCTTGAGGTGCCCACATCAGCATGAACTGTCAGAGGCAGGACATGCACTCAGGCTTCCTAAGGAGTTTCTCTCCACCTGGTTCTTCTGCTGAGGTAGAACCCACCAGGTTGCACTGCCCCTCCCCCCTTACTCAGTTTTATGTGTAGAAGGAGGCAGGCCCTGGGTCAGGAACCTGACACTGGGTTCTTTTTTCCATATGCTGTGTCTCTGGCATATGGTCCATCACTGGCCTTACATCCCTGCTAGTCATAGGGGTTGAGCGTGTTCACAGCTCTTTCAGGGAAAGGTATTTTGTTTGTATCATTCCAGACATCATTATCTCCATCTGATGATTAATATGTTTGGTGGCCTGTAGCCCCAGACATGGCTTAGGATCACAGCCTATTTCCTTTGCAGGAGCATTTAGCCCTGTCTTCCCTCACACAGACTTAATTTCCCAGACCTGGACCTGGCATCAAGACCAGGGGATGGACTTTAAATAGAAAAACACACATACCAGCAAATTCTGCCAACACTGGGCCTTTGTTCTTGACTTCTAGCCTGTGTGCCTTGAGCAGTGGACTTCAGTGCCTGTGTAGACAATGACAGGACATTATTGCCTTCCACTTAAAGATAACTCTTACTCTTCTCTTTTCTCCCTGTTTATCCCCACTTGTGGGTGTCTGACTCCCCCTTCTGTAGAAGGGGAGTATTGCCCCTGGGACAGAGAACTACAAGGCCAGTGGCTCCAGTGTCCGTCAAAGGAAGAAGATTCGGGTACATGTAAAGGTACCCATTCTGCCTCTTGCCCACCTTCTACCCTGGCTCCCTGGTAGCCTTCACAATCTGCCTCCAAGAGCAGGTCCCACATGAAAATATCTGTGTTATAGAGCTGCTCTGACAGGCTTTGGCACATATTCCTGGGCCCAGTCTTCATGAATGGTCATGTACAAAATAGCACATGAGACAGAGATTCAAGAGGAAATCAGAGAAGACTCCAGAAGCAGCCTTACAATGCCCCTCATATGTTCTGCTGCAAGTTCCCCTCATCCAGTTAAGACTGGCTTCTTCTCTAATGCAGAAAGCCTCACATTACATCACAACTCCCAGCAGTGGTTCAGATGCCCAGAACCTCCCTCCATGGTGCCTTTTAACATTTCCCTGGGAAAGAAAAGTGCTGGCAGATAAGTCCTCAAGGCTCCAGGGAGAAGATTCACTCTCTTCCCTTTGTTGCCAGGAGGATGAAAAGGGGCCCAACATTTTTCTCTTTGACTTATCTTCCCTAAGACATTCATTCTGTTTGGTGACTTTGCTGTGATTCAGCCCCATCCAGCACCATAAAAACTAATTGGCCTTAGAAACATCCGTGAATCTATAGTGACCTGCAGCTCTGTGTTTAACATAGCGTACTGCCCATATCCACATTTGGTGGTCTTTTTGGCACTTTCTGCCTATATCACATTTTCTGTTGCTTGTAAATTAATAGATTGTCTTTATAGTAATAAAGCCAAAGCATATTATACAGTTAGGTTGTTGAAAACAGGTTCCCATCAGGAATGACAGAGTCCTTCAGATCAGGTGGCACCTGCTCTTGCTGCCTGAAAAGCCATCCTCCCTTCTATAGTATCCCTTCCCCCATGTTCCTGGCTGTTCCTTTATTTTAACCCAACTGTATGGCCTGGTCCAAGCACTGATTACAGGGATCCCACAGGGCAGGGCCACATGCAGACCCCTTGGGCTCTGACAGCAAGAATAAAATGAGGGACTCTGGTGAGTTCTCATTTAGCTGAGAAACTAGGTCTTGTGACCAATGGGGCACCAAATGGAATTTAAAGACAAAGGGCTTTCACCTCAGAAAATACAGAGAGGTATTATCTACCCATGTACTTCCAAAGCTTTGGGAATTTACAGGATGGAGCTCTGCTTCCTCTCCAACCATGCCTCTCCTAATTCCATCTTCTCCCATAGCTGTATCCCTGTGTATGCAGCACGAGGCCTTTTATAGAATGGGTGGGGAATTTTTTTCTATCTCTAGCTCCAGAAGATAAAAACTAAAGTACCAAGAAAGTACATTTCTATCCTATGTGATTGGCTGGTTCATAGCAGAATGGCACTGTCCCATTCCACCTCTCTCTTGACTCAACTGTCAAAGAGAAGCATGGCAGGTGGCAGTAAGCACCTTGCTTTGTGACCAACAGAAGGAGCATTTATAGTGCATCCTCGGGGATCTCCCACTATACTGGGTAACAGCTCAGTACTCATGACCTCTAGAGAGATTGCCCTCAGGGACCAGTTTTAATGTGCTCTTTTTTTCTAATTTGGCATTTGGGTCCCTCGAATGCAGTTAATGTGAGAAGAGCATCAGAAAGGAAAGTTCTTTCTGAATTGGAGTTGAATGTATGAATCTCATTGAAATTAAGTGTATGTGAAACTTGAAATGACAACATCAAATTAGATGAGTAGAAGTCCCTTGTGTGTGTGTTTGCATGTGCCCACATATTCTCAATTTTTTGCCTCTTTCTGATTCATGATCCTAGCAAATATGGTAAATTTTCTGTTTCCTTTCCTGTGGTGTTTCATTCCCTCCTTCCCTTGACTGTTTATTTTCTCCTTTCTTCTTCCCCATCATCTCTCCCTTTCTCGTCTCCTTTGAACCTGGTGCAGTAGCTGGGAGTCAGCGGCTACAGCAGATCATAAATGCAACCGATCCCTTGGAGATTCAGGCTGATGTGCACTGGACACATGTTCATGAGAAAGAGGAGGAGGAGCGAACGGTACCAACCTCTGAGCCCTCCACTTCTAGAGGTAACTGCTTCAGGATCCAAGGACCTGAGGCCCCTAGGAGCATATTCTGTTTCTGCAACCCCTCTGCTTGCTGCAGAGTATTTTTCTGTCAGGGCCAAAGCCATCAGTTTAATCAAATGCAAGAGCTGACAGAACATTTCATTTTCTTGGTGTTAATGGTGGCCACTGCCCTGGGCTTTTGTGTGAGAATATGTAAAGTTCTCTGTGGGTTAAGAGGTTATGGGTTCCTTCTCCCCCAAAGCAAAATAGAAAAATGAAACTTGATCTTGAAGAAATTGAGAATTGCTTTCTTTCCCTCATATTACTAGGTAGGGTTATTCTTTCTCCACTTGGTAGAATATTCTGGTCCTTTCCTCATGGAGTGTGTCTGGGTGTGAATGTGCATTGTCAGGATGGGGGCAGGGGAAGCATAGTTTGAATGGAAATTAAGTTTTAAGAAGAAATTTGTATCAAGGAGACTCTAAGTATTTAGCATAATTTCTAATAGTTAGCTCTAAGTTGTAGGCAAGATGATCTGTGTTCCACAGTGGGATGAAGATGAACCTTATTCTGGATTCTTTTAAGGAATAGCAAGCAATAAAAGAAAAAAAGTGGAGGGCTGTGTCAGCTGCCATGTCATTCTCACACCTTCTGACCTCCCCATACCCATCTTCTAAATACAGATCATCAACCTCTGTCTCTTCCTGTTTGGAACTGATGGAGAGCCACACACCATGCAAGTCTCTGAGTATACAAGGGGGTGGTCCCTGCACTCATGAAACAGCCTTTAATGGGGTCATTTGATTCTCCTCTGCCCCAAATCTTCACCTATCGGCAAAAACAACCTCAGTTAACTATTTCTACAGCAATATAAATGTATCCAGAAGCGTCCTGGCTAATATGGCTCAGTTGATTGGGTGTCGTCTGATTCGATTCCTAGTCAGGGCACATGCCTGGGTTTCGGGCTTGATCCCCAGTAGGGGGCATGCAGGAGGCAGCCGATTGATGTTTCACTCTCATCGATGTTTTTCTCTCTCTCTCCCTCTCCCTTCCTTTCTCTAAAAATCAATTTTATCTTTTTTTGTTGGTTTATTAATGTACTTAGAAGTTATGCAGGAGTGGAAGAGAGAGACCCTGCTGACCTGGGACAATGTCACACTGCCTGCAATATAGAGCTATCTCTGCAGCCTTGAAACTGTATTGCCCCTCCCTGTGTTCCCTGTGTTTTCTTTCCTCTCCTGGACTGATACCCTGGTCAGTTCTGGATAGGCCCCTGGCCGTAACATCATCTTAGTTTTTCTTTTGTTTTGGACTTTAGGGTTGTCCTCAACTTTCCTCACTGGGAACACTTATTCCTGTGTAACTTTGTATTTATCGTCTGTTTTAAATTCAGTGCCTGACCTTCCCTCCATACGCCGTGCAGCAGTTCAGGCCTGGCTGGAGACAGTGTCCGGAGGTAGTCTGGTGATGTTTGTTCTCTTTCCACTCACCATAACAACTGTTTCTTGGCAGCTCTGCTGATATCTTAACACTAGAATTCTGATCCTACCACTAGTGCATGCCAAAGGCGGAGGGTGGGGGAATGTGCATGCCTCACTCAGGCAGCCCATCCTTGCATGGACAAGACACGCACCCCACATTCTTCAGGGAAGATCCAGAGGCAGTAAGTATAGGCAGGACAGAGACAGACACTGATTTTAATTAACAGAGGTTGGATAAAAGCCAAAGCTAAAGAAACATTTTTAGCACTGAGCTCTAAAGTCTGTAGAAGTTAATTGAGTGTGAAAGTAAAGGAATAAAAAAAATAAAGAAATCAGTTAATATTCCACAAACCTACTGAAATATTAGAGAAGGAGGCAGTCGGTACTCAGGGGGACCGATGGAAAACTTATCTGTGAAAAGGGGAAAGCAAAGGAGGGCAGGTGTTGTTCAGCTAAAAGCAGATGGACATGCTGGGCATAATCAGCTGGGTCCTCAGACTAAGGTGAAAGTATCTCTTTAAGTAATTAAGCCAAGGGGTAGCTAAGAAACCTCAGTTGTCCTTCTGAAACTTTTCTGGAGAGGTGTTTCTCAACGAGGGGGTTCCTGGCATTTGGGGCAGGACAGTTCTTTTCATTGCAAGATGCTTAAAATCCTTGGCCTCTACCCTCTAAATGTCAGTGCAGTCTCCACTCCCACTCCCATCCATAAAGCAACCAAAAGTGCCTCTATACAATACCAGTTAACATTCAGGGAAGGGCAGAAGTGACCCTGGGTGAGAACCAATATGCCAGTGGTTATTTCTGGGATGGGCAGGATTGGAACTCATGGATCTTACCACCAGCCTCTTCCCATCCAGCACATTGTCCTCACAGGCAGCAGAGGAAAGGGGCATGAGCACACCATTAGAGGCACCTTCCTGCATACAGCAGGGAGAACTCAACCAGAGTCTTAGCTCTGAGTATAGGAACTGCTGCTCACTCTCTCCTAGTCAGTTTGTATCTCCAGAATGGTTGAACAAGACTGAGGTGTCAGGACTTCCTAGCTGGCGGTTAAGTGTGGCAGTGATTTCTGGCTTCCATAGTGTGTGGCAGCTTCTAGCCCCCTGCACTCCATCTTAACCTGGCTCTAATCCCCAGTTCCATCCCCCAAGCTGTGTCTCTCAACATCTGGTGCTGTACTGATACTCCTCACTTATTTGTGTTGATATATGTGACAATGGTTCTTCTCAAGGACTATAAACTTCTCACCCATCTGACTCTCCAACAGACCTTTCTTAGTAGAAACTCATAATGAGAAACACGTGAGTATGAGGGTCAGGCCTGTGCTGAAGCTGATGCATTGCAGTGTGCCTTGCCCTATGCAGATGAGGTGTCTGGTCCTTGGTCTCCTCTGTGCTTACCAACAATAGTGCAAAGTTACCACCTGATACCCAGGCACTCAGAGTCATTTGAGCACACGTATTGGCACAATGAGCCTCTCCACGACAGGCCCAGGTTGAGTTCCCTCCAGGTTGGGGTGGTGCCAAGGAGAAAGATTCTAGGGAAGGAGCAGTGTCTGCCAGCATTGTCAGCAATGGGGTAGTACAACCATGAACTTGCTCTCTAGACAGAAAGCTCAGGTGTGAGGAGCACAGAGATTTGTCTGTACCTCAGAGGTCCCACTTTCTGGTGTTGATAAACTGACTTCCTTGAGTGACCAATGGCAGTGTTACCACACAGAGGTTTTAAAGCTGTGGAAATATTTGGGTAGTATCCCTCAGTCTTTTCTCAGCAGATGCCATTGTCATAGGAATGCATCTTGGCTTTGCCAGCTCTGTGAGCTGCTCTGCTATCTCAAGGGGGAATGTGACATTATCGGTTTGCCAGTCTAGAACTTGTCCTGGAACACTCCAGACCTCTTTAGTATAGTTCTCCAAAGCTGCATGTAAAAACCAGCACCCACTTTTTAGTAAGCTCAGTATACACAGGATGGTACACAGCTTTTAAGGAATTATTAAAAGCAAAAAGTCAAGAAATAAAACATTGCCAGTGTCTTCAAAGTGCCCCTTCCCTTCTTCCTACCCCAAAAGGTAGGCACTTCCTTGATTTTCACTGTACCCTGACCCCAGGGACCATGCTTATGTTTCTGCCACACTCACTCTGCACAACCTTCAGGTATGGGGTACAGATTCACAAGGCTGGCCTGTGAGCAGACAGTGGCCCAGTCATTACATAGCTGTCCTCTCAAATTCAACATAACCTTGTAAGAAATCCATCCAGCTGTGCTACAGCCAGATCCTCTGCCACCCACCTTCCCTTGGGCTTTGATCCTCAGGCTCTTGTATTTGCAAACAAGAGCATAAGCCCTTTTCCTAAATGAAAACCTTTAAGAATGATTTGAGGGAGATTAAAAATGGTGGCAGAGTAAGTGGATGCTGCACGGACACACTGCAAGGACCAAACTGGAATTACAACTAAAATACAGAAAAACTTAACTGAATAATCAACAGAAGACTTGCTGGAGAGAACCCTGATCATCAAAGATGGAAAGTGGAGACTGCATAGAGACTGGTAGGAGGGGTGGAGGCATGAAAGGACTGGCCGGGCTGCCACAGACAGCAACTGAAGTTCCAGAGAGATATCTTAGCTGTGAGGGGTTGCCACTGAGAATTCTGGGGTCAAATCCCCAAGCTGGGCCCCCAAACAGAAAGCACCAGAACTGAGAGGGGTATCTATGTAACATCTGGATGTGAAAAGCAGCCAGATTGCTGTCTGCCAGGGAGAGATGGCTGGAAATGCAGGCACCCTCTTAAAGGGCTAATGCACAACTGAAGCTGATGCAGTGCAGTATACCTTGTGCTCCAGCAGAGGGAGGGCAGAGTGGATTGGAGCTGTGTGAGCAGAAGCCAGGATCAGGAACTCTGGGGTTAGAGCTCAAAAGGCAGACACCCCAATGTCCTATGCTGAGTCATTCCCTCAAGCTGCAGAGATCATTTTATCATGCAGACATTTGCTATACAGGCAGCTTTGCCTGGGGGGAAGACAGTGGACCTACCCCAGTGGTCGGCAAACTGCGGCTCTCGAGCCACATGCGGCTCTTTGGCCCCTTGAGTGTGGCTCTTCCACAAAATACCGCGTGCGGGCACACATGTACAGTGCGATTGAAACTTCGTGGCCCATGCGCAGAAGTCGGTATTTTGTGGAAGAGCCACACTCAAGGGGCCAAAGAGCCGCATGTGGCTCGAGAGCCGCAGTTTGCCGACCACTGACCTACCCTATTGGAAAACACCTTGCCCCACATGAGTTTCTGAGGCCCATTAAGAGACTGAGAATAACAATTAGCCTCCAGGCAAAAGCAATTGCCCCACCCTGTTGAAAAAACACTCACCACACCTGTGGAGGATTGCCTGAGGGATATTCAAGACTGAATCCTATCAGTTGGTAGACAGAGGTGATCTCTGGAGGCTTAGCATCTTTGCCTGATCTAATTAGTTAGAAACAACATTTGACACTGTCCACACTAGAGATTGAGAGGCATAGCAGATCAACCTAATACATAGACACAAACCCAAACAGGCAGCCAAAATGAGGGTACAAAGAAACAACCCCCAAATGAAAAGCGAGAATTCTCCAGAAGAGATAAATGAAATGGAGATAAGAAATGTATCTGATATAGAGTTCAGAATAATGATGGTAAAGATGCTCAACAGCATGAGAAAAGATATAGTAACTATGAAAACAGGAAATAAAGGATATCAGAGCACAAAGAACACATTGGAAGGAATGCACAGCAGATTAGAGGAAGTTGAGGATTGAATTAGTGAATTAGAAGATAAGGTTGAGAAAAATCACTCACTCAGAGAACCAAGAAGAAAAACAAGAGGACAGCTTAAGGGAGCTGTGGGACAACATGAAATGTAACAATATTTGAATAGTAGGTGTGCCAGAAGAGGCAGAAAGAGAGAAAGGGATAGAGAACATGTTTGACGAAATAATGGCAGAAAGCTTCCCTAACCTGGTAAAGGAAAAAGTCACACAGTCCAGGAGGCACAGAAACCCCAAGCAAGAAGAACCCAAACAGGCCCATGCACAGAAACAGCATAATTAAAATGACAAAAATTAAAGAGAGAATCTTAAAGACAGCAAGAGAAAAGCAAACTATTACCTACAAAGGAGCTCCCATAAGGCTGACACCTGATTTATCATCAGAAACTCTCAGGCCAGAAAGGAATAGCATGAAGTACTCAAGGTAATGGAAAGCAAGGATCTGAAACCAAAATTACTTTGAGTGAAAGGCTATCATTCAAAATAGATGGTGAAATAAAGAGCTTCCTAGATAAAAAAGGGCTAACGGAATACATCACCACCAAGCCAGCATTACAAGAAATGCTAAAGGGTCTGCTGTAATGAGAAGAAATAAAGGGAGAAATCTAGGGATACAGAATTAAAATGGCAATAAATAAGTACCTGTCAGTAATAATCATAAATATAAATGGACTAAATGCTCCAATTAAAAGACACAGGGTAGCTGAATGGATACAAAAACATGACCCAACTATATGTTGTCTACAAGAGACCTGCCTCAGAACAAAACACTCACACAGGATGAGAGTGAAGAGATGGAAAAACATTTTCCATGCAAATGGAAATGAAGCAAAAGCTGGAGTAGCAATACTCATATCTTACAAAATAGACTTCAAAATGAAGGCCATCACAAGAGAAAACAAAGGTCACTACATAATACTAAAGGGATCAATCTAACAAGAGGATATAACCCTGGTAAACATATATTCACCCAATATAGGAGCATCTAAACATATTAAAAAAAAAAAAAAAAAACTTCTAGAGGCCCTAGTCAGTTTGGCTCAGTGGATAGAGTGTCAGCCTACTGACCAGAGGGCCCCAGGTTCAATTCTGGTCAGGGGCACCTAACTCAGTTGCAGGTTCCTCCCCAGCCTGGGCCCTGGTCAGGGCGCATGCAGGGGCAACCAATCAATGTGTTTATCTCACATCCATTTTCCTATCTGTCTTCCCTTCTCTCTTCCACTCTCTCTAAAATCAGCCCTAACTGGTTTGGTTCAATGGATAGAGCATCGGCCTGTGGACTAAAAGGCCCCAGGTTCGATTCCAGTCAAGGGCATGTACCTTGGTTGCGGGCACATCCCAGTGGGAGGTGTGCAGGAGGCAGCTGATCAATGTTTCTCATCGATGTTTCTAACTCTCTATCTCTCTCCCTTCCTCTCTGTAAAAAATCAATAAAATATATTTTTTTAAAAAAATTTAGATAAAATAAAATCAATGGAAAAATACCCTAGGGTGAGGATTAAACAAAAACAATAAAAAAATTTTAGAGGACTTCAAGGGAGAGATCAACAACAACAGAGTCATAGTAGGGGGCTTTAATACCCCACTGCCTTCACTGGATAGATTTTCCAGACAAAAAATTAACAAGGAAATGGTGACTCTAAATGACACACTGGATCAGATGATTTAATTGACATTTATAGAGCATTTCACCCAAAGCTGTGACATTTTTCTCAAGTGCACATGGGTCATTCTCAAAGATAGACCACATGTTAGGACACAAAACTAGTCTCTACAAGTTGAGGAACATTGAGATCATATCAAGCATCTTCTCAGATCACAGTGGAATGAAATTAGAAATCAACTACAGTAAAACATCCAAAACTTTCAAATACATGGAGGCTAAATAACATGTTATTAAACAATGAATGGATTACCAACAAGATCAAGAAAGAAATAAAAAATCTTCTGGGAAACAAATGAAAATGAACACATAACCCAAAATCTCTGGGACACAGCAAAACCAGTCCTGAGAGGGAAGTTCATAGCACTACAGGACTACCTCAAAAAAACAAACAAAAATAATAATAATAATAAACTAACCCTACAACTTACAGAACTAGAAAGAGAACCCACAACAAAAGCTCAGAGTAAGTAGAAGGAAGGAAATAATAAAGATTGGAGCAGATATAAATGACATAGAGACTAAAAAAATATATACAAAAAAATAAATGAAACAAGAGCTGGTTCTTGGAAAGGATAAACAGTCTTGATGAGCCGTTAGCCAGACTCATCAGGAAATAATGAGAGAGGACACAAACAAATAAAATCAGAAACTAAAGTGGAGAAGTAACCACTGACACCATAGAAATACAATGGATTGTAAGAAAATACTATGAACAACTACTAGTATATGCCAACAAACTGGACAATGGAAGAATTCCTAGAAAAATACAATATCCCAAAACTGAATCAGGAAAAATTAGAAAACCTGAATAGACCAATAACAACTGATGAAATAGAAGCAGTAATAATAAAAATAAAATAAAAACTCCCAGCAAACGCCCAGGACTGGACGGCTTCACAGGGGACTTTTACCAAACATTCAAAGAAGAACTAACACTTATCCTCTTCAAACTATTCCAAAAAATCCAAGAGGAAGGAACACTTCAAGCTCTTTTTATGAGGCCAGCATTACCCTAATTTCAAAACCAGATACAAACACTACAAAGAAAGAGAATTATAGGCCAATATCCCTGGTGAACACAGATGCTAAAATTCTCAACAAAATATTAGCAACTCAGATTCAGCAATATATTAAAAAGATCATACATCATGACCATAAGGGATGCAAGGCTGGTACAATATTTGCAAATCAATAAATGTGATACATGCCCTGACCGGTTTGGCTCAGTGGATAGAGGAGGGGTCCTCAAACTACGGCCCGCGGGCCACATGCAGATACAAATATTGTATTTGTTCCCGTTTTGTTTTTTTACTTCAAAATAAGATATGTACAGTGTGCATAGGAATTTGTTCATAGTTTTTTTTTTTTAACTATAGTCCGGCTCTCCAACAGTCTGAGGGACAGTGAACTGGCCCCCTGTTTAAAAAGTTTGAGGACCCCTGGGATAGAGCGTCGGCCATGGACTGAAGGGTCCCAGGTTCGATTCCAGTCAAGGGCATGTACCTTGGTTGTGGTCACATCCCCAGTAGGGGGTGTGCAGGAGGCAGCTGATCGATGTTTCTCTCTCATCGATGTTTCTAACTCTCTGTCCCGCCCCCTTCCTCTCTGTAAAAAATCAATAAAATATATATTTTTTAAAAATGTGATACATAAACAAATTGAAAGACAAAAATCACATAATATCAATAGATGCAAAAAAAAAGCATTTGACAAAATCCAACACCCATTTTTTTATCAAAACTCTCAGCAAAGTGGGAATAGAGGGAGCATATCTTAACAGGATAAAGGTCATATATGGCAAACCTACAGCAAACATCATACTCAATGGGCAAAAACTAAAACCATTTCCCCTAAGAACAGGAATAAGACAGCGATGTCCGCTTTCACCACTCTTATTCAATACTAGAGGCCCAGTGCACAAAATTTGTGCACTTGGGGGGTCCCTCAGCCCAGCCTGCACCCTCTCGCAGTCAAGGAGCCCTCGGGGGCAGTCCGACATCCTTAGCGCTGCCACAGAGGCGGGAGAGGCTCCCACCACTGGCGCTGCGCTGCCAGCCATGAGCCTGGCTTCTGGCTGAGCAGCGCTCCCCCTGTGGGAGCACCCGGACCACCAGGGGGCAGCTCCTGCGTTGAGCGTCTGCCTCCTGGTGGTCAGTGCGCATCATAGCGACTGGTCATTCTGCTGTTCTGTCTATTGGCATATTAACCTTTTATACCTGCAGGATCAGGCCAAAACCCGCTCTCTGACATCCCCCGAGGGGTCTCGGATTGTGAGAGGGTGCGGGCCTGGCCGAGGGACCCCACTGGTGCACAATCGGGGCCAGGGAGGGACGGTGGGAGGGCTCCAGGGCATGGTCGGCCCATCTTGCTCAGTCCCAATCGGCTGGACCCCAGCAGCAAGCTAACCTACTGGTCGGAGTGTCTGCCTCCTGGTGGTCAGTGCACATCATAGCAAGAGGTTGAGTGGCCTTAGCATACCATTAGCATATTACACTTTGATTGCTTGAACAGCCAACCGGTCAACCAGACACTTAGCATATTAGGCTTTTATTATATAGGATAGTACTGGAAGGCCCAGACATAGCAATCAGACAAGAAGAAAACATAAAAGGCATCCAAATTGGAAAGAGGAAGAAAAACTCATTATTTGCAGATGACATGGTATTGTGCATTAAAAACCTAAAAACACCACCAAAAATCTACTAGATTTAATAAATTAATTTGGCAATGTAGCAAGATCCAAAAAAACACCCAAAAATCTATGTCTTTTTATACATCAACTAGAGGCCCGGTGCATGAATTTGTGCATAGGTGGGGTCCAGCTGGCCCACCCCAATGGAGGCCAACCAGGGCCAGGCCGGAGGGGGGGAGGGAATGTGGGCGGGGCCGGCCGGGGGAAGGGCTGTGGGAGGTTGGGGGGTCTGATCGGCAGCCCGATCAGGCCAGTTGGCCGCTGCAGTGCGCGTCATAGTGACTGGTCATTCTGTTTGACCGCAGTGTATGTCATAGCAACCGGTCATTCCGCCCTTCCAGTCACTTGGCATATGTGTGTGTGTGTGTGTGTGTGTGTGTAGACTGGAGGCCCAGTGCACAAAATTCGTGCACTGGGCGTGGGGTGGGGGTCCCTCAGCCCAGCCTGTGCCTTCTCATAGTCGGGACCCCTTGCTCCTTACCATCCGCCTGCTTGCTGCTCCCTACCGCTCGGCTCGCTGCTCCTTAGTGCTGCCACGGAGGTTCCCGCCACCTACACTGCACTTGCCAGCCGTGAGCCCGGCTTCTGAATGACCACCAGGGGGCAGCTCCTACATTGAGCATCTGCCCCCTGGTGGTCAGTTCATAGTGACCGGTCATTCCACCATTCAGTCGATTTGCATATTAGGGTTTTATTATATAGGATAGGATATTGAATGTAAATGAAAAATAAAATTTATAAAGAACCAAATAAAATTTTAGATCTGAAATTTTTTTAATATATATATATTTTAATTCTCACCTAAGGATGTTTTTTAAATTGATTTTTAGAGAGAGAAACATCCATGTGACAGAGATACCAGTAGGCTGCCCCTGCACCTGCTGACCCACTGGGATCTAACCTAAACCTAAGTATGTGTCCTAACCTAGAATTCACAGGAAATCCTTTGGTGTACAGGTTGAGACTCCAACCAATTGAGCCACCTGGCTAGGGCAGATCTGAAAAAGAATTTTTTAATGTACCTCCAGGCCCTGGTTGGTGTAGATCAGTAGTTAGAGTGTCCTCCCACACACCAAAGGGTCATGGGTTTGATTCCAGATGAGGACACATACACAGGTTGTGGGTTCCATCCCTGTCAGATTGCTTGGGCAACTGATCGATCTTTCTCTTTCTCTTTCCCTCTCCCTTCCTCTCT
>NW_005370740.1:699274-709819 GCF_000412655.1 Myotis brandtii
TTTATTTTAATTTTTATTGATTGATTATTTTAGAGAGAGGAAGGGAGCAAGAGAAACACCAGTGTGCTGTTCCACTTATTATGCTTTCTTTGGTTGCATAATGTGCCCTGACCAGGGATTCAACCAGCAACCTTGTTGTATCAGGAGGAGGTTCTAACCCACTGCGCTGCGGGCTGCCTGTCAGGGGCCCTCAACAAAACCCGTCTGGCTGCCCTGGCCCCTGCTGTGGGTCGGAGCTCCACTGCCACAGGTCTGGGTTCCATTCTGTCAGGTTTCGGGTTTGATCCCTGGTCGGGGCTGACTGCTGCTCAGGAAGTGACTGAGGACTGTTGAGGTCCATGTGCTCTAGTTATTCAGCAGGGAGCTGGGGTTCCATTGCTGACATGGCCGACTCTGATCCCCGCTACCTCCGCTCCTCCATCAAGGGCGACTTCAACTATGGCGGCTGTGTGGCCTCCAGGTAGGTCGCCCTCTCTACAGCTCGCCAGGCCTGGCTGCCACGCAGTCACCTCGGGAGGCGGATTTCCGTGTTCCCAGGGAGAGCGCTCTCCGTGCCGGACTCCCAGGGAGAGCGGGGTCCCAGAGGGAAAGCACTTCGCTCTGCCTCCCTTTGGGGCTCCCGGGCCAGAACGGAGCGCTCATCTTGCGCAAGGCTCGGAGGGAAGAGCCACCCCAGGGAGGCCTCCTAGCTGGGTGCTGAGAAAACGAAACTGGAGCCCTTCCTCCTTGAACCCTGTCGTCTTCGGGCAAGTGAATGCATTTTATTTTATTTTACGCAGCCTCACGTGCCTGGCCTTGTGTGGCATGTAGCCACGCCCACCCGCTCCTGCCAGACGTTACCTGTGAGGGCATCCTGGCTAATTAGCATATTCCTCTCTTAATATATAGGATATATATATAGATAATGAATTCTCAGAAAGAGAAACTAAAAAAAAAAAGCATCCCGTTTATCATTGCAACAAAAAATTAAGATACTTAGGAATAAATTTAACCACAGAGGTAAAAGACTTGTACTTGGAAAACGATAGGACACTAAAAAAAGAGAGAGAAGATATAAACAAGTGGAAGAATATTCCATGTTCTAGGATTGGTAGAATCAACATCATTAAAATGTCTATACTGCCCAAGGAAAGTTACAGATTCAATGCAATCCCTACTAAAATAACAACACCATATTTTACAGATCTATAACAAATACTCCAACAATGTATATGGAACCAAAAAAGACTTCGAATAGCTGCAGCAATCTTAAGAAAGAAGAAAAAAGTTGGAGGAATCACAATACCAGATATCATGTTATACTACAAAGCCACCATAATCAAAACAGCTGATACTGGCACAAGAACAGGCATGTAGATCAATGGAACAAAACAGAGAATCCCAGAAATCAACCTAGCCATTACACGCAATTAATATTTGACAAAGGTGATAAGAGCATACAATGGAGTCAAGACAGTCTCTTCAATAAATGGTGTTGGGAAAATTGGACAGAAACATGCAAAAAAATGAAACTAGACCACCAATTTACACCATACACAAGAACTAACTCAAGATGGATAAAAGACCTAAATGTAAGTCAGGAAACCATAAAAATCCTAGAAGAAACTGTAGGCAGCAAAATCTCAGACATCTCTTGTAGCAATATGTTGATAGATACATCTCCTAGGGCAGTGGTCGGCAAACTCATTAGTCAACAGAGTCAAATATCAACAGTACAACGATTTAAATTTCTTTTGAGAGCCAAATTTTTTAAACTTAAACTATATAGGTAGGTACATTGTTATTAACTTAATTAAGGTACTCCTAAGGCTTAGGAAGAGACACACTCAAGGGGCCAAAGAGCCACATGTGGCTCGCGAGCTGCAGTTTGCTGACCACGGTCCTAGGGCAAAGGAAACTAAGGAGAAAATAAATAAATGGGACTACATCAAAATAAAAAGTTCCTGCACAGCAAAAGAAACCATCAACAAAATAAAAGAAAGCTCACTGTACATCTGCTAAAGGGTTAATATCCAAACTATATAAGGAACTCATACAAGTTAACAAAAGGAAGACAAACAGTCCAATTAAAAAATGGGCAAAGGACCTAAATAGAAAATTCTCCAAAGAGGACACACAGATGGCCAGGAGACATGAAAAAATGCTCTAAGTCACTAATCATCCAAGAGATACTAATTAAAATGACAATGAGGTATCAGAATGTCTGCTATCAATAAATGACAAGTGCTGGCGAGAATGTGGAGAAAAGGAAACCCTAGTACACTGCTGGTGGGAATGCTGATTGGTGCAGCCTTTATGGAAAACAGTATAGAGTTTCCTCAAAAAATTAAATATGGAAGTGCCATTTGACCCAGTGATCCCACTTCTAGGAATGTAGCCTAAGAAACCCGAAACACCAATCAGAAAGAATGTATAATCCTGTGTTCGGAGGAGCACAATTTACAATAGCTAAGATCTGGAAACAGCCCAAGTGCCTATGAGTAGATGAGTGGATAAAAAAGCTCTGGTACATTTATACCATGAAATACTATGCAGCAGCAAAAATGAAGAACCTCTTACCCTTTGAGATAGCATGGAGGGACCTGGAGAGTGAAATCAGGTTAAGTGAAATAAGTCAGTCAGAGAAAGACAAGTATCACATGATCTCATTCATATGTGGAATCTAAGTAACAAAATAAGCTGATGAACAGAGTGGATCCAGAGACAAGGAAGCATGGAACAGAGTGCAGAATTTTGGAGGAAAGGTTGGGGAGAGTGGGTAGATGGGAGGGAATCAATCAAAGACCTTGTATGCATATATGCATAACCCATGGACACAGACAGTGGGGTAGTGAGAACCTGGGGCAGGGGCAATAATAAAGTTTTCTAATTAAAATAAAACAAAAACAATGATTTGTGGTTTGCTGTGTTTCGAACACTAGAAGAAGCCATTAGGACTCCTGACAAGTGAGTACTGTTAGTCTTGGATAGCACTGGCATGTCACAGCATCCTTTAAAGCAGTGCTCATTGCTTTCTTAATTGCTTTTTCTTCAAACTGTTAATGTAAGTTCTAAGTGTCCAGATGGTTGAAGCAGCTGTGAATGTGCGTGTGCGTGTGCGTGTGCGTGTGTGTGTGTGTGTGTGTGTGTATGTGGGAAGGGAGAGGATAGGGGCTGGTTCCTCAGGAGAAATGAAGTTCATTAGTGCTAGTCCTGAATCCAGAAAATGAACTTTACATATCCCCTTATCCCTCCCTGTTATGCTTTAGAAAAGTATTTCTAAATTATCCCAAGCGAATTTGCCACTTCTGCCAGAATTTGTCCTACCCCTTCTAGTGGTCTTCGCATCACAGCCTGGGGAGAAGCACTGCTGCTTTCCCACCTGCAAAGGCAGTCTCCCTATCCTGTCTTTCCTTTTCTTCCTTTGACTGTTTCTGCTTTACAGTCCCATTTGATGAGGATGGCCTGGAGGAAGATGTGGATTCGGAGCCGGCAGAAATAGAAGGGGAGGCAGCAGAGAATGGGGACACGGGTGACACTGGTGCTGAGCTGGATGATGGTATGGGGGACCCCAGAGCCTCCCCTCTCCACCATGGTGAACACCCTGTTCCCCACTGCAGGACACGCCAGAGTGCTTTGAACTCAGGAAAGATAAAAACAATACACATTAATCAAAAGCAGGGAGCTCAGGGGAGGCAGCAGATAGATCTCCTGGTTCATTCCATTTTCGGTCACTAACTTGAATACCTGTTATTTCACTCTCCCATAAGCCACCATTCAACATCGCCTGCATTCATTAAGTTGTGGGTGAGAAACTCAGCAGATTTGAGGCTTTATACAGAGCCTTTAATCCAGTAGATGCCCTCTGAAAGCTAGATATAAAGAGATGGTATTTTAAGAATTATAGCCTGGTTGGTTGGGAAACAAGGGCAAAGGATTAGGCTGGGAAAAATGAGAGGAGCAGTCCAGGTAAGATAGTGAAGGAAGCATGGCCTCAGCTGTGGTGGTGGGGTAGCAGGGCTAGGCAGTGCTAACAGGAGAGAAATGCAAGTGGGTGGTGGGCCCAGCAGCAAGGCCTGCCCTCCACAATCATGCCCACGGTTCTGCTTTCTGTCACGGCCTATCATGTGTCATCTGGCTGTATTTCAGAAGATAGTAGAGTACCGTGTTGCAGAGGATGTGCTTTTGTCTGAGTATCAGAAACTGGGTGAGGACCAGCAAGCAGGGCCCCACTGGGGAACAGAGCCTGGTCCAGGCTACAGTCATCATTCTGTTCTCCAAGGAAGGCAGGAGACTGGAAAGGAGCAGGCCTCACTCAGGTTCCGTGTTCTTCTTTCCCTTTGCCAGATCAGCACTGGTCTGATGACAGCCCATCGGATGCTGAAACAGAGTTTTGCAAGCAGCACCAAGAGGTGGTAGAAGCGGATCTGGAGCTGAACATCTCAGAAAACCAGGACGAACGACCCCCTGCCACTCTACAGCATAACAAGAGAGGTAAGTGTACTGTCACAGGAGAAGCCACTCCTAGAATTCCTGCTGAGAGCCACTTGAGGACTAGTGGCACCACAGGTACAGGTCATGAAGCAGAGCGGGCACACATCATACCAGCCTCAGATAATGGCCTCCTCCCCCTATGCACAGGCCCTGCACGTGGCTTTACCAACAGCCCCTTTCTGTGTGTAATTTGGAGCTATGAAAGGGTAGCAGATACAGCTCAAATCTTTTTGTCACAGACCATACACATGACACAAGCAGAGGTTGCATACGGGACGCCCTGGGGAAGCACATTCCCTTTTTTCTTCTTTCCATCTCTGCAGGTGGTCAACCAGTGGTTCAACCCCACCGCAGAGCTGGCTAGAAGAGGCACCCTCAGTGGGAATGGGAGTTTTTCTTCTTGTCAATCCTCTGTCTCTTCTTTTTAGCTCCCTCCCAAGTCTCCAGTCCCACCTGGTCCCCTTCGGAACAAGCTGTTCTGTTCTCTCCTGCCCACAGCCCCGTGGGAGAGGTAAGAGTGTGAGCCCCTTTTTTTGGCTTCTTGTGCTAAGTGGGGTTGTTGAAAACAGGAGTGGGGTTCCAGCTCAGTTCTCGCCTGCGGGGACAAGGTAGCATCTCCCTCACCCTGTTCTGCACCAATTCCAAACCTGGGTCATCCCATTATTGTATCATACTTCGTCTTGTCCAAATATTATACCATTTCAAAAATAAGTTTATTTTTAAGTTAAAGCAAGAATATATGTGGAATCATTGGTTCTATATGACAGATGTATTTTTCTTAATATTCTGTTAAAATGAGCTATGAATTTTAATTTTATTTTTTCAAATATATTTTTATTGATTTCAGAAAGGAAGGGAGAGGAAGAGAAAGATAAAAATATCAATATTGAGAGAGATTCATTGATCAGCTGCCTCCTGCACATCCCCTATTGGGGATCGAGCCCGCAACCAGGGCATGTGCCCTGACCAGGAATCAAACCATGACCTCCTGGTCCATAGGTCGATGCTCAACCACTGGCTGGGCTGAACTATGAATTTTAAAATTAAAAATACTTACCCAGATTACCAGCGGTATGTGAACCACAGACTAAAGAATGCTATATAAACACATTGTAATAATATGTCCCATGGAACATGTTTTAGAAAATACTTTCTGGAGAAAAGATCAGGGAGGGAAGTCCAAACTGAAGATTGGGTCTGCTTGCTCTGATCTTTGAGATTCTAAGAAGCGAGATGAATTTGGTGATTTCACGTCTGAGATGGAGGAGCTTTACTGAGACAAGTGATGGGAGGACAAGGCATAAGGATATGTGCAGGAATATCTGGATCTTTGAGCTTCCTGGGGAGGACAGTTTATAATACAGACTGTAAAAAAAATAGATGTTTTTAATCTTCTTACCATGTTGGCCACTATGTTCGTACATCAGAGATCTTGGAGCTCTTGAGGAGTGAGAGCTGAATTCATTAGTGTCCTCTGACCAGCACTCACTTCAGTGCACATAGAATATAGGATGTCTTTGAGGTGAGCCAAACCCTGAAAACTGAGTCTGTTCAACTAAGGAAGTGGTTTTAAAAATTACAGAAAGTGAGAAAGGTTCTCCTAGAGCAATTTGATTAATAGCTTAAAGGATGGAGAGAGGAATTTATTTCAGCAAGCACAGGCTCTTTGAGAGAGAAAGCTCCCTAAGGGATCTTTGCTGATCATTAAGTCCCTGCCCTCTAAACAGCTTCCATCTATCTTCTTTTTCTGTAGGGGGCCCGGATTCCACTCCCCTCTGAGGCTATCAAAGTGAAATTGCCCAAGGAGCGCCTTTTCCCAGAGCTTTTGGTTTCCAAAGCAAAGTTCAAAGCAGAAGTTCCCACTGATCAGAAAGCTGTGCACTCTCCCATCCAGTCCCAGCCAGCAGCTCTGCTGGAAGCCAGGACACATACCTCTCCAGTTAGTTCACAGGGCCTGTCCCCATTGGCCACTTCCACCATCACGCCCACTCCGCACCCCATTTGCTCCCAGCCTAAACCTTCCTGTGAGGCCACCATTCCATCCCCTACCAAGTCCCCCATATGCTTCCAGCCTGTTCCAGTGAAAACATCAACCCCCCTCACCCCCCTCCACGTGAAGAACCAAGGGGATGCCAAGGACAGACTGGGCAGCCCTCTTGCTATGGACGAGGCCCTGAAGCCAAACGACTTGGTGGCAGAGTTCTGGATGAAGAGCGCTGAAATTCGCCGCAGCCTGGGGCTCACACCCGTGGATCGGAGCAAGGGGCCCAAGCACAGCTTCCCCTCACCTGCCTTTAAGCCATTGTCCCTAAAATCCTATTCAGTTGAGAAGTCTCCTCAGGATGAGGGGCTCCATCTTCTAAAACCTCCATCTAAGAGACTGGCAAAGTCGGATAGTGACCAGCCCTCTCTGCCAACCCCCAAGTCCCCATCTGACAGAGAGCTAAAAAGCTCCCATGAGGAGCGGAGAGACCTATCCAGCAGTTCTGGGCTGGGCCTTCATGGGAGCTCCTCCAACATGAAGACCTTGGGCAGCCAGAGCTTCAATACCTCAGACTCCACCATGCTTACTCCACCCTCAAGCCCGCCTCCACCCCCACCCCAGGACGAGGAGCCCGCAACTCTTCAAAGGGAGCCATATCAGATATATGGGCAGAAGGAAACCAAGCCCAAGGCCTCCGTAATCCCACCCCCCACACCTGCCACCTTTATGCGGCCCCCCCGAGAGCCTGCCCAGCTGCCCTGGGAAGAGGTACGGAAGTCATTTGTAGAGAGTGTAGCTGAGATACCCTTTGCTGATGACGTGGAGGATACATATGATGACAAGACCGAGGACTCAGATCTGCAGTTCTTCACACCCCCTTCCTGCTGGCCCCTCTCTGACAAGGCCCTCCCCCCACCCCTAGCCAAGGAGAATGTCAGGTTACTTACTCTAGAGAGCGGGGTCCAACTGCAGAAGAGGGGGCTACCTGTAGTCTCTCCAGAAGCCAAGGAGCTGGCTGAAGAGCGCATGCGAGCCAGAGAGAAGTCTATAAAGAGCCAGGTGTTGAGAGATGCCATGGCCAAACAGCTGAGTCGGATGAAGGAGATGGAAATTGGGGCTGAGACCTCCAGTCCCCCAGGAGGCACCTGCCACAAAGCCTCCTCAATGCCCTCTAAAGGCAAAGCCCTTGGCCTTGAATCCCCTAAACACCCGGTGCCCAAAGGCCCTGAGGAGCCCACCTTGAAGCACAAAAACACTAGTGAGGAATTCCTCTCCCCCACTTTGGACTCAGGGGCCCCAGATGGTTCAGTCACTTCATCCGAGGGCTCTAGTGGGAAGAGCAAGAAGAGATCGTCACTCTTCTCCCCCCGTAGAAACAAGGAGAGAAAATCTAAAGGTGAGGGCCGGCCCCTGGAGAAACACAGCCCAGATCTCCTGGAGGAAGCAGCCGCCAAGCCCAGGTCCTTGTGGAAGTCAGTCTTCTCAGGGTATAAGAAGGACAAGAAGAAGAAGGGTGACAACAAGTCCTGTTCCAGCACCCCTTCCAGTGGTGCCACTGTGGCCTCTAGCAAGCACAGGATGTCTCCAATAGTGAGAGCAGGTACATCAGCACCAAGGGACCCCTCCTGGGGCAGAGCATAAGGTGTGCGTTCTTCAGTCATTTGGTTCTTCTCGAAAGGTCCCTTCCCCATGCCGCTCCCCCAAGGGTTCTTAGAGCTGTGCTGACAGGGTAGGGAGAAGAAAACTGAACCATGGGTTCACAGAACATACTCCACTTAATAGGATAATTCTAAAAAACAGCCTGAAGCTGGTTAAGGGAGACGGGAGGTTTATGCACTTCCTAAAGTCGCATCAACCTAACGGAGGGCAATGCTGCTGGGAGTTCCAGGCAGTCTCTTTGGGCACCATCTATTCCGTGTTGGTCCATCCTGTCTGAACAGATGTGAGCATCCAAGTTCCTGGCTCCCCAATATGGGAAAAGAGTCACTCAAACTAGAAAGAAAACAAACCTCCACCCCACTCCCCCAGGCTATTCTTGTGAATGTAGAAATCAGGAAAGCACCGTGGTACTTATGGACTGGTCACAGTCTTCACTCTGCCCCTTCTTTCCATCCCCACAGAGCTGCAGCTGCGGGACCAGCTGAGTTTCTCCGAGGACTCTGACCTCTCCAGCGACGACATCCTCGAGAGGGTCTCCCAGAAGTCCAAGCGAGAGGTACGCAGGCCTGGTCAGCAGTAGGGCTTCAGAGGGGTTGGGAATCTCGACTCCTATCCTCTGTTGAGTGTTGGTCTTTGATGAGGTGGAGGAAAGGAAAGCAAATCTCAAAGCAGGGGTGGATACGAGCTCTCAGCAGACACATACAAATCCTGAGTCTTGCTCAGGGGTCCAAGTAGAAGACACAGAAGGGACCTATCTCAGGCTTTTTCAGTGAGCAGCTAGGGGTTATTGGCTTCTATGGCAAGAGTTCCTGTGTTCAGTTCTGGTGAAGACAGACATTTCATGCCCAAAGATTCATTCTGTCTTTAGGAAGCAGCCCAGTGTTGTCCATTCATTCTTTTGTCCTCAGAAATCCCACGTGAGTAGCACCCACCAGTGCCCAGAGTGACAGGAAAAGAGTTGTTTGTTCCCAGGGTCCAGCCAAGGCTTGGATGGGGAGCCTTCCTACTCCATCTCCATTGTCTAGCCGTGGGCACACACTTACCCTCCTGTCTAAGGTGAAGGTCCAGCTACATTCAGCTCCCTTTTTTTTAATGAAAAACTTCCTCAGAACATTCTGTACCTTCTTTACAAGGCTTCCCAAGGCTTAGATTTGAGTCTTCCCTCTCCATTGACTTCCAGGGAGGCCATGGCTGGTCTGTGTCCAGTTCTCTCCTCCTGGCTTGATCTAGTTCCTCATTTAATAACTTTGCAAATCAGAGGAAACCAATCTTTCGGTTCTCATCTCATTCTTGAGTTGTTCGTCCCCCCTGGGCCATGCCAGCTCTGCATCTGTTCATTCTCCTAGAAGGACACCTAGAATAGGGTTTGATTGACTCAGGAGTCAGGCCTCCCATCTCACCCCAGCCATCTGCAGAGCTTCCCCATGTCCCAGCCAGGCCACACTGGGTTATGGTTGGGATCTTGTATCCAACTCCCCGCAGAGACCTGGCATCAGGTGCTCCCTGCTATGGTTCCCACACAGTAGCTTTAGTACTAAACTGAGAAATTCTTCTGGGTATGTATGTGGGTTCTTAAACACTGCCTTAGGGGTCCTGAAGGGGTTCTGTCAAGAAGGAGAATAGTGGTCCAAGGTTCACTTTGCCTTAGTGCAGACATTTAGCCAGTTGGTCAAAAACTTCCATCTGTGGTTGCTTTTGTGGTCAGGTCTCTCCACAGTTTCTCTATTGATTAATGAAACCTCCTAGCAAAATGCTGAGGGCCAGACTACCCAAGCTGGCTATGCCAAGGCCGTCATCTGGGTAACATATCTCACTGACCACAGCCTCTCCCTGGATCTCGAAGGCCTGGGGCACACAAGGAGCTTCTCCCCATCAGCGTAAATGACAGGTCATGGACCCCACTCCTAGAATCCAAGCACTTCACGCTCCACATGCTCCCCACAGAGATGGGCCTTTTGTTGGAGGCTGTGAGGGATACTAATGTCCTGACTCCCACTGCAGTGTGCAGTCAGGCTGAGCAGGAGCAAGCCACTGTGTATTTTTAAGAATAGAAGCTAAAGGTAAAGGGATTGAGAAGTACAGATTGATAGTTACTGAATAGTCATGGGCATGTAAAATATAGCCTAGGAAACATAGTTAATAATATTATAATAGCTATGTATGGTGCCAGGTGGTTACAGGAAATATCAAGGGGAATACTTTGTAAATTATACAATTGTCTAATAGCCACTGTGCTATACACCTGAAACTAATACTAAATAATCTATATATATAAAAGCCAAGCGACCTGAATGGCGGAAGACCAGTCGCTATGATGCACACTGCAGCAGCCAACCAGCCCAATGGGGGCCCGATCAGCCCCCCCAACCTCCCGTGGCCCCCCCCCCCCCCCCCCCCCCCCCCCCCTCCGCCCCCCCCCCGCCCACCCC
>NW_005370740.1:709881-724748 GCF_000412655.1 Myotis brandtii
AGCCCCCCCACCCCAATTGGGGGGTGGAGCCGGCCAGCCAACCTCCCTCATCCCCTCCCCCCTGCCAGCCCAGCCCCAGTCGGCCCCCTTGGGGCGGGCCGGCCGGACCCCACTCGTGCACAAATTTATGCACCAGGCCTCTAGTATTAAATGTAAACTGTAATTGAAAAAAAAAAAATTGAAACTAAATCAGGAAAACAAACCTAAACAAAAACAGCAATGAAGGACACTTTGGAAATTTAAGGAATTGATCTTAGAAGATATGCACTGATACATAATATTGGCACATCAATACTAAATTCTTGAAAGCTATTAAAGCACTGTAGTCATTTAGGAAAATGTCCCTGTTCTTAGGACGTACGTGTTGAAATTTTAAGGGATGAAGGATCTTGATATCTACAATTGAGTCAGAAAAAAAGATAATATGTAAAGCTTATATCTATCAAGTGTGTGCAAAATCACTTAGCAAATCTAGGTGAAGGTATTCATTGTCCTCCTCTTTCAACTTTTCTATAGGTTTGAAAATTTTCAGAGTAAGAAGTGAGGGGAGCATGGGGGCACCTAAAGTGAGAATGGGGTTTGATTGACTCATGAGGGAGCCTCTTGCTGACAGTGCCCCTGGACCAGCAAAGGTGGGGAAGTGGTTCCCCTTACATCACAGACCCACCCCTGAGTGAGGCAGCTATGAAACAAGTGCCTGAATTTTGTTTCTTTTTTTTTTTTTAAATAACATATTTTATTGATTTTTTACAGAGAGGAAGGGAAAGGGATAGAGAGTTAGAAACATTGATGAGAGAGAAACATCAACCAGCTGCCTCCTGCACATCTCCCTACTGGGGATGTGCCCGCAACCAAGGTACATGCCCTTGACCAGAATCAAACCTGGGACCCTTTGGTCCGCAGGCCGAGGCTCTATCCACTGAGCCAAACCAGTTAGGGCATGTTTCATTTTTAAAAAACAAAAGTAAGTTATTTTTATTTAAAATGTTTATATAGAAAATTTAAGATAATACACTTTTTTTTTAATTTACCTTGTAGCCTTACCAAGAGATAATTCACGTTTACCTCTTTTCTTTGCCTCAGTCTGACTAAATACAACCACAGTGGCCTCTTCTTGAGTGCTTTGGCCCAGCCGAGAGCATGTGCATTTGCTTTCTAACGGACCCGGTCCCAGTTCGCTGCAAAAGCATTGCTCTGTGGCTGATCCGCACTCTTGGCACATCACAGATATGTCATGATTTTATGTCTCTGTCACTGCCTCTACCAAGTACCCCTCCCCTCCAGAAATCAGTAAGTAACTGCCCCACATCAGCCAAGGTACAGATGTTGGGTGCCATGCCTTAGGTTGTAGTTATGTGGCTCCTATGGAATTTTTCACATGCTGCTTGGGGAAACCATCTGTCTTCTTTTTCTTTAACTGACTTGTTCTAATAATGACATTTATTCTTTTATCATGGTTGGTGAGAGGGAGGAGTCGGTGAGAGGCAGAATCAACATGCTTAAATTTAAATGTCACCACTAGGAGGCTAGCTCATTCTTCTTGGGGTCAGTATGCTCTTGAAATGCCAGCTGCACAGTGGTGGGCTCCCCAGTGCTTCAGGAGAAGCAGCCAGGCCACAGGAGTGCATCCTAAGGCTCTCCGGATCTCCAGACCTCCACCCCTCCCTCCCTCACTCCCTGACTGCCTGTCAACCTTGGAATGGGGATGGTGAGGAAACCAGGTAACTAACCTTGGCTCTGAGCAGCTCTGCACAAGGCTTACTGGAGTAAGAGGTTATAATTACTGCCTGAAATGTTTTTTATAAATATCAGTTATTTCTGCTATTTCAGGTCCCTTTCACTGTGTATAATCAAGAAATGACCCACTCCACCTCCATCCCAGGGTTGTTGGTGACCCAGTGGGCACCTCTGACCCTGTTCAGGAGCCCTGCCAGTAGAGAGCCTTTTGGAAGAGAACATTAGGTTGCTACTCAGCATGCTCTGTGTCAGTGTCTCTGGTGACAGGAACTCCCCACCACCTGTCCCCCATCCCAGCACCAATAGCATTCAGTGGGAAGGAGTAGTCTGAATCTCCATGAGCAAATGAACTACTAAATGAGAAATAGCATCTATAACTATATGTTTAAACAGTTTAATTTATACATGAAAGAGATTGAGAAGAAAAAAGGGAAGTTTTGAGGCATGAGGAAGAACCTGTCTTCACGGAAGAAAAGTGAGCCCAGCTCTGGCCTGTGTACCTCAGTTAGTTGAGCATCACCCCGTGCACGGAAAAGTTGCTGGCTCGATTCCTGGTCAGGGCACATACCCAGGTTGCGGGTTTGATCCTGTCAGGAGGCAACCAATCGATGTTTATCTCTCCCTTTTTCTGTCTCTAAAATCAATAAACACACATTTTAAGGAAGGAAAGGGAGGCAGGGAGGGAGGGGAAGGGAAGGAAGAAAGAAGTGAGCCCAGGCCTTCGTCAGAGTGGGACTCACTAAGGTGCAGCTGCAAGTCTACATCCAGGTTCCTCACCTACCAGCCCTATGTGACATGGTGAAAAATAATCATTTTAGTCTTTGTGTTTGTTTTAAACTTCAGATCTTGCTCTATCTCTTATTCTATTTTTAATTATTATTATTGTTACTATTCTGTTTTGTTTTCCGTTGCTATCCCCTTAAAAGTCAATTTATAAACCACACAGCTTAGCATTCAGGAGATCATATGCACCAAAGGTAGTGTCTTGTTCCTGTTGGCTGGTCACTGTTGCATGTGTGTCCATGATTAACCATGGGGCAGCCCCCAGTCCTAGCCCTGCAGCCATACCCTCACTAACTGTTCATGCGTGCATGGAGCGGTCATGTACACCAGCAGCAGAACTTCCTTTAGCTGTGTCAAGACAGAAAAGGAGGGTGACATACCTTGCTCTTTGCTGGCTGGAGTGCATGTGGTAGTGTCAGTCTGAGTGGCTAGGGGGACAGGACTGCCCTTTGGGACTGGGCACTGCAGGAATGGGGAATTCACAAGTCCTTGGTTCCTGATCTGCAAGGTGACATGTTTAGGGCACTGGAACACCACTGACACCCTTAGGGACTACCTGCTCAGTTGGCTCTCCACTATCCCTTGTTCTCTTAGAATAAAGATTACTAGAATACACACCTGAGTTGAATTTGGAAGTCTCCTTTAAAGTCTGTAAAAGACTACTTTTTTATTTCCTTGGAAGCAATAAAGAAGGTGTTATGAATAGAGGCAACCCCCACCCCCACCCCCAGCATTTGCTTCTCAGTGATTGCCCAGAGTTTATTCAAGGCATCTGACACTCCCTTGTGCCCTCATTGCCCACATTTGCAGGTGGAATTGCTCAGGTAGTTCCATTTGTGGAATTGCACTGGATTTGGCTGGTTGCCTCTCGGATCTTGATGGCACTGGCTGAAACAGCCCTGCTCCCTGCCTTCCTTTCAGTGGTTGCTGTGCAGAACCCAGAGTCAGGGCAGGTTCATGTCCATAGTTTCTTCTTCAGACCATTAGTCAGTTTAGGATTCTCTCAGACTTAAAATAGAAGCATCCTTGTTTTCTCTACTTCAAATGTTACTTCTTGAAAGAATCTTATAAATATTACTCATCTGAAGAAAGTGGTTTTTAATACCAAACAAAAAATGAAAGGACCCTGATTTTTCTTTCCCTGTATATATCCTAGAAGGAGGCATGGGAAACATCTTACCAATATTTTTACCCTAAAAAAGTCTTAAAAAGAGCAGACATCCTTATATGAGAAACAGCTGATACCAACAATAAAGAAGCATATGTCCCTTTGTTGCATTAATTCTCTGTCAGTACTCCACTGAACCTTCTGTCCCTGTCACAGTGGGAAAGCATCTCACTTGTGGAGCTTGAGGTATACCCTGTGGCATTTAGGGCTGCAGCCTGGAAGTCTTCCCACACCTCTGGCCTGCCTGTTTGCCCTGCAGGCACTCTGCAGCCTGGAATGGTGCTCTCCATGTCCTTGCCAACCAGTGCCCAAACATCTCAGGCACCTGACTGAGGAAATCTCTTGTTCTCTCCAGCCAAGAACTTACACAGAGGAAGAACTGAATGCCAAGCTGACCCGGCGTGTGCAGAAGGCAGCTCGGAGACAGGCCAAGCAAGAGGAACTTAAGCGGCTGCACCGAGCCCAGGTAAAACCAGGAGGGGCCACAGCACAGCACCCTTATTTCCAACCAGCTATTCCTCATCCATGATGAGGGAGGGAGAGGAAGGCAGAGCAGAGGTAGATGGGGTGTCCTATTCCCTGAGAGGACAGCCCCAAAGGCTCAGGTCACAAACCCCTGGCTTGATACAACTACAGAAACCTTGATTTTGTGGAGTTTTGGGTAGGAAGGGAAGAGCCAAGCTTTGAGTTTCTAAATTCCTTACTCTGGAATAATCATTTTAAAGTCAACTAGTTCAATTGTAAGAATAATTATTGAGGCAATCAGTGACCTGACAGCCTCTGATAGGCCTGGGATTTAGAGGTCAGAGTAGTGTTCCAGTCATCAGCCTCTGTCTGCAGGCCTCAGAGATCCTAGACCATTCTAGATTGGGGGTGGTGAGGACTAAATAATTTCTTTATACAAAGTCTTAAAAAGATACCTAAATATAATATGGTTTTTTAATTAACTCATTTCTATCTGGTTGTATTCATAGAGATTAGTACACTAATCAAAAGCTATACAATGAGAAACATTAACAGAAAATCCAAATACCAATGAAGTATTGCTCTGAATTCCATGTTTCATCAAGCATCTAAAATCACCAGTCTTTTAGTCCTTGTCTTGCACATTATTCCATATGCACATTACCTGCACTGATACGCCACTGGTTGCTGCTGCTTTGGGGGTTGAATGTTCTTCTGATTGCCCATTGTTAGTCCCCACGTAGCATGCAGGAACTTCGCACTGCGGATTCTGGCTGGGTGCTCCATTCTAGATTTCTTCTTTATTTTTAATCTTGTAGAGAGAGGGTGTCTGCAGTAGTGTCCAAGAACCCCTGCTAATGCTTTAACAATATCACCATCAGAAAGGTCCCTGGTCAGTATGGCTCAGGGGCTAGAGCATGGCCCACACACCGAGGGGTTGCGGGTTTGATTCCTGATCAAGGGCACATACCTGGGTTGCAGTTTCGATCCCCAGCCCTGGTTGGGGGGTGCATGTGGGAGGCAACCAACAATGTCTCTCTCTCTCTCCACTCCCCCACTTCTACTTTCTCTAAGGATCAATGGAAGAAATATCCTCAGGTGAGGATTAATACCAAAAAAATGAAGAAGCAGAAAGGTCCTAGGCCAGCCGTGGGCAAACTACGGCCCGCGTTTGAAATGAATAAAACTAAAAAAAAAAAGACCGTACCCTTTTATGTAATGATGTTTACTTTGAATTTATATTAGTTCACACAAACACTCCATCCATGCTTTTGTTCCGGCCTTCTGGTCCAGTTTAAGAACCCATTGTGGCCCTCGAGTCAAAAAGTTTGCCCACCCCTGTCCTAGGCTGTAGTATTTAATTACTTCTTGCAGGAATTTAATCCACTTCCTCTCTTTGAACTGCCCCGAGAGAGGCTGGTCATTCCTTGATGTGCACCCATATACATGCTGCTGACTGATGATGGGCCCTGAAGACAAGTTCTTCACACACTGGGCATGATGCCCATTAACCTAGAGCCTTTCCAAATTTTTTACCATGTTAGTTTTTTCCCCTCTGTGTGTGTGCAGGTTGTTGGCCTCCTGAAGGTTAGGAGATGAGAGGGCTGGGTCTCCTGTTGCTTTGTTCCCACAGATCATCCAGCGGCAGCTGGAGCAGGTGGAGGAGAGGCAGCGACAGCTGGAGGAGAGAGGTGTTGCTGTGGAGAAGGCGCTCCGCGGGGAAGCAGGTACTGCCTGGGCTGTCCTATGAGGAGGTTGTTCCTAAGGGAAGCCCCTACCCCCGGCCCCATAGTAGGGCTAGTTTTTTATCACCTCAGCTTCTTTTCCAGCAGGCTTCTCTGGGTTCCTTCATCACTGAGATTTGGGCTTCCTGTAAAACAAAGGAAAGAAAAGCACCTCTGTTTGTAACTGCCCCAAGGCCCACACCTGTTCTTTCACCCTGTCTTAGAGCTTGCCATTTACCTGTGGGATGAAATCTCAGTCTACTTCCTCTGTTGATGGCAAGCACTGGGCCTTCTCCTCCTTCCCTCCTCCTCTTTTCCCACCCCATCATTTTCTCTAGAAGAAAATAACTGGGAATAAGGGAGACCTGTATCACAAGAAACCATCAGAGAACTGCACAAGCAGAGCCCCTGGCCTGCTCTCCACATGCCACCTCCTGTTTTTGGCTCTCCAGGCTCCCTTCCTGCCCAAGCTGCTCAGAGTATGTGAGGACACACACCCCACAGTGCACTCACCACCTACTGTGGGTTGAGCACACAGATTTCCCAGTGTGAGCCCAGGCTCTGTATTTCCTAGAGTCTGCTTACTCAAGACGGGGTAGAAAGGCTTGGAGGACTATGGCAGACCAGCACTATGTAGACATTGGGAAATAACTGTGAGGGCCATTGTGCTTGGTGACTGCAGTTCCTGGGGAAAATCAAAGTGTAGTGCAGAGACACCCACTGTCCACCCAAGGAACATGTGGGGCGGATTAAGCACAGTTAGGCACAGAGAAAGCAAGGAGTTATCCGGAATCCCAAGCGCCAGGAATCCCTATTGGTGCAAGACCTGAAAACCACTGGGGCCAGCCCCAACTGTAGCTCCAACACAGGCATGGAGTGATTGATGTCTGCTTTTTCAAGAATCCACAAGTCTCTAGATGTGGAAACCTCCATCTCTTATAGAGAGCACATAAGCATTCAAGTTGTGAGGCTGGGGATGAAGAGAGGTAGTGACTTAATTTTGCAGTAGCCCCTTATTACTTCCTTATTCAAGTGTGGCAGAGGGGCTGTGGTACGTCTCCTGGTAGGCAGACTGTCAGTAAACTAAAGAAGAGCCAATAAGAAGCAGCCAGGAATGGGACCAGTTGCTGCCATCTGGTCTTGCTACAGAACTGACCAATGGGGTGACCTTGCAGTATGTGCCTAGTGTAAAGATGAATCCATGGGGTTCTTTAAGACTGAAGTTCACATGGGCGGAGTCAGGGGTCAGACATAGAAGTAGGTGGTTTTTTCAGGTCCTTCAAGGCCTAGAAATTGCAGTTAAACAATTGACTCAGTGATGACCTTCAGGTGAAGAGATGGGGTGGGGGAAAAGATGAGGGTGTGATGTTCTTGGTTTTGTGCCTTACTGATGCTTGACTTACTGCTTGAAGCCCAAGTCACCAAATGAAATGCAAGTACTTGAACCACTGAGGAGCCAATGAGCCAGAAGCCTGGGATGTGTGATTGCAAGGCAAGCACTGGCTCTCTGTCGAGGAGTGGAGGTTCAGGTTCACCTAAAAGGGTCCCTGGCTTCCAAATGAAGCTGTGATGTCTCCACCATCCTATTTTTGCTCTGTGTCCTGCATGCTCTGACTTGGCCTCCTCAGTTAAGCCTGAGCCCCTGGAGGAAATTGGCCCAAACCTACCAGAGATGCCCTGAACCTGCTATAAGCAACTCGCAGGGCCCTGCCCTCGCTGCTTTCTCTTCTTGCAGAAGAAATCAAGAGGGAGCCTGGGCCCATCATTCCTTCTACCCTTCCCCACTAATTACTTCTGCCAAAGTAGAAAGTGAAGGGTAGATCTCCCAACACATAGTCAGACTAGCTCAACAGGGTGTGCCTTCTTGCTCACAGGTTCAGAGGTTTGGGTGGGTCACCCCAGGGATGATGGTTCCCGTAATGCACTTGCGTGCCTGCTGGCTGCCGTGCAATTTGAGTCTATGATGGTGCTTCAGTGTTTCTGCAACAGGCTGCGTGGTTCAAGCTGCTGGCTACCAAGGGATCAGAGAATAATACACCATTGAAGACTGGCATAATATTTTGCCAAAATTCCTCTTTCCAGCTGTTTAGATAATTTTCTTTTCATAAACATATACAGCCAGGATTTCATCTAAGTCATAGGTTTTCAAACTTGTTTTTTAGCAGCAGAACCCTTTTTACAAACCAAATTATAAATTCAAGTAAAAAAGAATTACTTTAAAATGTTAATCAACACAAATTTGAAAATTTGAAAGCACTGCCTCCACTTCCAGTTCACACCTGTGTAGGGAACATCCTGACACACAGAGGTAGTTGCTGCAAATGGTAAGTTTTTAACAGCTCACCTGGAGATCTCAGGATATACATAGTTTAAATGATGCAGATGCTTGACACTTAAATAGAGTACTGGAAATTGTTTTCACAGGTAAATCACTGACAAATATAATAGTAGTTCATATTCTTCATAAAGAGTAGATCTCAGATAAAAGCTCCCAAATATACAATGAACACAAACCCAACTATGCTCTGATATTGTGGCATGTGTGTTACACACCTAGAGGACCTCATTGTGACAGAAGCTGCTTGAGGCTGAGAGAGAACTCTATCGGGACGCTGACCTGTACACTTGTACAGGAGTACTCTACTTGCCAGAATGTCAATGAATGAATAAATGTCCTCTTCCCTAACACATTTACAGGGCCTACAGATACTTGCACAAAGAGGCAGAAGAAACTTGGTCCTGGGGGCTTCACAAAAGCCATTTTACCTGGTAGCACAAATTAATGTGTTGATGGTCTTCAGTGGGCTAAAAGTTGGCATATCAAACATTTGAACATGGAGTATCTTATTTAAGTTTTTTAAAATAAGGTAAAAGTATTTGTGAATCAGGTATTTGGGAGACTCCTGGAATAGCACTTGAAAAGCCCTAGGATTCCACAGAACAGTTTCAAAACCACTATTGTAGTCCATACTCTTCCAAGCAAGGCTTTAGCCAGAAACCTCCATCCAAATACATAAACATCTATTCTGTTTATAAAGACAGGCTTCAGCAGCCCCATTGGGAGATTTTCTCAAGATGCATTTGGGAAATTCTAAGAATATAATAGCTCTTACCATAAGAATATATTTCCAAATATATTTTTTTCCTTGTCTTATTTAAGCACATCACTTCCAAGGCCCCCCTTTTGTCAGATGCCCCAGTGGCCCTGTTCCTACTTGGCAGAGATCATCTTTGAGGCAAATCTGTACACACTGGCTGCTTCTTCCTCTGCTGCTTCAGCATTTCTCTCCTTTTGTTAGTCCGGTTGCTCCCAGCTAATCTTAGTATAGCATGACATTCCAGCAATGGTCATCAGCCCCTTCCCTGGGGGGCATATATCTGGTCAACTTGTTTGGTCTCTCTGGCTGAGGGGGTCAGACTGCCCAATTAGCCAAGGTGCCTTCCAGAGGAGAGATCTGATATGGACCTGCCATCCATTGGTCTCAACTTACCCAAGGCTCATGAATATCCAGACCACCAGGGTTAGGTTCAGAGCTTTCCGGCCCAGAGCAAGACTAAGACTGACATGATTTCTGGTCTGGAGCATCTGGAAAGCCCGCCCTTTTTGTTCTTGGAACCCTGATTCAAACTTAAACCATTGGATCAACCTTGAGCATGACTTGGAAAACCATTCCAGGTTTGCATTCTACTTTCTGGTGTGTCCATTCTTTTTTTCTTTTTTTTATTGACTTTTTACAGAGAGGAAGGGAGAGAGATAGAGAATTAGAAACATCGATGAGAGAGAAACATCGATCAGCTGCCTCCTGCACACTCCCCATTAAGGATGTGCCCGCAACCAAGGTACATGCCCTTGACCGGAATCGAACCTGGGACCCCTCAGTCTGCAGGCCGACACTCTATCCACTGAGCCAAACCGGTTAGGGCTGGTGTGTCCATTCTTGAAGGGGGAACCCTGTTAGGAAACAAAAGGCTGCTAGGATTAGCATTCAGATTGTGAAATGTGGAGGAAAGGGAGAGAAATAGCAGCTGACCTTTATTGTGCTCTGCATTTGCTTATGATTCTGCCCAAGTCCAGTCCCTCAGCACAGCCCAGTCTCTGTATCTCAGGCATGTGAAGAACATAACATCCTTACTAGACAGCCACATGGAGCTAAAAAGCTAGGAGTGCCGTGGCCAGCAAACCTCGAAAAGCCTTCAGGCAAATAGCCACAGCTCATTTCCTGCTTTTAGAGAGAAGGCTGGCTGAAGTTAGGGTCTAACCTCAGAAGAAAGAGCATCTCCTTCCTCTCAACCCATCTAGCAAAAGTGGTTCTGCAAGGAGTTTGGTATACTCACCAGTGGGGGTCACATGTGTGAATTCTTGAGAGAGCTCTGACTGCCTTTAACCCTAAGGATTGGTGTCCTTGCCAAGCTTTTTTAGGTGGTTTACGTCTTGCCTTCAGAGCTCAGCCTGGAGTCTCTAATATTCAGTAACTAAGGAAGTAGTTGCCCTGATCTGCCCTTGAATTTTTTAAATCTTCTTAGTTAGATAAGGTTCAGTCCTAGCCGGGCCAGAATTCCCAACAAATCCAAGGCCTTTTGTCCTAACTAATTATTTGAGTTATAAACAGGAATCACATTGACATTGGCTATTAACTCTGTCACCTGTGGTTAGTGAACACCCCCTCCCACCACCAGGAAATATATGGCTCAGCATGTGTGCACACAATGCACTTTCAGAGAGAAGCATGCTTTGCAGCTATTTCTCTTCTCCCTCTTGCTGTCTCTCTTTGTTTCTTATGCTTTTTGCTATTGATTGCTTTGGGTAGGGGGGAACAGGAGGGTTTTATCAGATCCAGTAACTCTCTCTTCATCGATTCCTTGTTGTAGACTATTGGGGAGAGTCTTATTACAGTGACCTCATCGACTTGCATCTGGGTGGTATGTATAGCAGCATCTGTTGCTGACACTAACCCTGCTGACACCCTTTCCCCACCCATTCTCATTAGTCCCTGCTCACAAATGAAAGAAGAAATCAACCTGTTAACCAAATGGCAAACACAGGCTCTTTCCTATCTCATAATGGAGCAGCATACTGGGTCCTCCCCACTACCATATACACTCCAAAGAAGATCTGAGGTAGCTTTTGCTGCCCAGGGTTATCTTAATTTTTTATAATAAAAGTTCACCTGCCCCAACCCATCAACCTCACATCAGCATTCTGGTCCTTCTAATAACTTTTTGGTTGTTTGACAACCAATACACACACACACACACACACACACACACACACACACACACACACACACACACACACACACACACACACACACACACTCCAACATGACCTCTGCCTTGGATCTCATCCCTCAGAAGTTGGAGGTGTCATATCTACCAGGAAGCTCACTGCTAACCACACTCGAGAACCAAACATCTGAAGAACTCAGCCTCGACCATTTTCATTAGGATGTGCTCACATTTCCCCTAAGAGATTCAAGTGCATATAAAGGTGCCACTTGTGATTTCTACCCAAATTCACCAAGCTTGAGGCTATGTTGACAGATGCCTGTAATAATGCCCTTCCCTCCTTGCTCTGTCCTGGCACTTCCTTCACAGTTCTTTTCAATGAACACAGGAAAAGGATAAGGCAGTGGTTCTCAGCACGGGGTCCCAGGACCAACACATCAGCATCATGACTTGGTAACTTGTTAAAGATACAAGTGATCAATCCCCACCCAAACCCGCCGAATCAGAAACTGGGGGTGAGGCCTGGTTATCTGTATTTTAACAAACCTTCCTGATGATTCTCAGACCCTCTAAAGTCAGAGAACCACTGCCTTAAAAGAAGTCAATATTGAAGTCAATATTTTTTATGTCTTGCTGCATGAAGCTTATCATTTGTATCAGATTAGAGAAATAACCAATTCAGGAGTCTCATTTCTAGACTTTGGGCAGTTTTACTCTTGGAAAGTTAACGTCTTATCAAGAGGAGTGCCAAGCAGCTGCTCCTGAGGTTAATGGTGGGGGGCCTCTGACACTTCCTCTTCTGGAGTTCCTGCTTTCTGAAAGGTCGCAGAAGTGGCCTTAAAATCCAAGAACTGGCAAAAATCATTCTCATTTTTTACCACAATCTCATCCTTTTAAGAAAATCACTTTTTGGCTTATTCCTTTAAAATCCAAAGGTATAATTCTGTGATTCCTACTATGAGATAGTGCCATATTCTTAGAGAACCTCCATCAGTAAGGAGGCTGGCTCTTGGCTTCGTTGGGTGGGTTGGGAGTGACTGGTCTCTCTGTCCCACCCCATTGTCCCATGGATTCCACCCTCCACAGATTCCTTCAGTGCCCCAGAGCTTCTCAGGGACTTCCACACTCACGGCCATTCATGCTGTAATTAACAAAACGTATTTCTTGTTTAATGTCCTTGATTCCTTTCCTAACGCCTCCTAACACTCTTGGGGGATATGTATGTCATTTTTTAAAAAAAATATTTTTAATTGATTTCAGAGAGGAAGAGAGAGATAGAAACATCAATGATGAGAGAGAATCATCGATTGGCTGCCTCACACTGGAGATCGAGTCTGCAACCTGGGCATGTGCCCTGACCAGGAATCAAACCATGACCTCCTGGTTCATGGGTTGACGATGCTCAATCACTGAGCCACACCAGCCAGGCTGTTTATGTCATTTTTAAAAATATATATTTTTTTATTTCAGAGAGAGAGAAACATCAATGATAAGAGAGAATCATTGATTGGCTGCTTCCTGCATGCCCCACACTGGGGATCGAGCCCACAACCCAAGCACATGTCCTGGCCGGGAATCGAACTTGGGACCCTTCAGTCCACAGCCCAATGCTCTATCCACTGAGCCAAACCAGCGAGGACTGTTTATATAATTTTTATTAAGTGAATCTCAATGTGTGAAAATATGTGGTTGGGTTGTTGTTGTTTTTTAATTCAAAATCTCCTGGAAGGAAATGTCAAAATCAATTTATTTAAAAGTATATTCACCCTTCCCTCCCAGTTTAAGATACTGTTGCCACACTGATTACCTCATATGTCTAGTTTTGTTTTCTTTATCCCCATTGCTTGAATGATAAATGTAGTTGGCTCTTTTCATTTCTGTGTTCCTGAACTCCCAACTACTAGCCTTTCAGATTTAAAATTCCAACAAATTCTAAGGGAATATGAAATAAATAAATAAATAAATAAAACTCAATGTGTCTTCTGAATTATGAAATGCCCCCATCAAACACCTGATAACCCTGCTACTGGATTCTCATCAACTCATCATTTCTTTTTCAGCTTATGTTATTTTTTCTAAACGTTAGACTTCTCCTGTGGGTTCTGCTCACCACATAGAGGCTGCTACTGCCCTAACAATGAAGCATGAGAGAAACATCCATTCCAAAGGGAGTCACTATATACCCAGGCAGAGAGCAAGAGTCCTCCAGCCTCACTCCCATCAAGCTCCAGGAGGAACATTTAGATAACAGAAATAGGTCCCTTTCAGATTCTGCTGTTTTCTTCTTGGAGCACTTGGTAATATTCATTATTTGAGGGGAGGAAATTATCCTTTTAAAATCTGAAGTCTAAAATGTCGAATCTGATTGCTTCTCTGCTATTGCATCCCCAGAAGGCCACACAGAGACCTCATTGCTGGGCCCAGCACTAATCAAAGCTCAGAGAAGTCCAGACTCCTAATGCCTGCCTGGTGTTCTGCCCATTAAACTATATTGTTCCAGTAGGGTCATTTGATGGCTATCAGCTGACTATATAAAGGCTCCAAATCTGTATTAGAAGTCTCTTTTTGAGCCACAGAGTACAGAGAATAAAGATCTTTCTTCTCTTAGCTGAACCTTGTTATTTCAAAACAAACCATTAAAAAGACAGAATGAGCCTTGGGCCAGAGAGGAAGGGTGCCCAATTGACCTCACCCCCTTCATCTTCTTCCCAGGACACTAGGCAGGCTCCCCACCCTACCCAGTCAGCACATTTTGTTGCACCAGACAGATAGATGACTGGAAATCTTTATATAAAAACCGTATCTCTGAATACCTTTAAATTAAAAACATACAGGAAGGGGGTAAATGAGGTTTAAAGTTGTTTATATGGGAAATAATACAATAGTTAATGAATAATACAAGAATAAACTCTTTCATATACACACAACTGTAAACCTAATATTGCTCACCCTGTATACACCTAATTTCTAGTTTGCAAAGACTTTACCTGTTGATTGATCTCAAAGGAAAATTGAAAGAACGTGAATGGTTTAGAAATGTAGCATAAAGGACTGGAAAGTGGTCTTTTATTGTTGCTGGTGAATTGGGGTGAGAGGCACAGAGGGACCCTCACAAGCCTGCTTACTTCCCTCCTTTCTGGGTCTTTCTGTTCTGTTTGCTTCCTTTAATTTGATGTTCTAGATTTTGGCTTGTCTTTTTGGCTCTGTTTTTGCTTAGGAACTTTAAAGTCCTTGAGATTTCCCAGCATTCTTCTGTGTACATGTGTGCATACACATGTGAATGTACACACATATTGTACGTGCACGCACATGGGTGTGTTGGATCACAGTTCTTATATTCTGTTTTCTTGTTTTATTCTCTCTTTTTTGCCTTTATTCTAGAGCTCCGTTCTGTACTAAGTTTTTTTTAATTAATCTTTATTGTTGAGATTATTACAGATGTCCCTCTTTTTTCCTCCCATAGCTCCCCTCTACCCAGTTCCCACCCCACCCCAGGCCCTCACCACCCTATTGTCTGCGTCCATATAAGATCTTTGTCTAATCTCTTCCTGCACCCGCCACACACTCCCTTTCCTCTGAGAATCATCAGTCTGTTCCATTTCCATGCCCCTGATTCTGTTCCATTCACCAGTTTATTCTGTTCATCAGATTTTTTATGCATTTGATTTTTATTTTATTTTTTAATATATTTTTATAGATTTCAGAGAGAAAGGGAGAGGGAGAGAGAGAGATAGAAACATCAATGATGAGAGAGAATCATTGAT
>NW_005370740.1:725379-728844 GCF_000412655.1 Myotis brandtii
TCCCTTCTGGCCTGCATAGTTTCTGTTGAGAAATCCTCTGACAGTCATATGGGTATTCCCTTGTAGGTAACTGTTTTTCTCTTGCTGCTTCTAAGATTTTCTCTTTGTCTATTGCCCTTGGCATTTTAATTATGATGTGTCTTGGTGTGGTCCTCTTTGGATTCGTCTTGTTTAGGGTTCTCTGTACTTCCTGGACTTGTAAGTCTATTTCTTTCACCAGGTAGGGGAAGTTTCTGTCATTATTTCTTCAAATATGTTTTCAGTATCTTGTCTCTCTCTCTTCTTCTGGCACCCCATAATTCGGATTTGTCCCAGAGGCTCATTACACTATCTTCATATTTTTGGGTTCTTTTTTCTTTTTGCTCTTCTGGTTGGGTGTTATTTGCTTGCTCGTATTTCAAATCATTGATCTGATTCTCTGGATCCCCTAATCTACTGTTGAATCCCTGTATATTATTCTTTACTTCAGTCAGTGTATGCTTAATTTCTGACTGGTTCTTTTCTATTTTTTTGGCATTCTCACTAAGATCCTTGAAAGTCTCACTAAGTTCCTTGGAGGTTTCTAGAAGATTCTTGAGTAACCTTATAACCATGATTTTGAACTCTATATTCAGTAGTTTGCTTTCTTCCATTTCTTTCATTTGTGACATGTTTCTTTGTCTCTGCATTGTGGCTACTTCCCTGTGTTTGTTTCTATGTATTGGGTAGCTGCTAAGTCTCCTTGAGTTGACAGAGTGGCCTTGTGTAGTAGGTGTCCTATAGGGCCCAGTGGCTCACCCTCCCCAGTCACCTGAGGTGGAGACTCTTGGTGCACCCCTTTGTGGGCTGTGTGCACAGTTTTATTGTAGTTGAGCCTTGATTGCTGTTGGTGTCACTGGGAGGAATTGACCGCCAGGCCAAACTGGCTGTGAGGGCCAGCTACGACTACAGTAAGAGAGCTGCTGTGCAGGAGACACCCTTATGGAGCATGACTTGCTTCAGTGGGGCTTTGGTGCTCACTGAGTCTGCCCCTTGAGTGTGTTGCTTATGGATGTGAAGAGTTGTAATCTGGTATAGTCTCACACTGACCACTGGTACACTGGCTCTTGGGTCTCCAGGGAGGTGCAACATCAGCCACTGCCTGGGGCCACCCAGCAGGAGCTACAGAGAGATCTACAGATTCCTCCTCTTTTTATCTGGTTTGGAAGTGCCCAGACGAGGTCCAGCTGTGAAGCAAGGCACGCTGGTGCTAGTGCCAGTTTTTTGGGGCCTTTTATTGACAAGTTTGGGGCTCCCTTACCCAGCTGCAGCTTGTTTAACAGGTTTTCAGTCTGAAAAAGGACAGACCATTCATATGCAAAAGCTGCTGCACACAGCTTGGGTGGGGTTGTAAATTGGGTAGGGCGGGGTCTCAGGGAATCACCAGGGCAGAGGGAACAGAAATGGCTGCCAGTCAGCCCTTTACCGGGAAGGTCCCAACACAGGAACAATGACCACTGCAAGCACCTCCATCTGGAAGAAAACCACCCCATATTCCTGCCCTGATGCCAGACAGTCCAGTTTCTCCCCGTGTGTATCTGGGACCCCAAAGCCTAGCCCGGCACTGGAGCTCAGAGGAAGTGGGAGCTTGTAAATTCAGTTTGCAGTGCCTGCCTTTTAAGAAGAGTAGCTGGGTCTCCAGCAGTCTGTGTGTCACTCAGCCCCAATCTGCACTTGTTTTTACAGCCTGTAGTTCTTACAGCCCTTAGGGACTTCTTTCCCCAGCTCTGGGACCCTGGGCTTGGGGCCTGGTGTGGGGCTGGGACTCCTTGCTCCTCTAGGGGGCCTCCACAGAGGCGATCTCCCTCCCAATTAAAAAAGTGGCACACATGGGTGCTGAACCAGCCCGTTGGGTTTGGGACTGGGCACCTCAGTGCCTCCTCACCTCCTACCAGTCTCAGTGTGCTTTCTTCTTTACCTCTCTAGCTGTAGTACTTCCACTCAGCCAGCTTTCCCATGGTTCTGGATAATAGTTGTTCTGTATTTTACTTGTAATTTTTATGTGGTTGTGGGAGGCAGCAAGTACAGGCATTTAGCTATGCGCCATCTTAAGATTTATCTGTACTAAGTTTTATAACACAAGGCACCCCCCTAGCCCTGTCATATGTATATAGACTGGGCCTGCTGGGACATAGACCTTTCAGCTTACCACTCTGCAGCTTTGCAGCCAACCACCTTGACTCCCTTGTAGGGTCACAGCATCTGTCATTGCCCCTGGGTTTGGGACTGGGCACCTCAGTTTTACAAATAATGCAAAGGCTAACTCATGTCGGGCATGGCATTTATTGATACAGAGCAAATAGGTTTCTGGGTTAAGGAGTCAGAACAGTTGAGTATAATCTTAGTCAACAAAATATCTGGCCAATCTTCCCTTGCTTTAGACTACATAACCTGAACAACACAGAAAGGAAAATCAGGCTTGGCCAGTGTGGCTCAGTTGAGCATCATCCCATACACCAAAAGGTTGCTGGTTCCATTCACAGTCAGGGCACATGCCCGGGTTGTGGGCTTGATCTCCATCCTGTAGGGGGCATTCAGGAGGCAGCTGATGAATGTTTCCCTTCCATAGATGTTTCTATCTCTCCCTTTCCCTTCCGCTCTCTTGGAGGCCAAAAGGAAATCAAAATAAAAAATAATCTCTTCCTATTTTAAAAAAATATTTGCTTTATAAAAAAGAAAGATTAGTGAAAGCCCCATTCCTTATACCTACATCACCAAGAAATTCTCCCAACCCTGGGCATCTGGCTTTCTGCAAGTTTAATCTGGTTGATTGAGCTCGGAAATGAAAGGTAATGTCCCTGATGTTTCTTCTGGATAAAAATAATGAAATTCTGGTAGTATTAATAGGTTGAATTGGATAAAAAGGTACTTCTGCAATGCTGGGTCAGTTATCAGTAAATATTGTGGCATTATAGCCAAAAACAAGTGTGAGAAATGGAAGTCTGCCCCAGACAGTTGTCCACAAAGACTAGCCCAGGGTCCCTGTAGCAAGAAAATGGAGCCTCAAAATGCAACTGAGAAGCAAGCATGCCTCTTGCCTATTTTGAGGAAGTCAAAATCAAACAGAATCTCTTCCTATATGCAGGATTTTCCAAAAGTAGAACTGGAAGGGAAGTACTTAACTCTGGGGTGCTTTACAGATTTTTATGCATGAAACCAGCTGTGGTATATCAAAAGGGAAGGGGAGGCAATTCTGAGCCTAAAAGGATGATATTGTATGATGGTTGTGACTTGATTATTTGGAATTTTGTATTTTCATGTGGAGATCCTATATAATAAAGAGCTAATATGCAAATGGTCATCACACCCTCATGCTGGGGCCGGGGGCCCTAAGGCCACACACCCCGGGACCTGGGGACCTGAGGCCATACCCCCCACCCGGTGGGGCTTGACGGGGGAACTGAGGCTGTGCCCCCTGCCCAGTGGGGCTTGGCGGGGGACCTGAGG
>NW_005370740.1:729216-737160 GCF_000412655.1 Myotis brandtii
CATATACATTTTACTAATTTTCTTTCATCTCTGACACTTCTATTATAGAGAAAGGGCAAATAGCAATATTAAAATATTTCTTCTAATTAATTCTCTTTTAATATGCACGATTTTCATGCACTGGGCCACTAGTACAATTATAAATAGTAGCTCGCCCTGGCTGGTTTGGCTTAGTGGATAGAGTGTCGGCCTGCGGACTGAAGGGTCCCAGGTTCGATTCCGGCCAAGGGCATGTACCTTGGTTGCGGGCACATCCCCAGTGCGGGGTGTGCAGGAGGCGGCTGATCGATGTTTCTAACTCTCTATTCCTCTCCCTTCCTCTCTGTAAAATCAATAAAATATATTAAAAAAAAATAGTAGCTCAGCTCACAAAAAGCCCATTTTCCTCATAATGTTTCTAGTATACAGTATTAGGCCCTAACATTCTAGGTCATACCAGTGTTTCTGTTTGTTTGTTTGTTTGTTTTTTGTGTTTTTTTTCATCTTTATTGTTGAAAGTATTACATAGGTCCCCTTTTGTCCCCAATTGACCCCTTTTTAGCCCACCCCCACCAGGCCTTCACCACCCTATTGTCTGTGTCCATGGGTTATGCATATATGCATGCATACAAGTTCTTTGGTTGATCTCTTTCCACCCACCCACCCCCGCCTTCCCTCTGAGATTCCACAGTCTGTTCCATGCTTATATGTCTCTGGACCTATTTAGTTTGTCAGTTTATTTTGCTATTAGATTGCACATATGTGTGAGATAATGTGGTACTTGTCTTTCTCTGACTGACTTATTTCACTTAGCATGATACTCTCCAGATCCCTCCATGCTATCTCAAAGTGTACAAGATCCCTCTTTTTCACTGCTACATAGATTTCCACGGTGTAAATGTGCCACAGCTTTTTTATCCACTCCTCTACTCATGGGCACTTGAGCTGTTCCCACATCTTAGCTATTGTAAATTGTGCTACTATAAACATTGGGGTGCATATATTCTTTCTGATTGGTGTTTCATGTCTCTTAGGATACATTCCAAGAAGTGGGACCACTGGGTCAAATGGCAGTTCCATATTTAATTTTTTGAGGAAACTCAATACTTTTTTCATAATGGCTGCACCAGTCTGCATTCCCACCAGCAGTGTACTAGGGTTCCCTTTTCTTCATATCCTCACCAGCACTTGTCATTTGTTGATTTGTTAATGGTAGCCATTCTGACAAGTGTAAGGTGATACCTCATTGTCATTTTAATTTGTATCTCTTTGATGATGATTGGTGACTAGGCACTTTTCCATATGTCTCTTGGCCTTCTCTATGTCCACTTTGGCTTTAGAGAAGTCTCTATTTAGGTCCTACATCCATTTTTTTAATTGGATTGTTTGTCTTCCTTTTGTTAAGTTGTATGAGTTCCTTATATATTTTGGATATTAACCCTTTATCAAATGTATCATTGCCAAATATGTTCTTTCATACAGTGGGCTCCCTTTACATTTTATTGATGGTTTCTTTTGCTGTGCAGAAGCTTTTTATTTTGATGTAGTCCCATTTGTTTATTTTCTCCTTAGTGTCCTTTGCCTTAGGAGATGTATCTGCAAGATGTCTGAGATATGCCTATGCTTTCTTTTAGGATTTTTATGGTTTCACAACTTACATTTAAGTCTTCCTTCCATTTTGAGTTTATTCTTGTGTATGGTTTAAGTTGGTGGTCTAGTTTAATTTTTCTGCATGTATCTGTCCAATTTTCTCAGCACCATTTATCGAACAGACTGTCTTGACTCCATTATATGCTCTTGACTACTTTGTCAAATTTTAATAGAGCATAATGGCTTGAGTTGATTTCTCGGGTCTCTGTTCTATTGCATAATCTATATGCCTGTTCTTGTGCCAGTGCCAGGCTGTTTTGATTACGGTGGCTTTGTGGTATAACTTGATATCTGGGATTGTGATCCCTCCAACGTTGTTTTTCTATCTCAAGATTGCTGAGGCTATTGGGGGTCTCTGTTGGTTCCATATAAATTTTTGGAGTATTTGTTCTAGATCTGTTAAATATGCCATTGGTATTTTAATAGGGATTGCATTAAATCTATAGATTGCTTTGGGTAGTATGGTCATTTTAATGATGTTTATTCTACCAATCCATGGACACAGTATATTCTTCCACTTTTAGTTTTCTGAGTCTTTTACCTACTTGGTTAAGTTTATTCCTAAGTATCTTAATTTTGTTGTTGTAATGGTAATGGGGATTGTTTGTTTAGTTTCTCTTTTGGACAATTCATTATTGGAGTATAAAAATGCCATCAATTTTGGGGTATTAATTTTGTATCCTGCTACATTGCCAAGTTCATTTATTAAATCTAGTAGATTTTTGGTGGAGTCGTTAGGGTCTCCTATGTACAGTATCATGTCATCTGCAGATGACAGTCTTACTTCCTCCTTTCCAATTTAGATGCCTTTTATTTCTTCTTGTCTGATCACTGTGGCTAGGACTTCCAGTACTGTGTTGAACAGGAGTGGTGAAAGAGGGCATCCCTGTCTTGTTCCTATTCTTAGGGGAAATGCTTTTAGTTTTTGCCCAGTGAGTACGATGTTGCCTATAGGTTCATATGGCCTTTATTATGTTGAGATATGCTCCTTCTATTCCCACTTTATTGATAGTTTTTATAAAAAATATGTGTTGGATTTTGTCTAATGCTTTTTCTGCATCTATAGATATGATAATGTGATGTTTTTGTTGTTATTAATCCTCACCCTAGGATATTTTTCCATTGATTTTTAGGGAGAGTAGAAGAGAGAGGGAAAGACAGAGAGAAACATCAATATGAGAGAAACACATCGATTGGTTGCCTCCTACACGAGCCCCAACTGGGGCTCGGGCCGGGGAGGAGCCTGTAACCAAGGTACATGCCCTTGATGGGAATCAAACCCAGGACCCATTGGTACCAACCTTGCATCCCTGGCATAAATCCCACTTGGTCATGGTGTATGATCTTTTTAATATATTGTTGGATCTGATTTGCTAATATTTTGTTGAGGATTTTAGCATCTATGTTCATCCCAATATTGGCCTGTAGTTCTGTTTTCTTGTGTCTTTATCTAGTTTTAGGATTAGGATAATGCTGGCCTCATAGAAAGAGTTTGGAAGTGTTCTTTCCTCTTGGATTTTCTGGAATAGGTGTTAATTCTTTTTTGAATATTTGGTAAAACTCCCCTGTGAAGCCATCTGGACCTGGGCTTTTGTTTGCTGGGAGTTTTTACTTATTTATTACTGCTTCAATATCATCAGTTGTTATTGGCCTATTCAGGTTTTCTGATTCTTTCTGATTCAGTTTGGGAATATTGTCTTTTTCTAGGAATTTGTCCATTTCATCCACATTGTCCAACTTGTTGGCATATAGTTGCTCATAGTATTTTCTTACAATCCATTGTATTTCTGTGGTGTCAGTGGTTACTTCACTGCTTTCATTCCTGATTTTGTTTACGTGGGTCCTCTCTTACTGTTTCTTGACAAATCTGGTTAACAGTTCATCAATCTTGTTTATCTTTTCAAAGAACCAGCTCTTGGTCTTAATGATCTTTTGTATTAGTCTCTATGTCATTTATTTTTGCTCTAATCTTTATTATTTCCTTCCTACTACTTACTCTGGGCTTTTCTTGTTGTTCTCTTTCTAATTCTTTAACTTGAGGGTTAATTGTTTATTATTAATTTTTCTTGTGTGTGTTTTTTTTTTTTTTAAGTAGGCCTATAGTGCTATGAACCTCCCTCTCAGGACTGGTTTTGCTGTGTCCCATAGATTTGGGGTTGTTGTGTGTTCATTTTCATTTGTTTCCAGGAAGTGTCTGATGTCTTTCTTGATCTCCTTGGTAACCCATACATTGTTTAATAACATGCTATTTAGCCTCCATGTGTTTGAATGTTTTTGATTGTTTTTACTGTAGTTGATTTCTAATTTCACTGCACTGTGATCTGAGAAGATGCTTGAAATGATTGCAATCTTATTGAACTTGTAGAGACTTGTTTTGTGTCCTAAAATGTCATCTATCTTTGAGAATGACCCTGTGCACTTGAGAAGAATGTATATTTGTCAGCTTTGGGGTGAAATGTTCTGAATATGTCAATTAAATCCATCTGATCCAGCGTGTCCTTTAGAGTCACTATTTCCCTGTTAAGTTTTTGCCTGGAAGATCTAAGATCTATCCAGTGAAGTCAGTATGGTGTTAAAGTCCCCTACTATAGCTGTATTGTTTTTGATCTCTCCCTTAAAGTACCCTGGAAGTGTTTTTTATATATTTAGGTGCTCCTATATTGGGTACATATATGTTTACCAGGGTTATATCCTCTTGTTGGATCATTCCCTTTAGTATTATATAGTGACCTTTGTTGTCTCTTGTGATGGCCTTCATTTTGAAGTCTATTTTGCCAGTTATGAGTATTGCTACTCCAGCTTTTTTATTTTATTTCCATTTTCATGGAAAAAAATTTTCCATCCCTTCACTCTCATCCTGTGTGATTCTTTTGTTCTTAGGTGGGTCTCTTGTAGACAGCATATACAGTGGGGCCTTGACTTACAAGTGTCTCAACTAACTAGTTTTTTGAGATACCAGCTGTCTCTCGGCCGATTTTTTGCATTGAATTGACAGAGTAATTTGAGTTAACAAGCTCCTTAACGAGCTCCTTAACGAGCTTGGTCTCGGAACGAATTAAACTCGTAAGTCAAGGCCCCACTGTAATTGGGTCATGTTTTTGTGTCTATTCAGCTACCTTATGTCTTTTGATTGGAGCATTTAAACCACTTATATTAAAGATTATTGTTGATAGTACAGTATTATTATTGTACTTATTTATTGCCATTTTAATTCTGTATGTCTATGTTTCACTCTCTACATCTTCTCATTATAGCAGTCCCTTTAGCATTTCTTGCAGTGCTGGTTTAGTGGTGATAAAGTCCTTTAGCCTCTTTTTTTGTCTGAGAAGCTCTTTATTTCACCTTCTATTTTGAATGCTAGCCTTGCTGGGTATAGTAATCTTGGTTTTAGATCCTTGCTTTCATTATCTTGAGTATTTCATGCCATTCCCTTCTGGCCTGTAGAGTTTTTGATGAGAAATCAGGTGTCAGCTCCTATGGGAGCTCCTTTGTAGGTAACAGTTTGCTTTTCTCTTGCTGCCTTTAAGATTCTCTCTTTGTCTTTAATTTTGGGCATTTTTAAATTATTTTTATTGATTTCAGAGAGGTAGGGAGAGGGAGAGGGAGATAGAAACATTAATGATGAAAGAGAATCATCAATCGGCTGCCTCCTGCACACATCTTACAGGGGATCAAGCCTGCAACCTAGCCATGTGCCCCATCCGGGAATCAAAGCATGACTTCCTGGTTCATAGGTCAATGCTCAACCACTGAACCACGCCGGCCAGGCAGCATTTTAATTATGATATGTCTGTGCATGGACTTGTTTGTGTTCTTCTCTGTTGGAACTCTCTGTGCCTCCTAAACTTTTTCCTTCATCGGGTTTCAGTATTTTTCTGCCATTATTTCTTCAAACACGTTCTCTATCCCTTGCTCATTTTCTTCACCTTCTGGCACACCTATTATGTGAATATTGTTATGTTTCATGTTGTCCCACAGCTCCCTTAAGCTGTCCTCCTGTTTTTTAATTGCTTTTTCTTTTTGGTCCTCTGAGTGATTTTTTTCTGCCCTGTCTTTTAATTCACTGATGCGATCCTGTGCTTCCCCTAATCTTCTGAATATTCTTTCCACTTAGTTCTTTATTTGTGTTGTGTCTTTCTTCATAGTTACTATATATTTTCTCATGCTGTTGAGCATCTTTGCCATCATTATTCTGAACTCTATGCCTGATAAATTTCTTATCTCCATTTTATTTAGCTCTTCTTCTGGAGAATTCTCTTGTTCTTTCATTTGGGACTTGTTTTTTTGTCTCCCCTTTTTTGCTGCCTGTTTGGGTTTGTGTCTGTGTATTAAGTAGATCTGCTATAATTCCCAATCTCTAGTGCAGGACAATGTCAGCCACTTTTTTTAGCCTCACTCAAGGATATTTTTCCATTGATTTTTAGAGAGAATGGAAGAGAGAGGGAAAGACAGAGAAATATTGATGAGAGAAACATATCAATTGGTTGCCTCATACACACATCCCAAGGAGGAGCTTACAACCAAGGCACATGCCCTTGACCAGAATCAAACCTGGGACCCTTTGGTCCTCAGGCTGATAACGCTCTATCCACTGAACCAAACCAGCCTGAGCAATGTCAGACCCTTTTTGTGACTGGCCCTGAGTACCTTGTTTGGAGCTATCTGCAATCCACAGCTTGTGGCTCCCTCTGCTGGGGAAGGATGCCTTTGGAAAGGACAAAGATGTGCACTAGGGTCTGCTTTTCATAGCCCTGGGCCCAGGATTAGATGAAGAAAAGACTCAAAACCTGAGACCTGCCTCTGCCTGCAGTTCAGTTGACACTCAGACTTGATTAGCCTCAGGCTATTCACCACAGGGTAGGGCAAGAGGTCTTCTATCAGGGGGGCTACTGCCTTCCCCCTCAGCCAAAAACTGCTTGAATAGCAAAATTCCACCATCAGAGAAAGACTTCCTCCGAGCATGAGGAAATTACTCAGCACAGGAAACCAGGGTGGCTGCCCTCCAAGCTCCAACTCCAGAGCTCCCAATCCTGGCTTGTGCTCACTCAGCTTCAGTCCACTCTGTCTTCCCTCTACCGGAGCCCAGGGTGAGTGGCGGCACATGGAATTTTGTGTGTTGGCCCTTTAAGAGGATGCCTGCATTTCCAGCAGTCTCTCGCTGGCAGACAGCATCCCTGCTACTTTTCACAGCCAGATGTTATATGGGCACCTTTCTTAGTTTGATGTTCTGGGCTGGGGAGCCCAGCTTGGGGTTTAAGACCCCAGAGTTCTCAGTGGGAACCTCCCACAACTGAGATATCCCTCCAGAACTTCATCGCTGTCTGTGGGAACCCGGTCAACCCTTTATCGCCTCCGCACTTCCTACCATCCTCACCTCTCCTTGTGAGAAAACTTCCAGACCATTCTCTGCCTCTCAGTCTCAGGGAATTTTGACAACCAAGAGGACTGAAGTCATGTTGAGTTTGTATACATCACAGATGAGCATCCACACTCAGGGTCCTGAGGATGGGTTGGTTAGTTTGGTGTTTTTCAGCTAGCCTAACATTTCATTCAGTTAACTGATAGGGTAGGAGGGGAGGTAAAAGATGGAGCAGATAAGCTTGCAGAGTGTTGAAGGCAAGCAGAGCAGTGAGTATGAGAGTATAGAGTTGCTGATAAAAGGCTTCCAACCAGAACCCAGTTCCAGGGTTTCTCAGAAGTGATGATGAGCCTAGAGGATGTGAGGTTATAAATGTGGTAGCTGTTACAGAGACAGAACCCTATTTTTAAAAAGTTTGTCATGGGCTTGACTTTAGAACTAGTGAACCAAATCCTCTATTTCTCACATCTCCAAAAAAGGCAAACAAATGGCACTCAAAACCAAATCCTTTGCTTCCTATGCACACTCACCTGAGAGCCAGATCTGGGAGGATGCCCTTTATTTGACTGATGTTTCCAGTCAGTTTTCCCTCCTCAATTTCTTCTTTTTAGAACAATATCTATTGGTTATGTTTTCTGATTATTAAAATAGTATACATTATGGAAATTTCAGAGCATGCAGAAAAGTCTAAAGAAGAAAGTCATAACCACACAGTGTGAGTTTACCCAGCTCCCTTCTGGCCATTTCACATCCTGCCCTCTGCCCCTTATTATAGAACTAGAGGCCCGATGCACGAAATTTGTGCAAGAAGCTCAGCCCTCGCAGTCCCAGCTGCCTCGTGCACCCCCTCCCCCCCCCACTCGCAGTCCCTGCCTCGTGCACCCCCTCCCCCCCCCAGCTTCGTCCAGAAGGTCGTTCTGCTGTTCAGTCTAATTAGCATATTAGCTCTTCTTTAA
>NW_005370740.1:755155-771555 GCF_000412655.1 Myotis brandtii
CTGCCCTCAGGGGGGGGGGGGGGGTGGCTGCTGAGAGCAGGCAGCGTGAGCGACCTGGCGGAATGCTTGCTTCATCCCCGTGGTGACGAGGCAAGCGTTCCACCCCAGCCAGGAAGGGCCTCTGGGCAGCGGGCACAGAGCGGCCAGCAGGGGGAGGGAATGTTTGCATCATAGCCCTGGCGGAATGCTTGCGTCATTGCAGGCCGGGCTGAGGGATCCCTCCAACCCCCTGCATGAATTTTGTGCACCGGGCCTCTAGTAAGAAATAATACAAGAAATATTCTGAGAACTAAACAACATGGGCTTCTACCAAAGCATGTCATTGTGAAAAAAACTGAGGAAAAGTTTATAGACAGAGAAGGAAAAACAACCCTCAAACTATCTATCTATACTAATAAAAGAGTAATATGCTGATTAGACCGGGAGACCTTCTGGAGACCTTTCGGATGTCTATCTGGACAAAGCCGGGGGCTTGGCCGGCCTGCAAACCACCCCCAAACAGCCCTCAGCCCCTCACCTAGGCTGGCCATGCCCCCCAGTTGGGACCCTCACCCCAGTGGGGGTGTGGCCTGCCTGCAAAGGGCCATCAGCCCCTTGCCCAGGCCAGCCACACCCCCCAGCAGAGACCCCCCACCCTGAAGAGGGTGTGGCAAGCCTAAAAACAGCCCTCAGCCCCTAATCACCTCTGCCTCGGCCCCACCACCATGGCTTTGTCCAGAAGGACATCCGGAAGGTCTCCCAGTCTAATTAGCATATTACCCTTTTATTGGTACAGATGCTTTCTTCTTTTTAAACACTTGCTTTACCTGATGCCCCCCTTTCTAATTTCATTTCCTAATTTCTGTTCTGAATATTTTGTTACTGCATATTGTCGTTTATAATGGAAAAGGTGTATGAGGATGTGGTCTACATAAAAGAAGCTGAAAGCTCTATTTTGTGATTACCAGAAAATTGAAACACATTTTTAAGTTTACGTGCAGGTACATACTTCCTTATTTTGGGTGTGCATTGGTTGTGTATCATTTCACTGTGCCTTGCAAATGGATATAGACACTGTCCACTCTGCACCACAGACTGTCTGGGGTACCATCTGTCCCGCAAAGTGGCACAGAGTGCTCATTGATGTTGTGTTTCATGGGATGTATCCAGGTATTCTGAGCACCAACACAGACTCTACATTTTTGTAACAAAGAAGGTTGAACATACACTAGTTATGGAAGGAATACTTCTTCCTACCCCAACACATCAGCTGGTCACAGTCATGTCTGTTAGAACGCTGGATATAATCAGCATTTCACACACACATGCACACACAGTATCTGGCTTTAGTTTTGAAGTTTTACCAAACACCAGATTCACTGCATAGCACAAAGCAATATGGAGATCACTGTGAGAGGCTTAAAGGAAAGAGAAAATGTGGCATCTGCATTTATTTGACTGCAATGCAGAACAGCCTCTCAACCCTTCTGGTGACTAAACCAGGGTAACTTCTTACCCCTGTTCTAATTGTAAAATCACTCACCTGCACACACACACCAGAGTCCATGAGGTGTCTCTGCTGGGGAGGGTGTTCCCTGTGTCCAGTGTGACATGCGGTTCTGTGATGGTCCCTGTGAGCTCCTCCTTTTCCTTGAGTTACCGTCAGGTCTCTAAGTCTCACAGGTGTTTCTCTGCACACTATCTTCTCTCAGTCCCCTGTCCACAGCTCTTATCAGCAGTGTTACTGTGTTTGGTATGTCCTGTCAGCACCTTTTTTGGTCTTACAGTCCAAAGTGTGACAGCCTTTCCCCACCTATGGCATTGGATCCCTCTGTGCAGATGGAAGGGATGGAAGCAAAGGGGGTGGTTTGCTCTCCCTGGCATGTGGGGGGATAGTGAAACAGACTGGTGGAAGTTGCTTCTGTGTGGACATGTTCCCCAACACATCCTGGCTCCGCATTCAAAGCAGATGTCAGAGCACTGGCAGCCCTCCATAGACTCAGCTGCTTTCTGTGGGCACGGCAACGCAGCGGTCACAAACCCCTTCAGCCCCCTTAGACTTATACAAGCGGAGTTGTAACTGGGGCTCATGTGTCTATGAATATGGGCGCAGATTTGGTTGGTTGGCTGAGGTTATCACCTACAAAACTGGAAGCAGTTTTGACCACGTATATAACACAGTCTGTTCCACAGAGGTAGGCAGACCTATCTAGGGGCTTTGGGCAATTTTAAGGAGGGAACCCAAAACCCAAAAGGCCACTGTATGGTAATACCCAGTGTCACCTCCCTCCCCATGGGGACTAGAGGAAGAAGGAGCAGCCCCTACTGGGAGCTGCCCCACCATCGGGAAGGGAGCATGTGCATGTGCATTCCTTTTTTTTTAGCCATGTACCTACATCAGGGATGGCCACCCAGGCCTGGGTCTCTCTTACTGAGTTTCCATGCCGATAAAGGGACTTAATTCATTTGTAGACATTGTTTCCCTTTTTTCTGCCTTTCCATTTCTTGTATTTTTTTTTCTTTTCCTCCTTTTGTTCCTTTCTCACTTTTATGCTTTTTGTCCTCTGCTTATTTTTTTATTTCACTGTCTCCCTGTCCCTCTTCACTTCCAAACTACTCCTCCTCCTCTTTTCTTTTTGTCTTTCTCTGTCTCCTCCTCCTCTTCTTTGTTTGGTCCTTTTTGAAGTTGAGCCCAGTGGCGGGACTCCACGGCGTAGACCTCTCTCCTTCTGCCCTTGCTGTGTCCAGGAAGGTAACGTAACTCCCCAACCTCATCCCCACTGCCTCTCAGGCCATAGTAACACTAGTTAAAGAGGGAGCCACACCCTGCTGTCTCTCTTTCTTTCTCTGACACTTGATAGCCCTGTTACAAAACTTCATGAGTATGTGGCAGTTTCTTACAAGGTACAGTATCCCTTTGACTGTCTCAGGGGAGGAACGGGGTATGGAGTGAAGCCAGAGAGCCTCTGAGGCAGGCCTCTCAGCAGCAGCAGAGAGTCCCACGATATTGCACCACCATTTGTGGTTGGGCCTTTCAGTCTCAAGTCCAGCAGATAGAGGGGCCAGGTTCATGGGTCAGGAACCTCCCGCCTGTGTGGCAACAATTTGTATTGGTGGAGTCGAGGAATACTGTCCTTACAAAGACTGGTCTATACAAATGCCCCTGAGTTCTTTTCCCAAACAACCACTGAAAGCAAACTTCTCTACCCTGTGTCTTGCTGAGTGTGTGTGATTTTTTTTTTAAGTTTGTCTGATTTGAAGTCTTTTGTGGTGATAAGATTGTTGTTGAAAAGGCATGTGGGAAGGGGAAGGGGAGTGTGTTCATGACTAACCCTTGCTAACCTCTTCCTGTGCTCTCCATGGTTCTCACATTTGACTTTCACCCACCCCACCATATACTTTTGCTTATTGGCTGTGAACAATCTACCAAAGCTCATGAGTGGTGTTTAGAGGTTTCCCTGTGGAATTTTGGGGAGGTGGGAAGGAGGAAGTGGCTTCCTAGTGCATTTACAGCTTGCCACACTGGATAGCTTGCATGCCTCAGGCTCCATCTTCCATGGCCATGTGGGCACACTGTGCAGAGACACTCAGAAAGGAATGCATGGAACTGAGCTGTAGGCTGCTTTAACAGCCAAAGAGCCAAGTCTATTGGGTTGGGTGAGAAGAGCTTTGGTCCCCAGACACTCCAACACGCACTCCACAGTAGCAGGCTCGACCAATAAGAAGGGAGCTTCCATCCTTCAGAATAGGACTCAGGGGCAAGACTTCACCTTGGGAGCCCAGCTGCATGTGCACCACACAGTGCATTCATTAACCCCTGCTTGTATGAATGTGAGTTATTTCTGCCTCTCCAGAATGTAGCCCCATTGAAAGACTAACTGGCTTGGGCTTCGTGTGTGTCAAGCAAACAACATCGCAGAGAGAGAGAGAGAGTTGTCTTTGAACAGTATGCTAGAAAGTCAGGTGTGAAGAATGTAGGAAAGCAGTAAGGAGCTTAATACATGAGAGTCATCCCACCTGAGGATGTACTCCATACGTTTCTAGGTCTAGTCTTTACTGGGATAGAACATCCAACCAAGTTACTCATAAAATGGAAAGCACTTTGAAAGATTTCCCAGTGCAGTGCCTCTTCACCTGGGGCCCATGGATGGATTTCAGGAATCCCATGAACACCCTGAAATTCTGTATGAAATGAAATTGTTGGATGTATATGCATGCATTTTTTTTCTAGGAAGGGAGTCCCTAGCTTTCCTGAGATTCTCAAAATGGTTTGTAATCCAAAAATATTGAAGAACCACTGACATAGTTTGTCATTTGCCTTCAGGCAGGACCACACTATGGCTTCTTTGTGCTCCAAGGAAAAGGTGTTTTCCCTCTTTGGGTAGTTTGATTCCTTGGAAAGTTCTTCTGTCCATCCTCCTGCTACAGTGAAGCCCAGTGGGGTCAGGATACTCCTGGTGGAGGTCTAGGTCTCAGCAATGCCATGGTGCAGGGCAGCCTGAGTTAGGCAGGTGCCAGCCCGGACACTGCTGCTGGGGTTGGGTTGAGCGAGTGTTCCACCTCATTTAGTCTCTAGGCCCTAGGGTCTGCTGTTGTTTCTCTGCCCTCGGTGAGAAACCTGCTAGCCTTCCTGGGATGTACCTCATATACCATATAGGATCCAATGGAAGAGTGTTTGGTCAGGATAAAAGAAATGATGAGGCCCCAAGGGGGCAGTGCCTAGAAAGAGCTGAGTTAGTGAGTGTGACTTAAAAAGAGACCAAGTGTGGTGTATAACCTCACATTTATCTCCGTCATTAGGCTGTCTTCTTCAAAGCAGGCCTAGTACATAGCAAGTACCAAGTAAATATTAAATGGAAGGAAGGAAGGGAGGAAGGGAGGAAGGGAGGAAGGAAGGAAGGAAGGAAGGAAGGAAGGAAGGAAGGAAGGAAGGAAGGCAGGCAAAGCACTTAAAATATACCAAAGGAAAACCACTGAGCAGGAGAGGTCTAAACTAGTGGTGACCAGGTTACTGAGGGGTGAGGGCAGGCCTGGGAAGGACAAACTCAAAGCACAGGCTCAATTAGGCCCTGGGGGTGGGCATGGCGCCCCCTTCTGGGCGGCAGGCAAACGCTGAACCTGGCTTGGGAACGTTCCTGCAGCATCTCGCTCTGCTCTCTTTGCACATTTGCCCCGGAAGGAAGGAAGGAAGGAAGGAAGGAAGGAAGGAAGGCAAAGCACTTAAAATATACCAAAGGAAAACCACTGAGCAGGAGAGGTCTAAACTAGTGGTGACCAGGTTACTGAGGGGTGAGGGCAGGCCTGGGAAGGACAAACTCAAAGCACAGGCTCAATTAGGCCCTGGGGGTGGGCATGGCGCCCCCTTCTGGGCGGCAGGCAAACGCTGAACCTGGCTTGGGAACGTTCCTGCAGCATCTCGCTCTGCTCTCTTTGCACATTTGCCCCAGTGTGATGACTCCTGCTGGCCAAGTAGACAACAAACCCTTTGTGTGCCTGACTCTCCCTCTTTCTGCAGGCATGGGCAAGAAGGACGACCCCAAGCTGATGCAGGAGTGGTTCAGGCTGGTGCAAGAGAAGAATGCCATGGTGCGCTATGAGTCGGAGCTGATGATCTTGTGAGTGGACCCAGCTATGAGCTCAGTGCCTATCATGGCAGGAGCACAGCTCCTTCCTAATTTAGGGGGTAAGGAGATATGGTCCCCAAGTCACTGTTGCTTGTCTCCTTCCCCTTGCCTACCTTCCCAGCGCCCGGGAGCTGGAACTGGAAGACCGGCAGAGCCGACTGCAGCAGGAACTCCGGGAGCGAATGGCAATGGAAGGTAAGAGGGGAACACGGCTGAGCTGTACATGGGTAGGCTGGGTGTGGCCTCCTGGCCCTACAGACCTGTCTTTTGCTACTGCCCAGATCACCTTAAGACCGAGGAGGAGTTGTCAGAGGAGAAGAAGATCCTGAACGAGATGCTGGAGGTGGTGGAGCAGAGAGACGCCCTTGTGGCGTTGCTAGAGGAGCAGCGGCTCCGGGAGAAAGAGGAAGACAAGGACCTGGAGGCTGTCATGCTGTCAAAGGGCTTCAGCCTAAACTGGTCCTGAGCTCCCACCCACGCTCTGCTAGCTGGTCTGTGAAATCCGCCTGACCCAGCTGGGCTCTTCCACACCACCTAGATCCAAGATCTGAGAAGGTCTGGCAGCTCCTGGGAGTTTGCACTCAAATGTCCATGTGCCTCTTAAAAAGCAGATCAAGTATCTGTGCTGTGGGGAATCCCAAGTGAAGATGAGTATCTGAGGCGGCTCTGCCTCCTTGAATAGACTCACTCTGAATTCCTGATCCAGGGAGTGAAGGCCATGGAGTGCAGAGGTTTAATATGGGGAAAAGAAAGTTCCCCCAGGGATGCGCAGTAACCGGCGCCCCTCCTTGTGCAGGCACGTGTAATGAGAGAAGGAAGCTGCTCCCCCTCTGTCAAAACCACAGCCACCAGAGTGCACCCCACAGAGAGGAAGGGGCAACTGTCTTCTTCATGCTCCCTGAAGCACCACCAAAGAAACAAAGGAGACTCCCAGGAAAACCACATGTGAACTAAGAGTGGGAGAGGCCGTGGCCAGTCAGGGTGATGCCTATCCTGCATCACCTGGAAGCTGAGGGGGCCCCATTTCCTGAGTTCATTATGTAAGTAAGGAGGATCCAGGAGGAGTCTGCTCCCCAGTCCCACACCACACACTGGACTCCACGTGGCCAAATGCCCCAGGCCTCTCTCTAATTGTGGCCTGAGGGTTGTGTATTGCTGCATTTTGCTTTTAATTCACAACCATTTTAACACTGGAAAATACTGACTTTGTGAGACGGGTGAGGCTCTACATTTCAAGCCCCCAGTCACTGTTCAGTACTTCAGTTGGGGCAGGAGTGATCCTCCTTGGTGTTTTTCCTGCGTTTGCACATTGAAATGAAGCTGACAATCTAGCAAGACACTCAGCCACTTCAAACTCTTTTTTTCAATTAACTTATTTTTTTAATACTTGAAAAAAATTTCATTTTTATATCTTTACTAAAGACACTGATCACCTGGCACCTGGTGTGGAAGTGACAGGTAACCATGCCAGCCTGCCTGAACGCTTGCTACATCCATCTATTTATTAGCTCACCTTTATAGAGTTACTGACCCCACTGACATCAGAAAGCAGTGAGTCCCTCATGGGGGCCCCCCACTCACAGCTCTTCTGTCCCCTCCTATACTTTGTGTCTGGATCCTCCTCCTCCACCTGGTACCCTGTTCTCACTCTGGCGCCAAACTTTATGTCTCCACCACCTACTTGTCAAGGAGACATGTCAGCACTGTTTGAAGCCAGACCAGCAGGCACAGATGCCACTTGTCTTTCCCTGTGGGAATATTGGCTCTGCAGAAGCCCTTTTTTTTTTTCCAGTTTTTGTACCAGGGGTTTTTAACCTCTCATAACACATTTATTATGGAAAGTTGGGGATAGGCCCTCTTCTAGGCTGGCTGAGACAGTGCCTGGTGGGACCTTGTAATCCATCTGATTAGGATTCCCTCAGCCCAGCCTCAAATCCAACCGGATAGACATGCACAAGTGGGGTTTAGGTTGGTCTCTCCAAACTAGTAACAGCTCCAGCCCAGACCTCCACAGTTCCTGGATCTTCATGGGGGTGGGCAGGTGGGGGCAAGGGATGATAAGCACCATGTAACTAGCTCCTTGAGCCAAACTGCTTATTTCTTTCAGCTCAGCCACTGTCTGAGGAAACCTGGTGGGTCACCACTTGTCCATCCACAGAATTAGCTCATAGTGAGCCCAAGGAGAGGCCCACCAGTGCCAGGCCAGTCTGGGAGGGTGTTCTAGCCAACTCCTGTGCAGAGGGGCCAATGTAGAGAGAACAGAAGCATGGCAACTCTTCAAGGCCACCTGAGGGCAGGACAGATTGGGCATCCGTGCTGACCTTGGAACTTCCATGGGAAACCACACTGTGCCTCAACTTGAACATTTGTTCTCACTACAAAGGAGCAAAGAACCTGTCTTCTTCTTCACTTTGTCCCGAAGCTGCCATCTCCCTACTGTGGAAATCCAGGAGTGTGCTGCTGGTAGCCACCACAGCTCTGACTTCTTCACTTCTTGTTTTCAGATGAGTCAAGCAGAGTCTCTGTTTTTATTCTCTTTTCTTAAAAGGGGGAGAGAAGGGTGTTCCAGAGTCCATCTTTAAACCCCAACTTCCAATAAAATTGGACTTGGGTCAGGACCTTTATCACCTTTGTGGCCTTTTCCCTAACCCTCCACCTCTCAAAGGCCACCATACCTGACCATGCCCCAGGAGAGCTGCCTCCCTCCATTGTAGCTCCTGCTAACTCCAGGACAAGGAATCAGTTTAGGAAGTGGCTAGAAGGGATGTGGCCATAGTGATCCTCTCTAAGTGGCTTAATGTAGCAGGGGCATGAGATGTTACTGCCTGCCTCTTGCTGCTAGCCAATACTGCATCCTTCCAAAGTGCACACTGCTTCCTTCAGTTACTAGAAAGGGGCTGAAGACTTTGCAGAGAAGCCTGTGAAATGTTCCCCTGCATTGCACTCCCAACAGTACTTTTTTCAAAGCTTCCATTTTATAACCACTAGTTTGCAGTTTATTTAGTACCTGGTGACATGCTGCATGAAATGTTTTCCAACTCTGGAAATGCATGCAGCTCCAGGCAGGTTTTTCTTCTCAAGAGTTAAGTCCCCTTGAAGGCAGGGGGAACAGGAAATATATTCATCTGAAACGCCTGAGGTTGGGTGAGCCCCAAACACCAGGCCACACAGTGGGCTCCAAGCTCAGCATTACCTAGGACAGCAGCAGGCACCACCATCCCGAGTCAGTCACTGTTGGGGGTGGGGGGGCTGGCCAACAGGAATGGGAGGTTCTAACACTGCTCAGATGGTATTTGAGCCTTAGCCCTCAGGAGCTATTCTCCAGCTTCTTATGACCAGCAATGATAGATTATTCTTTATCCCTTCCAAGAGAAGACATTTTCAGTCAGGCACGAAGTGGAAAGAATTTAAAGAAAAAAATTTCTAAAGTGGTAACAACTGAGCTACAAAGGGGAATGGGCCATTTTATGCACAATAAAAGTTTTAAAAGGGATACACAGTGTGTTTCTTAAGTCGTAGTACTGGACTTGGCAGTGCACCAGGATGCATGTCCAGGTCTACCACCTGTCTTTTGCAGGTAGGTGGTATTCATGCAAGTCATTTTATGTCTAATGTATGTGTGAATATGTGCAAGGTTGTTTAAAGACAACTTTGTTTGCTTGTGTGTGTGTGTGCTTTTTTTTATTATACTGGCTCAGCCATCAATTGTTATTACTTGAGAAAATGTCTGAAGCAACCCAATGTGGTAAGAAGCTGTTCTTTAAAACCAAACCCCAGTATTTTCTCTTGAAAAGAAGCATGTTCTAGAAATTATCCAAGTCAGAGTGAACCTGGGTCCTGGCAGCCTTCCTTGCCAGTGCTGCTTCCAGTCTTGCTGGGCACTGGCCTTTGACACAGCTGACCTGAGAGCCAGTGCTGTGGGGTCTGCAGCTTCCAGGCCTCATCATTCAGATGTGTGAATGTCCCCGAGTTCCTTGCACAGGGTCTTGGAGAGAGCTGACACCACCCTTCTTTAGAATGGAAAAATCCCCGAGAAATGGAAGGAAATAATCCTGACTGACTCTTCTCTCTTTGCTACAAGAAGCCTCCTGGGTTGCTTTTCCAGCACTCTCCCCTTCCCTTTGTGTTGACCCATCAGGAATACAGAGCTAATCCCTAAGGCATGATGCTTCCCTTGGGAACAGTAACAAGGGAGAAAAAATGGCAATAAATGGGTGGAAGTGAGTCTTGCCCAGCCTGGAGGTCAGCCTTAGAGGCTGGGTCCACAACCTTCTGGCTGTATTGCCAGCTATTCCAGGAGAAAGAAAAGGGCCTAACTGACACAGGTAGAAACAAGAGAGCCAGCATGAGTGAATGTACTGTGGCCCTAGATTACTAAAAAGAAAGATGGATCGAGGTGCATTCCTGCTGGGAAAGAAGAGTTTGGAAGTCACCTGTGCTGGTCCCAAACACCTTTTGTCCCTCAGAGGGGCTCACTTTGATTGGAGCTGGAAGCAGGCAGGAGTTAGCAGCAGTTCACAGCAACCCCTGGTGGCAGGAAATGGTGATTGTGGTTTTAGACAGGCAACCAGAAAGGAAGGCTGCTGGAGTACCCGGGAATAGCCCATTAGAAGCACTGCTCCTTTCTGTCCAAGAAACCGCCGTGTCTGATGGCTTCTAAATCCCTTCTGATCCTTGAATCCTCATAGTCCCTTCTTAGAAATCAGAGTGGAAAATGGTAAATGGAGAGAATGTGCTACTTTATTTCACTTTATGAGCTGGCCAGACTGGCTCACTTAAGGAGACCCCTCCTTTCTGTTAACTGCTCAGATCAGCCATGTTCAGTGAGGAAGGTAAGAAACCATCCTCTTAGGTGGGTTATGTCCCACCGAAAACACACCTAACCAAGAAGCCTGGTAGACCAGGTGCCTGGGGTCACAGGCCCTCCAGTGACACTCCCAGATAGCCTGTTGCCGCTGAATTTTACTAGGTAGCATTTTGTGACAGCCTCACTCCTTGTGTCCCTTGCCCTAAGATCTTGATGCAGCTGGGGCTTAAACGAGAAAGTTGGAGTCCCAGCTTCTGTGGGTAGGCCATGTGTGCTGGCTGCCTCTACCTGAGAAGCCACCTGTTACCAAGACAGACAAGGAAGGGGAGACAGAGTCCTGTGATGCATACATATGCACACATACACTCCTTTTCACACCCAGCATGGTCTTTCTGAACCAGAGTGTGCTTCTAGTTCTAAAGTAGGCTGGATTGCAGCCTTTGGCCCCAAGTGGGACAACTGTGGTGGTGGCCCAGGCCCCAGAGCTAGGCAAGATCCAAGTTGAGGAATTTCCTGCCACCTTCAACAGCCTGGGCCTGGAAGGCTACAGCTGTATCGACTGGTCTCCAGGGTAGGCAGATGGCCCATCCCCCAGGCCCAGGAGAAGAGGCCTACAGAGTGCCCAGTGTGGGAGTAGAACTGACTCACACAGAAATGAGGGCAAGGTTGCTGGTGTCTAGCCACACATGAGAGGGCAGTAGGGGTATGAGACATGAAACTTGTCCCTGCCTCTTCCCAACTTCAGACATAGCCTTAGGCACATAACTGGTCAATGCCTCTCTTCCTCTGTCTCACCTGGTAACCAGCCCATAGGATCAGGGGAGGGCAGTGCATTAAGGGTTTCCGATTCTTGAACCAGGCACAGACATCTTTCATGAAGGTAACTAACGTTCACCTTGAGAAAGGGTAAGAAACCCGAGGAGGGCTAAGGGGAAGGAGCTCTAGGGGCTGGCTCCCAGCTGCCCAAAACCATCTCAGATCTGGTGAGCCAACAGAGTTAGGCATTTATTTTTAATTATTTTAAATGCTGTGCTGATCTGTTTCAGGAACTTAACTTACTAGAAACAGATCGCTATAAACAGGCAATATTCCCAGAATGTTCAGATGGGCTGCTGCTGGGTATGTGCCTGAGGCTGGGAAGTACTGGGTCTGCAATGGGCACATGGTGCCTTCCTGGAAACAGATGAGCTCTCAGTTCAAGGAGATGCCTGTCTTTTCCCTGCTGCTTCATCTGCCGCCTAGAGAAGGAGCCCAGAGCCTCAACTCTTGAGGGTTGGTGGTCGCCGGTGTTTCTCCAAAGGTAGAAAGGCCTCAGCCCCTGTTCCTGAAAGATGTGAAAGCAGCCCCAGGGGCCTGCCAAGTTCTGTGGGAAACACTGAGAAAGGACAAATTTTCTGGTAGAGGGGAATGCCCCTTTGTGCTGCCTTGGTAGTAGTTACATATAAGTAAAATAAGTTTGTGCCTGTGTATGTGAAAAGCACTGCCGATTCTTCATGATTTTGAGTCATTGGAGCAAAGCAAAAAGGGAAACAAATAGAAAGTACCTTTCTTCAGTTGTGTATGGTGGAGTGCACACCAGTTACACTCCAGCTGTTCCCACTCATGTGGCCAACAACCAAAATAAAGTCAGTATTATTTTTTTCTTCTGTGTGGAAGAGGATAATTTGTCCTCTCATTAAGCAAATCCACACCCTCAGCGGTGCTGGGATGTGCCCTTAACTTGAGGGCTGAAAGGGGCCTTCCCTCCTTGAGGCCCCAGCACCAGGACCACCTGCCCATCCAGGCCAGTGACAGGGCCACCCAGTTGGTCCCCAGCAGGGCATGTCCCTGGGGTAGGGAGTGAGAGCTGTGTTCCCTCTGCTCCTCCTCTCTCCCACTCACTACCTCCTTTGTTGGTTTGTTTGCGTTGGAAGAGGGCCACTGCTAGGTAATAAGATTCTCCTTCCTCTTTTTCCCTTAACATTATACAGGCAGACCTTGGAGATATTGCAGGTTTGGTTCCAGACCACTGTAATAAGTAATACAGCCAGTATCACAATAAAGCAAGTTGTAATCTTTTTTTCTGGTCTTGCTTTCAATTTGTAAAATATGCTACACATGGACCAGCCCATGTGGCTCAGCGGTTGAGCCTTGACCTATGAATCAGGAGGTCATGGTTTGATTTCCGGTCAGGGCACATGATTCTCTCTCATCTTCTTTTTTTTTTTTCTTTTTCAGAGAGGGAGAGAGAGACAGAAACATAAATGACAAGAGAGAATCATTGATTGGTTGTCTCCTGCACACCCCACACTGGGGATCGAGCCCACAATCCGGGCATGTGCCCTGACTGGGAATTGAACCTGACCTCCTGGTTCATAAGTCAACACTCAACCACTGAGCCACAGGCTCTCTCTCATTATTGATGTTTCTATCTCTCCATCTCCTTTCCTCTATGAAATCAATAAAAATATATTTAAACAAAAAAATACATGCTACACCTGTGAGGCACAATAAAGCAAAGCATAATAAAACAAGGTGTGCATGTGTATATCTTGCCTGGAAAATGTCAGGCAGAAAAATCATCTTCTTTCCCAAGCTTTTTGCCCAGGCAGAGGACAGACCCTCTCCAGCAGCATGTCCACTTGATTTAAGATTAAGCTCTTCACCCACCTCCAACATAGGATCAGAGGTACATGCTCCCCAGGACTCGATGAGCAGGAGTTATCAGATGACACTAAATAGAGTGCAGCCCACCAGAGCCTGGGTGACGGGAGAGTGGGCCTGTTGGCCTCTTCAGGCTGGGAGCATTCCGGCAGCTTGGCCCACCTTGTACATCCAGCCTGGGGAACGTGCACTTTCTACTCCCATCAGGTTCAAGAGTTGGAGGCTGGTGAAGATCATGCTTAGTCCTGACCAGTGTGGCTCGGTTGGAGTGTCCTCCCATACACCAAATGGTGGCGGGTTCAATCCCTGATGTTGGGAGGCAGCCAATTGATATTTCTCATATCAATGTTTCTCTCTCTCCCTCTCTCTAAAAATCTATTTTAAAAAAAATTTCATGCTTAAAGCAAGTGAAGCAACAGAACAATGTCCACCCCCATGCCTCTTCACCCCAAGCCCCATACTTCCTCCTCCCTAGAGAGAAATGCTCCAAGGACCCAGGGGGAGAACTAAGAAACAACCACTTTCTGGGACAGACTCTGACAGCGGGAGCTGGGAAAAGCTGCCCACCCTGCCCAGCAGGCTAGTGACTGAGAAGGATGCTGGCAAGCCTCCCTCCAGCTGAGGTGGGGAATTATGCCCCTGGACCTGGCAACTGAGGAACACAGGTGTGTCTGGATCTTCAGGTACCTAAGAACTGACCATGACTTTGAGAGCTGAGCAGTGAGTTCAGCCAGTACTGCTGTGTAGTATTGGAGCTGGTCTTCACCACCCAGCGCCCTCTCGGCAGTCCTGTGGGTGTGCTTGGTCCCATGGGATTTGGGTAAGTCGAGTTTCAAACATTTTCCATCCTTCTTTTCCTCTAAGCCAATAGGGTGATCTCCTCAGCCCCTTACCTTTGTCCTTATGCTCCTCTAAAGATGATCCCAAGTCCTAGACCAGTGATGGCGAACCTTTTGAGCTCGGCGTGTCAGCATTTTCAAAAACCCTAACTTAACTTTAGTGCCATGTCACATATAGAAATTTTTTTATATTTGCAACCATAGTAAAACAAAGACTTATATTTTTGATATTTATTTTATATATTTAAATGCCATTTAACAAAGACAAATCAACCCAAAAAATGAGTTTGCGTGTCACCTCTGACACGCGTGTCATAGGTTCGCCATCACTGTCCTCGGCCCTTCTTTCCTGCCTCCACCAGGAGAAAATTCTTTATTGGAGGCTATTAGCCATGTAAAATGAGCACTGGGCCACAAATATTATCTGGCATCTGGCCCCACCTTGGTCACCATCTGGCTGGCTGACCCTTGAAATGGGAAAATAACATCCACTCTCTGCCCTATGAAGTGGGTGTGGGCTGAAAAGAGGTCAGATATATTGTGTGCTGAGTCTGTGGGCACTGTGCCTGTCCTTTGGTGGCTGCTAAGACATGCTACCCACAGTGCCACAGATATGCAATGTCTTATATGTGGCACTCATTCTGCCACATGGCATCCTCATCTGTGCATCTGAACATACCCATTTGCCCTCTCTTTCTCAACATCCCTCCCTCTAATAAATCACCATGTAAAAACCAGTGATGGCCAGGCCCTTGCCCCATGCATGCCCGGACCCCCACACCCTTCCCTTGGTGTGGTGTGACAGCCAACTCCAAAGAGCTGGTTTCCTGAAAGGCAGAAATGAGATGAAGGAAAAAGCATGGAGACCTTACAACCTAGCCAGCCCTGGAGGACAAGCAAAGGCTGGGGGACCCAGCTCTTTGTTATTGTTGTTAATCCTCACTGAAGGATATTTTTCCATTGACTTTCAGAGAGAGTGGAAAGGAGGGAGAGAGACAGAGAGAGAGAGAAACATGGATGTGAGCAAGACACATCAATTGGTTGCCTCCTGCACACACCCTGACCAGGGCCAGGAATTGAGCCTGCAACCGAGGTACATGTCTTGGAATCAAACCTGTGATCCTTCAGTCCATGCCGGAAGCCGGTCCATCCTTGCTGCTTGACACAGTCGCTGCAGGAAAGAAACATCTGCACAGCATATGTTTCAAGGGACCTGGCATATATAGCATATTGTTCTTAATATGTTTGCTCTCCTTAGCGCCATGTGTTTTAACCAAGGTCACCTCTCCGAAAAAGGTTGTTTCCCCAGGTGGGGATTTTTCCCTGAGGTTAGGGAGGGGATACAACCCCTTAACTAAGTCCCAGGCGGGTAGTTAATCACTTTAACTACAAACAATCACGCTTAAGCTACATAATCTTTACTCCCTGGAATGGAGATAAGAAGTGCCCAAACCTTTGCAATAGAAATTGACAGGATTAAAATCAACTGGTATAAATACAGGTGTAACAAGACAATAAACATCAGTTCCTAACCAGAACTTCGCTGGAGGTCCTGACCAGATCCTGGTTAGAGATCCTGACTAGGCTGCTGATCAACTGAAGGCTGTCTCCGTGTCATTCCTTCTTCGCCGACTCCATCCACACCTTTGGGGACCCCTGGACCTGTTGGGGTTGGACCCCAGCAAGTCCACAGGCTGGTATTCTATCCACTGAGTCAAACCGGCCAGGGCAGGTGACCCAGCTCTTTGGCAGAGTCCACCTACCTCCCCCAGGAAATTCTCATCTTCCTCTTTTCTTTTCTTTTCTTTTTCTTTTCTTTTTTTTTTTTTTTAGCTCATTCTGACCACAATCAGACTCTGGGAGGAACATTTCTGGAGTTCTCTAGTCCTCAAGTCTTGGGAGCCAGCCTGGAGTCACTGTTTTGATTCCCTGGGCAAAGCCTCACTAGCAGCTTTTGTTTGTTGGCCTCATAGAAAGGTCCAGAGGGAAAGATTACTTAAGGTAACATTGGAAACTTCGGATTGGTGGTTTAGCTGGCACAGGCACCGAGTCATAGCTGGGTCTGCCTCTCACAGCTGCCCCCAGGGCAACACCCACCAGCATGCACCGGACAGGGCTGGGAGAGCTCCAGACAGGCTTCAGCTCTGATGGCTCACCTAGGGCAACTCTAATGGGGGTGGACATGGGGTGGAGGATGTTAATGCAGCTTAGCCCCACAGGCCCTGGCCCTGGATGTATTCATCTGCCCCTCTCCTTCAGCAGGACTTGCTCTCTTTTCCTCTGTCTAGACCAGCCGTGGGCAAACTACGGCCCGCGGGCTGGATCCGGCCCATTTGAAATGAATAAAACTAAAAATAAAAAAGACCGTACCCTTTTATGTAATGATGTTTACTTTGAATATATATTAGTTCACACAAACACTCCATCCATGCTTTTGTTCCGGCCCTCCGGTCCAGTTTAAGAACCCATTGTGGCCCTCGAGTCAAAAAGTTTGCCCACCCCTGTAAC
>NW_005370740.1:771664-777815 GCF_000412655.1 Myotis brandtii
TTTTTTTTTTTTTAGTTTTATTCATTTCAAACGGGCCGGATCCGGGCCGTAGTTTGCCCACGGCTGCTCTAGCCTCTTCTACCTCCCAAATCCATCTGCCCTTCAAGGTCCAGAGCCTAGATTCTGTCTTGGAGTACTTTGGAGGTCAGGGGGCTGGTCTACCACCCACTTAAGCCTGGACCCTTTCCTTTCCAGGCATCTCGTCTGTGGCTCCTAGCTCCTGTACACACATTTCTGGGTGCAGTGGAATCCTCCCTCCATACGGGCCATTTTCCTCTGCCTCCAAACACTTTCCATCAGCCCTCCCTGGGCCTACCAGACTGGACTCTCTGACTGTGGCCCCTTAATCCCACTGTTTGTTCTTGTGTGTCAGCTCAGCATCCCCCAGAGATGGAAGCCACTGGCCTGACCCTTCTCTTGGATCCTAGGGCAGAGTCCATGTGGGGCAGAGAGAAGGAGCTCTGAGTGCTTATTCACATGGGTGTTGCAGGGTCCTGAGGACCATGCTCTTCTGCCCTCTGTTAGACTGTTGTTTAGAGAGCCATTAAGACTTACTATTTAGTTTATATTGTGGCCAAACAGTGTTACAAAAGAAAATGAGGTGCTTGGGCATGATCTCCCCCATGAGTGTGCAGAGGGAGTGTAGCATGGCCCACAAGAGAGGAAAGGTGAGTGACAGACCACAAATCCAAAGGTGACTGTTTAGGGCAGGCATCCCCGCTGCTAAACAAATCACCATGAGAAATGAGAGATGACCCTCTGAACTGGGCGTCCCCAATCCAGAAGGACCCAAAGCCAAATGGCTGAAGAGTCTTCTGGCCTAGCGCTAGGACTTTCGAGATAAGAGGACTTTTGAGAAGTCAGTGAGAGAGAGTGGGCAGAAGACGAGGGGAATTGTGGACATCACTCACCTAGAGAAGATTGGCCCGTGTGGGATGGAGGGTCAGCAGTGGAGAAGGAGAGATTCCTGATCCGGCATTCTCCTTGCTGGTTCAGGAGGGCCCATAGGGAGGGAGGGAGGCCTAACCGAGGCCGGCAATTGAGTCACCTGAATAGGATTCGAAGGTAAGCCCAGGTTGAGCTGCCGCTGCCTACCACTCTCCGAGTAAGAAACTCAGGGTGGCCAAAGTGGGCTGAAGATGGCTCCCCTTCCCCGTGGAACCCTCCTAGGTTTCGGCACCAAATGTCAGGGTTGCCAAAGAAGGAAGGCACGAGGCCACAGTGGTAAGGGATTATACATTTATTAGGTCATCAAGATATCAGATGGGCTGAGCCCCAAAATGGCGCCAGCCCCCAAAGATGGGAATTGGAGGTTTTAAAGGACTCTAGGCGGGCCTTTTCTGGATGGAGAATATTCTGTGCAGGTCCAGATCCTAGGAAGATCCAAAGGGGAGAGATAATGGTCTTAGCAAATGGAATGTGATCTTAGCAAGTGGAATATGGTCTAAGCCAGTGGTCGGCAAACTGCGGCTCGCGAGCCACATGCGGCTCTTTGGCCCCTTGAGTGTGTGGCTGTTCCACAAAATACCACGTGAGGGCGTGCATATACAGTGCAACTGAAACTTCGTGGCCCATGCGCAAAAGTCGGTATTTTGTGGAAGAGCCACACTCAAGGGGCCAAAGAGCTGCATATGGCTCGAGAGCCGCAGTTTGCCAGCCACTGGTCTAAGCGAAAGGGAATGTCCATTGTGAAGTGACCTAAAGGTCAGTTCCCAGGGGAGGGATTATCCATTCAATTACTTGATCAGACCTAACATCTATTTCCCCATGTAGTCTTTGTCCTTCTACCCAATATAAGCAGCTGGCTTATGGGGGAGGGGTGGTGGTGGTGGTGTGCAGAGCAGACTTTCTTGGATGACCTGCTGCTCTCCCAGGCTGCTAACCCATTATTAGAATAAACACTCATATATGATTCAACCCTCTCTGCTTAATTGGCTCAAGTAGTGACATGCAGCCAGGCCCCATTCATTGTCCGTTGTGTAGTTTCAGCTCCAACCTGTTTAGGTTAAAATCCCAAACACCTCACCCAGGATCCCCAAGCCTCCCTGCTATCACTCTGCACCCTCCGTCCCTCACCCACATGGACAGAAAGGGGCCACATGCTAGCCTAACAAGCTCAGGGAATGTCTGCATGGAAGCCTTGCAAACTCAGAGACCTAAAGTAACCACAAAGGATGGTCTGAAATGAAACTCTTTAAATTAAAAAGCAGTCTATGGTTGGGAGTCATGTCTTCGGCCGGTATGTTCCCAGACAAAGATCAACTTTGATCTTAACTGAGCCTATTGTCTTTTTGCATCTATGATAAGGTACCTTTGGAATGTCAGGGTAACTTGTAACCTCCCTTTTTCTGGACCCCTCAGGCCACAACCAATGCATCAGGGCAAAGACCACAAATTCCTTCATTGTTATTGTTATCCTGTTAGCAATTGACTGTTAACTATCCTGCACGGCACCTAAGTGAAAGAAATGTCTATCATTTTACTTTTTATCTAATCCCAGAGCCCCCTCCCCCCACTTTGCTTTCTCCCACCTCCTTAATCTATCACCAATGGATTTCATGTAACCCACTTACATCTCCGCCTTTGATGGTAATTTATAAAACAAGACACATTCTCCCGAGCATTATCTCAGTTCATTGAGATTCTGCTTTCCAGCAGTTGTGGACAGTTTGGCCCAAATAAACTCACAAAAATTCTTTACAGGTTTAAATGTTTCTTACGTTAACATTACTCTGGGCAATCTATGCACACAAAAAATATTGCCCTAATTCTTGGCACTTGGAAGGAAACACTTTGCTTATTTTAGTAAATTTGTAAACCAAAATGGTGGTGCCCACCAGCCTAGCTGTGGAACGTATCTAGGCACTACAAAATAAATTTCCTGATCTGAGGCTAAATTCCTCTGCTTAGAATAAAACCCTCTGCTCAACTTTGAAAACAGACAGCCAAGGTCCAAGAAGGCCTCAGCATATTGCTTGCTGATTCCAAAAAAATAATTCCAAAGAGGACTGGCTGCAAAAATATATTTATTAGTTCTTCCATGAACACCAGAATAAGTCTCCCAGCACAGACTTTCCTAGAACAGAATTACTGTATATAAACTACAGAAAACTAAGCAAACAGGAAATGCTGGGTGAACATGTTCACGTGCAAACCTTGTGAGATTAAAATGCTAACTGTGCTGTTTTTTTTTCTTTTTATTTATTTATGAAAGATCAGACGGAGGCCTAAAACCAGGACTACAGGCTTTATTAGAGGAGAAGGACCTGCCGGGCTCTCTCGCAAGGGGAGAACAGCAACGCGTGCAGGGGTGGGCATGCCTTTTGAGGGGCGGAAGGGGAAGGGGTGGGGGGCTTAGGGTACTCGCCGCACACTGATTGGTGGCTTACTGCATTGTCCATATAGGACAAGGGCTTAGGGTATTTGGCAGGTGTGGATTGGTGGTCCAATGTATAGTCCATATAAGGTACCTGGTTAGTCACTCAGGTATTTCTGGGCTTCAGGTTATGTCATACCCCGCCCACCAGTTCGGGGAAGGGAGGATCTATCAATTTATTGATTAATTTATTTGAGAGAGAGAGAAACATTGCTTTGATGTTCCACTTTTAAAACAAATTTTACTTCAGAGAAGAAGTGAGAGGGAGAGAGAGATAGAAAGATCAATTATGAGAAAGAATTATTGATCAGCTGCCTCCTGCACACACACACCTCCCCACCACCACCACCACTGGGGATTGAGCCCATAACCTGGGCATGTGCCCTTGACCGGGAATCGAACCCAGGGCCCTTCAGTCCATAGGCCTATCCACTGAACAAAACCGTCTAGGGTTGATGTTGGACTTATTTATGCATTCATTTGTTGCTTCTTGTATGTGCCCTGACCAGAGACCAAACTCCCAACCTTGGTGTATCAGGACAATGCTTTAACCAACTGAGCTACCCAGCCAGGGCCACAACTGTGCTGTTTTCACAGCGTGCTGTATCACAATTCAGATGTTTTGTACTATCGTTTCCTTCTTCACCACACCCCAAATTGGGGATTCCTGTTGTTGAATTGGTGCCAATGACTATTGGTTGACAACACCAATCATCATGGAAGTAAATATATTTATTGGAGTGAACCTGCTTTTGCTCAAAATTTCTAGATTGTCTCCTTTGACACTTCCTTCAGAGCCAATTTAAGCTTGTGGATGAAAGGGGCCATTTGCTAACCTGACTAGTTCAGGGAAGGCCTGCATGGCGGTTGTACAAACTCAAAGACCTAAAATAACCACAAAAGATGGTCTGAAAACTAAATATTTAACTACAAACAGGTTATAGTGGGTAGTCATGTCCTAGGCCACTATTTTCCCTGACAAAGATCAATTTAGATCTTTACTGAGCCCATTGTCTTTTTGCCTCTAAGATAACATACCTGTGAAATGTCTGGGTAACTTGTAACTTCCTTTTTTTCTGGACCCCTCAGGGCACAACAAATGACACCAGGACATTCCCGCATTGTTATTGTTATCAAGTTAACTGTCAACTGTTAATTATGTAAAACTATCCTGTACCCATCTGTGTAAAAGAAGCACATGGCCGTCATTTCACTTTTTATCCTATCCCAGAGGTTTCCCCACTTTGCTTTCTCCCACCTCCCTAATCTATCACCAATGAATCTCATGTAACCCACTTACGTATTTTCCTTTTGATGGTAAATTTATAAAAGCAAGGTATGAACTCCCCATTCTCTGGAGCATTATCTTAATTTGTTGAGGTTCTGATTCCCAGCACGTGTCGACAGTTTGGCTCCAATAAACTCACAAAATTCTTTACAGGTATGAATGTTTTTTACATTAACAAGCTGCACATAAAACCCAGAAATATCATTTAAAGTTAGGTTTGGGGATAAAGGTGGACTCTCTTGAAGTGGAAATTGGTATGCTCCATTCTTTCTTTTTATAATTATGAAACTAATCTCTCTCTCCCTTCCCCGCTCTTTTGCGTTGGCTACCAGATACTTTAAAGACATTTATTTTATTTTATTTTTTGTTTCTTTTTTTATTAATCCTCACCTGAGGATATTTTTCCATTGATTTTTGGAGAGAGTGGAAGGGAGGAAGGGAGGAAGAGAGGAAGGGAAGAAGGGAGGGGGAGAGGGAGGAGAGGGAGAAAGAGAAAGAGAAAGAAACATTGATGTGGAAGAGACACATGGATTGGTTGCCTCCCATATGCACCCCAACTGGGCCAGGGATTGAACCTGCAACACAGGTACATGCCCTTGAGTGGGAATCAAACATGTGACCCTTTGGTGTGTGGGCTGATGCTCTAACCACTGAGCCACTGGACAGGGCTCAGAGACATTTATTTATTTTAAAATGTTATTTGCTATTTATACATTAACCATTTGAATATGTAACTGATAAAGAAATCAACTTGAAATAGAGATAACACTGCCTGAATTTAATAATCCCATTATGTAATTTTTAAAAAAATTTGTTTTTATTGATTTCACAGAAAGGAAAGGAGAGGGAGAGAGAGATAGAAACATCAACGATGAGAGAAAATTGATTGGCTGCCTCTTACACAGCCCACATTGGGGATAAAGCCTGCAACCCAGTATGTGCCCTGACCAAGGTTCATGGGTCAATGCTCAACCACTGAGCATCACCAGCTGGGCTGAGATTTTTATTATAATAGTTTTTAGTCATTATAAAATTAGTGCCCCAGTCAATCATTTAAGAAAAATTGGAGCCCTAGTCAATTTGGATCAGTGGTTAGAGCATCGGCCTGTGGACTGAGGGTCCCGGATTTGATTCCAGTCAAAGGCACATACCTTGGTTGCAGGCTCAATCCCCAGCCCCATTAGGGACCCAGGAGGGAGGCAATCAAATGGTGTGTCCCTTTCACATCAATGTTTCTCTTTCTCTGTCTCTCCTTCTCCTTTCCACTCTCATTAAAAATTCAATGGAAGGAGAAACCAAGATGGTGGCATAGGTAAACACCTGAAATTGCTACCTCGCAGAACCACTTCAAAACTACAACTAAAAGACAAAACGAACATCATCCAGAACCACAGGAAGGCTGGATGAGTGGAAATTCTACAACTAGAAGGAAAGAGAAAAGCACACTGAGACTCAGAGGAGGTGCGGAAGTAAAGTGCAGAGGTACG
>NW_005370740.1:779836-786947 GCF_000412655.1 Myotis brandtii
TCCCCCATCCCCCCGCCTGCCCCCCCCCCCCCCCGCCCCGAAGCTTGGAATCAGGCAAAAGATGGTGAAAATATTTCATTCCTTTAAGATTTTATTCTATACCAACCTTGGCTCAATGGGCCTGAGCTTTTTCATGGCTTCTTCACATTAGTGTTTCTTCCAAGTTAGTAGGAGAAATCTACCTCCAGCTCAGACTCAGCTCTGTGATTTTGGGGAAAATCCACTCTCAAACATTCATTTCATACCTGAGAACCCACTGCAGGCAAAGCTCTACATAGGTAGTAACCCACAGAGGAATGTGTTGCATTTCACAAATTAATTATTTTTTATTCATTTGATGGCTTTGCAATATTTTATAAATAAAAACACAACATCCTATGTGGTGATTAGGTTTTCAGGATGGCCACTAATTAGCACATAGGATGGTCAGTACCAGTGAATATTGTTGCTAATGGAATGATTCGGACTTCCCCTCACTCGTGTCTAGAACCTGGAAGGATGTACTCAACATGGAGAAGTAGGTCCCAGCAGCTGACAAACACACACCTGTCAGTCACTTTCTCCTGATGCTCTGACATGAAGAAGCTCCTACCTACATCAGGGCACCCCGATTTCCCTCATCTCGTGGGCATCTCAACTGTAAATCAAGTGGCCATGATCTGTGGTCCCCATACTATACTTAGTGATAGCAGCACTTCTGGTTGTGCAAGTCTTAATCACCAGAAAACCCCAAACAAAACCTTTTTCTTTTATTTACTTAAACATCTATTTTTCTCGTTGAATTGAATTAAAGACATTATCTTGTTTGTCCTTATAGCCCCACAGGATGTCACAATGCCTTACACCGAATGGATGCCAATACATGTCAATGGGACTGAACAGAACCTTTTGCAGATGCCCAGTCCCCTTAAACTCATCAGAGAGACTTGAGAAGGCCTGAGAGGAGATGCCTGCAGCAAGCCCACCATCACTCCAACCGCCCTTCACACGAGATAAAAAATTCTACTTCTAGACTTTTTCTTTCAGAGGGTGTTTTCCATTCAGATATAAATACATTTAAGCTGAACTCTGACTCCACCTAACTGCAGACTTTCTTTAATAGTGAATTCTTCTAAAAGGATTGTCTCCAAGGAACTCATGAATATGTCATGTCTCCAGCTGGTAAGGTAAATTTCATGATGTTCATTCATTTTTCCATTTGATTCATTTGTTTTTTTTTCCCAAGACACACCATTCATGTTCAAAGTAATCAATCTATTTCCAAATGGGCCCTGGAAGGATTTCTGTGACAGCGTGATACATTGGGCAGAGCTGGAAGCATGAGGCAGTGCCTTGTGAAGGGAAACAAGCTTGTTCCAACAGCCCCAGGATGGAATGCGGATGCAGAGACCAGGATGGAAGAAGTCCCTGAATAGTTTTTAGAAACATCAGGTTACTAACTACAAAGACCAACAACAACACCAAAAAAAAAAAAAAAAAAAAAGGAAACAATCAAACAGGCACAGAAAACTCAGATGATAGCAACAAAGAGGAGAGAAACAAAAATGGTTAAGCAAGTAATTTAGTAAGGACCCCCAGGAACCCGCCCTTTCTGTTTCACTCCTTATTTTGTATAGGTGTAGATGTATAGACATAGATACATGGGTATATGGGTAAACATAAATGATGTTTCCTAAAGGAAGAAAGCTGACTGGTGCTCTTATTCTGTGGCTCCAGCAAACTGGGGAAGGAAGAGGAAGCTTCTTGAGGAAGGGACTGAGTTTTAAATTCTTATATCCAGTGGCTTGCATGATGCTTGGAACATAGTAGGTGCTTAATAAATAGTTGGTAAATTAAAGGTAGATACTTTTTAAGGTGTCTTGTCTACCTTGATTTTATTTCACTTTTCTTTCAATCCTACCTCATTCTTTTTTTTTTTGCATGTATCTGTCCAATTTTTTCAACACCATTTATTGAAGAGACTGTCTTGACTCCATTGTATGTTCTTGCCTCCTTTGTCAAATATTAACTGAACATAATGGCTTGATTTCTGGGTTTTCTGCTTTTTTGTTTTGTTTTTGTTAATCCTCACCAAAATAAAAATAAATAAAATATATTAAAAAAATTTCAATGGAGCCCTGGCTCAGTGGAGATAGAGCATCAGCCTGCCAAGTGAAGGTTCGATTCTGATCAAGGGCACCTGCCTGGGTTGTGGGCTTGATCCCCAGTAGGGGGTGTGCAGGAGGCTCCCGATAGATGATTCTCTCTCATCATTGATGTTTCTACCTCTCTCTCCCTTTCCCTTCCTCTCTGAAAGCAATAAAAAATATATTTTAAGCCCTAACCGGTTTGGCTCAGTGGATAGAGCATCAGCCGACCCAGAACCCTTCAGTCCATGGGCCAATGCTCTATCCACTAAGCCAAATTGGCGAGGGCTACCTCATTCTCTTAAAACCTTTTGGAGTAGGGTATAATTTTGTGGAATATATATGAAACCAGCATTGTGCTAGACTGTTTTAATGATTCAGAAAAAATAATAAGGTGACCACCTGATGCTGACCATCCTCATGAAAAGCACATGCCTTCGATGGCCAACCAAGGCCATAATCTGGATATGAAGAGATGAGACCCTGGCTCAGGTGGCTGCCAGCAACAGAGAGAGGAAGGAAAGGACAGCAGATAGAACCTTCAACAGCACTGAGATAAGAGTTTCTTCATCTGTGAAATAAGCGCTCCTCTGACAAAAAAAGAAAAATTGTAGGTAAACACAATACTTGGAACCTCCCACAACCACATCAAAATTATAACTTAACTACAGAACAACCATTATTGAGAACCACCTGAAATCTAACTGAACAGAATTCCTATAAATAAGGATATAAAGAAGAAGCCATTTTGAGCCTGGTAGGATTGTCAGAGACATGGAACAGGCTGGTCCCACACCCACATGTAATGGTTAAAAATTGGGAGGAATATCTCGGCAGTGGAGGTTCCCCCTGAGGAGTGATTGGTCCCAGCCCCATACCTTACCCCCTAGACCAGGGGTCCTCAAACTACGGCCCGCGGGCCACATGCAAATACAAATATTGTATTTGTTCCCGTTTTGTTTTTTTACTTCAAAATAAGATATGTGCAGTGTGCATAGGAATTTGTTCATAGTTTTTTTTTAAACTATAGTCCGGCCCTCCTACAGTCTGAGGGACAGTGAACTGGCCTCCTGTTTAAAAAGTTTCAGGACCCCTGCCCTAGACCAGGGTTCCAGTGCTGGGAAGAGAAGTCCCCATAACTTCTGACTGTGAAAACCAGTGGGGATTGTGGATGAGTGAAACAAAGGGCTGCTGGAGTCCCAGGTGTTCCTCTTAAAGAGTCCACACATGAACTTACTTGAAATCACTCACTCTGACCTCCAGTGCTGGGGCAGCAGCTTGAAAGGTGCCAGGGACATACAGGGAAGAATTAAATTGCTTAGCATCAGAATGAGAGCTGGAGGGGCAGCTTTCTCCCAGGTGTCTCTAGCAGAGGTCATTGTTCCCTTCCTAAGCCCTCCCCTATCCCTGGAGTTAGCAGGTAGACACCAATCTGACCAATATGTCTTTATCAACCTGGCTAACACACTTTGCCCCACCCTGAGACTTCCACCCACCCAGCTTACAGGCCTATCCAACCTGTTTCCAGTGGTTTTTCCATACAAACAGCCTGTCTTGGCTCAAGCTGCCAACTTTCCTAAAACCTCTCAATCAACTGGCATCTGGCTTCTGCATACAGTGTACTTTCTTGCTAAGTGGCCCCAAGCCTGGCACAAGTAGCAGGCATCTGCAGATCGCTTTGTAGCTCATGCTTGGTGGCCACAGGCAGGCCACAAGTGGCAGCTGACCTTGGCCTGCACCTCCCAGGAAGCCCCAATGCCAGCACACCTGGTAAACGGCTTCAGACCATGCCAAAGCATCACCCACCACCTCCATGAGTGACACACTCAGAGGTGGACTTAGCAGGTACCTGAGCCCCTCTTTTTTTTTAAAAGTATATTTTATTGATTTTTTACAGAGAGGAAGGGAGAGGGATAGAGAGTTAGAAACATTGATGAGAGAGAAACATCGATCAGTTGCCTCCTGCACACCCCCTATTGGAGATGTGCCCGCAACCAAGGTACATGCCCTTGACTGGAATCAAACCTGGGACCCTTCAGTCCACAGGCCAACACTCTATCCACTGAGCCAAACTGGTCAGGGCTACCTGAGTCCCTCTTAAGGGAGTTATGCTCCTTGGGGTCAGCAAATGCTTCATGGTGGTCATGGCCAGTCCTTGCAGCCAATCAGCCTGGATAAATCCCTCCCATTGAGGTGCCAAAAGCAATCAAGGCTTAACTACAATAGGAGGGTGCACACAGCCCACATGGGGGCATACTTTGAGCACCCAACTTGGGTAACTGGGAAGGCTGTGCCATTGGGCCCTACAGGAAACCTACTATATAAGGCGATTCTACCAAATCTGGGAGATATAGCAGCTCTATCTAATACATGGGACCAAACACAGGGAGGCAGATAAAATAAGAAGATAAAGAAACATATCCCAAATGAAAGAACAGGACAAAACTCCAGAAAAAGAATTAAACAAAAAGGAGGCAAATAATCTATTAGATGCAGAGTTTAAACTGTTGGTTAAAAGGATGCACAATGAATTTAGGGGAAGAATAGAGGACCTGAGTGAGAACTTCAACAAAGAGATAGGAACAACTTCAAGTGTACCAACATTCCCATCATGAGTATTAATCCTAAGAAATCTAAAACACTAAATCAAAATTCCCTCTTCCCAACTGGCAATGGCAGAAGCAGACACAGCCTGTTGGCCTTAGGTACGTGTGTGGGTGTGAGTGTGTCACTGCTGGTGAGCTGGAGTGATGTGGCAGGGAGGGAAGCCGGGAATGTAACCTTTTCAAAACAAAATTAAATATTTTGAGACTAAATAAATAAATAATAAAATAAAACACTAAATTGAAAAGACATATGCATTCATATGTTCATTGCAGCATTATTTACAACTAGTGGCCCGGTGCACAAAATTAGTGCTTGGAGGGGGGGGTTCCCTCAGCCCAGCCTGCACCCTCTCCAATCGGGGACCCCTTGGGGCATGTCCGACTGCCAGTTAAACTGGCAGTTGGACATCCTTCTCGAAATCTGGGACCGCTGGCTCCTAACCACTCACCTGCCTGCCTGCCTGATCACCCCTAACCTCTCTCCCTGCCTGCCTGATTGCCTCTAACTGCCCTCCCCTGCCAGCCTGATCTTACCCCCTACTGCTCTCCCCTGCCGGTCTAATCGCCCCTAACTGCCTCTGCCTGCCTGATCACCCCTAACTGCTCTTTCCTGCCAGCCTGATCTCACCAACTGCCCTCCCCTGCCAGCCGATTTGGTTCCAATTGGTTGGGTTCTATGCCAGTCAGTGTCAAAAGCTTCGCCTCCTAGGCAGCCATTGGATCCTCACAGTTCACCCAGATTTGGTTCTGATTGGTTGGTTTCTATGCCAGTCAGTGTCTGCGGGCCTATCTCTGGGCCTGATCAGAGAGGCAGGGCTGATCAGCAGTGCCCCCCTCCATGCCCCCCACTGTGGAGGCCCGGAGAGAAACAGAGGCTTGGCTGCTGGCGAAGCCCAGAGAGAAAGAGCGAGGCAACAGCTAATCGACAGCTGCCACAGAGGCTGCGGATCAGACCCTGCCTCTCTCTGCAGGCCTTATCCGCAGTCCCCTTGGTAGTCAGTGCTGGGTCGCCACGGCAACCCAGCACTGACTGCAGGACTGACTTGGGGTGTTCAGTGGAGCCTCCGGTCAGTCATTACGGACCCTGGGTTTTTATATATTAGGAGAGCCAAGATATGGAAGCAACTTAAGTGTCCATCAATAGATGAGTGGATAAAGAAGTGGGGCATATATACAATGGAATATGATGCAGCCATAAAAAGAAATGAAATTTTGCCATCTGTAGCAGCATGGATGGACCTAACTAGAGGGTATTGTAATGAGTGCAATAAGTCAGACAGAAAATGACAAATGTCAGATGATTTAACTTATATGTGGAAACTAAAAACAAAACAAACAAGCAGGACAGAAAAAGAATCATAGATATATAAAACATTTTGAAGGTTGCCAGATGGGGGAGGGTGGGTTGATGGGACGGGTGAAAAAAGTGAAGGAATTTAGAAGTACAAATTAGTACAGCATAAGGAATATAGTCAATAATATTGTAATAACTATATATGGTGTCAGATGGGTACCAGATTTATTGGGGTGATCACTTCATAACTTACATAAATGCCTAATCACAGGGTTGTACACATGAAACTAATATAATATTGCATGTCAACTGCAATTTAAAAAGAATAATTGTGTTAGAAGCGCTGGTCAACAGTTTCACAGGAATGAGACAAACACTCAAAAGTGGATTGGCAAGGCAGATTTACTTCTTCAGAAGGGTTCAGTTGCAGGCTGAAAATCATGGGCAAGGCACCCCAAACGGGAAGTCTCTCCGGGAAGAGGAAGGGGCGGGTGAGGCGGAGCCTAAGATGGCGACCCCCTGAGAATCTGAAGGTCAAATCAAAATGGCGGAACCCAGGACAGCGGGGAACTCCTTTCTTTGACAGAAAAGATCGCTGGTTCACTCTCACAATTGGAAAATACAAAAAAGGTAGAAATTAGAAAATCATTGTGATTTCTATTATTTTAATGTAACTATGTGATGATTTTTGGTTATATGTCCTTTCTGTCTTTTTTTTTTAAAGTTCAGTTTCTATTCTTATGTTCAGGTAGAGCAACTTCCTTGGTCCTATTTGCTTCCTCACCCTTTCTAGAAACTCACGTTCCTGTTTCTGTTTCTGTTTCTTGGCGCCACAAGTGATTCTGGCTTAGGTCATCCTGGGGGCATCTGAGCACGGGGCCTGGTGAGGGGCTTTCATTCCATCTTGGCGTCCGGGGGACTAGGCATCCCTGAGCTTCTGAAAGCAGTTCCACTCGAGAAACACTGCGAAGTATCCCCGCGTCGCCGGAGTAAGTGGCCAACCTTCCCAGAGGGCTCCCTGGACAAGCACCGCCTCCTCTGAATATCGGCTGATCCGCCAGGCCTGTCAGGGCTCCAGGCGCCCC
>NW_005370740.1:787375-805782 GCF_000412655.1 Myotis brandtii
TTCCGGCTCGCAGCCGCCCGGTGCGCACGGAGCCGAGGCGGGAGAGTGGGGACCGCGCGGCTCCATGGTTCACTCCCTTTGCCGAGAGGCCCTGGCCTTCTTCGGGTTGGGAGAGGTTTTGTCCTTTCCGCCCCACGTGAACCTCGGGTTTGGCAGTCGTCTGTGGGGCCTCAGCCCGCCACAATGCAGGGGGAGCAGAGTGGAGATCGGGTGAGGACTTCCAGACCCCCCCCCCCCGCGTGTGGGTTAGACTGGAGGCCGCGGGGTCCCACCCCACAGAGAAGAGAAAGGCAACAAGAATGGATGGGTCGGCCCCAGATCCCAACCCAAATAGAGACGCAGACCTTGGACTCTGGTCGATAGCACTTTCCCCAACACCTGCCTCAGTGAGGCCAGGGTGAAATTATGTGCAAATACTGGCTGGTGGTAGAAAACAGTTTGAGTGACTCAGGAGACTGGGAGAGCTCTGAAATCCTCAGTAACCGAGGCTGCGGTGGCAGGGGTTTATTTATTCATTCACCCACCAGCAGTAATGTGCAGTCAGTGCTGGGCTAGTGGTAGGACAGAGAGGGACCAGCTTGAGGAGCACAGTTAAGACCTCTGTAGAGTTGGCTTTGGGTTTGGGCCTGGGCCTTCTGGGATTGGATTGGCCTTCATCTGATGGGCCTGGAAGGGGTTGAGGAGTAGGATGGGGACCCCGCATAGAGTGCCCCCACCTTTTCAGGCAACTGCCTCATTCCACCACCAGGCTTGCCTGCCCATCCTGCCTGACTTTCCTGCCAAGCCATATCTGCTAACTCAAGCCTCACTCAGTGGCATCTCAGCTGGCCTTTTTCTAGAAAGGAGCTGCAGAAGGAGTGGTTTTTCCACATTCCATCTCCACCCATCTGAAGCTTATGGCAGGCTCTGACTTGGGGAGGTAACTCCTGGGCCTGAGGCTATGCTATCTTGGGGCCTGGGTCTCCACTGGGAGTAACTGTTCTGGAAGAGAGGTCTCAGAGCTAGGAGGGAAGAGGGGGGGGAGTCCTGTGGTTTTAAAGATGAGGTGGACAGACCTCTAGTGTGGCATCATTTGGGAAAGGACATCTGCTACCCAGAGTGTGAGCTGTTTTGTCCCTCCTGGGGTGGGAGGAACGCAAGGAGAGGTGTAGGGCAGCACCACTGGAGGGGCACTTAAAGGCAACATCTCACAGGCTCCCTTGAGCACTCTGGATGCCTGTGCTGTGCTGGGCACAGGTTCATGAGGGACAGGGTGCTGTCTCATGGGAATGGAGACACAGACTGGTGGCTAATATATTGTTGGGATGCAGGCCTTGGGGGTGTTGGTGTAAAGAACTGTGGGAACATGGGGTGAGTTGCTGTTAGTTTTTTTTTTTTTTTCAATTACAGTTTAATGTCAGTATTATTTTGTATTAGCTTCAGGTATCCAGCATAATGGTTAGACAATCACATACTTAACAGAGTGTTCCCCTTATATTTCCATCTGGTACCATACATAGTTATTACAATACTAGAGGCCCAGTGCACAACATTTGTGCATGGGTAGGGTCCCTGGCAGCTGCCAGCTGGGGCCTTCCTTCCTTCCGCACTGCCCCCTGGTGGTCAGTGCTCATCATAGCGAGCAATCGAACTCCCGGTCAATTGAACTCCTGAGGGGACACTTTGCATAGTAGACTTTTATATATGTAGATTTATTGACTACTAGAGGCCCGATGCACGAAATTCATGCAAGAGTAGGCCTTCCTTCCCCCAGCTGCCGGCACCAGCTTCCCTCTGGCACCCGGGACCCTTCATCCAGAAGGTCATCCAGGAGGACATCCGATCGAATTAGCATATTACGCTTTTATTATTATAGATATTTCCTATGCCGTACTTTACATCTGAATGGTTACCAATCTGTACTTCTCAATCACTTCACTTTTTTTTCACTCAGTCTCCCAACTCCCCTCCCAGGTTGCTGTTAGTTTCATTTGAGGAGGTTAGGCTATCTGAGATGGACTCTGAAGGATGAATAGTAGCTTGCCAGCTGCAGAAGAAGGAAAAGTGCACTCAGGGCAGTGCAAAGAATTCTGTGGGAGAGTTGTCTAGATGGAAAAGGGGTGTCTCCAGATGGGAAAGGGCATTGCATACCCTGCTCCGAGGCCTTGCCCAGGGCAGCTCACAGCCTTAGCCAGCCTGGGAGACTAATTGGAGGATCTGGAAGTTCCACTTATTTGTTAATGAGAATGGCTTGTTCAGGAGCCCCAGGCACCTGGACTCAGGAAGGATGAGGGCATACAGGGGAAGAAGGATATTTGATGATGGAGGCTTCCAGGGCAGGAGTCTTGAAGGTAGTGAATGATGTTATCTTTTTGTTTAGTGCAAGGTAGAGGGATTGGGGACTGGGACGAGAAGCTGTAACTGTCAGTGTTCATGGCCAAGTAGCCATCCTAATCAAGGACTATGTGTGTCCTGGTGGTGGTACTCAGGATTCTGGCTCTGGACTTTCAGCTCATGAGAACCCTCACTCTAGATTTGTGGCCTTGGGAAGCTCTTCCTGTGATTGCACCTCAGGTGCCCATTTGCCAGGCTGGGGCTGTGGAGGGCAGCACAGGCCTGGAATGCCCCCTGAGGCCAGCTGCCCACCCCATTGGGCCTCCCACACACAGGATCTGATTAGAAGCTCCTTGGTTGCCACACCTGATTGGCCACCTCTAGAGGCTACTACATGTATTCTTGCCCAAAGTCACTGACAGGTCTGAAAAGGACAGCTAATTGAGAATGGTGACCATGACATACAGAGCTCACTGTAAGTCAGATGCACTCACAGAGAATTTTATGTGCATTAATTAGCTCATTTGGAAATCACGGTAATCAGAAACTAGGTTATCCCTGTTCTTTAGATGGGAAAACTGAGGCATGGAGAGGTTAAGTAACTTGCCCTGGGTCACAACTGATGGAGTCAGACTCTGGAGTTCTAGCTCCAACCATTACTCTGCTCTGCCTGGATTCCCAGCTTCTCACTGCTCCATTCCCCAAATAGGGCCCATCCACCTTTGCATCTCATACCTGTTAGACATTGAGGGTGAGGGACTGAGAGAAGGATCATGATCTTTCTGTGATTCTCCTCCCTTGAAGGTAGCCAGGTTAACAAGACAATAATGATGTGCATGGGAGAGGGTGATGCTTTACAGGGCACTGTTTTGGACCCTCTCCATGGGATGTCTCCTCAAGAACCATCCCTCAGGCCCCGCAGCCCCCTACTCCTGACTCAGTCCTTCCCTCTCCTCTTCCTGCCTGCATCGGTCAAAATGGGGAAGATAGGAATGTAAAGGCAAACATGATCATCTGGATGAAACACAAAACAACTACTTTAGGAAGTTCTTCAGCCTTGCAAATCAAATTCTAGGTTGTTGTGGGGCTTTTTTGGTATTTGTGACAAGGGTCCTAGAAGCTACCAACTTAGAAAACAAGGAAGTGGTTTGTTTTAAGTTACCCCCTCCCCTCAGTATTCCTATCAGTTTCTGGATGGTGGAACTGGTGCTGGAGGTGGAGTTTCAAAGGGGAAAAGAGTACCTTTGAAGTCATAAACCAGATTTAAAAGACCACTTACCTCAGGCCCATAGAGTAAGCAGTCTGCTCTGGTGGAAGAATGTGAATGCCCAGGAGAGGGCTGCACAGAAGTGGAGCTGCCACCATGCCAAGAGAGGCCTGTCTACTGGGGCTAGGATGCCAGGGTCCCATGGAGCTTTTTGCAAAGCTTCATGCCAGGACTTCTGCCTGGTCTCGATGGGAACCCCCAGCTGGCAGTTAGTAAGCTCCTGCCATAAGGGGAACCAAGATGGCAATGTAGGTAACACTGGTACTCACTGCCTCCCACAACCACATCAAAGTTATAACTAAAATACAGAACAACCATCATTCAGATCTGCCTGTAATCTGGCTGAATGGAAGTCCTACAACTAGAGAAGTAAAAAAAGAAAGTACATTGAGACTGGTAGGAGGGGCAGAGGCTCGGAATGGCTGATCCAACACCCATGTATGGTGTTTTTTAATTTTTTAATTTTTATTTTTATTGGGAGGGATATCTCTGCTGTGGAGGCCTCCCATGAGGAGCAAGGGGTCCCATTCCCACACCAGATCCCCAGCCCAGGGTTCCAGAGCTGGGAAGAGAAGCCCTGTAACTTCAGGTTGTAAAAACCAACTGGGATTGTGACTGAGTGACAAGGAGGCTACTGGAGACCCAGGCAGTTCCTCTTAAAGGGCCGGTGCACAAACTTACTTGGAATTGCTCCCTCTGGGCTCTAGTACTGTGGCAGCAGCTTTGGGGGAAATCTAGAGACATACAGGGAGGAACTAGATTGTCTGGCATTGGGGCAGGAACTCCAGTTGGGTGGCTTTCTCCCAGACCAGAGGGCTCACAAGAGTCATTGTTCCTGTGCTGGGTCCTCCCCCATCCCAGAGATGACTGGCAGCCATATCTGAGTTTAGCTTCACCCACTTGATTCCCTGAGACTCAGTCCGTTCCAATTTGCAGCCCTACCCAAGCTGTTTGCAGGGGCTTTTCTGTATGAATGGCCTGTCCTTGCTCAGGCTTCAGATTTTGTTAAAATCTCTTAAACAAGCATCAGCTGGCATCAGCATGCCCCATACTTACTAATAAGAGGCCCAAGAACCAGCACTTAGCAGCAGCCTGCCTGCTTCATAGCTTGGCCTCCCCTGGTTACTTCCAAGCCCAATGCAAGTGCAGCCATCTGCAGATGGCTCTGTAGCTCCTAATGGCCCCAGGCAATGGCTAACTTTGCACTTCCCTGGAGGCCCCAGAGTCAGTACACCTGGTGGACAGCTTCAGACCATAGCAGATTACAACTCTACACATCCACAAGCAACACATTCAAGGGGCAGACTCAATGAGCATCAAAGCCCCACTGAAGCAAGTCCTGCTCCATAGGGTATCTCCTGCATAGCAGCTCTTCTACTATAATCACAGCTGGTCCTCACAGCCAACTGGCCTTGAGGTCAACTCCTCCAAGTGATGCCAACAGAAATCGAGGCTCAGCTTACAAGACTGTGCTACACAGCCCACACAGGGGCACACCTAGAGTGCCCAGCTGAGGTGATGGGGGAGGCTGAGCTACTGGGCCCCACAGAATACCTACTATACAAGGCCACTCTACCAATTCCAGGAGACATAGCAGCTCTACCTAATACATAGAAATAAACACAGGGAAGCAGCCAAAATGTAAAGACAAACATGTCACAAATGAAAGAACAGAAGAAACTCTGGAAAAAGAAGTAAATAAAATGGAAGCAAACTACTAGATACAGAGTTCAAAACAACATTTATAAGGTTACTCAAGGATTTTATTTTATTTATTTATTTATTTATTTATTAATATTTTATTTATTTTTTACAGAGAGGAAGGGAGAGAGATAGAGAGTTAGAAACATCGATGAGAGAGAAACATCGATCAGCTGCCTCCTGCACATCTCCTACTGGGGATATGCCCGCAACCAAGGCACATGCCCTTGACCGGAATCGAACCTGGGACCCTTGAGTCCGCAGGCCGACGCTCTATCCACTGAGCCAAACCGGTTTTGGCCTCAAGGATTTTAATGAGAACTGCAAAGGACTTTGGTGAGACTTTCAAGGATTTTAGTGAGAATATCAAAGACATGAAAAAGGACCATTCAGAAATTAAGCATGCACTAACTGAAATAAAGAATAATTTACAGGGATTCAACAGTAGAGGAGAGGATTTCGAGGATCAAGTCAACGATTTGGAATATGAGGAAGCATAAAACACCCAATCAGATGAGCCAAAAGAAAAAAGAATCCAAAAATAATGAAGCTAGTGTAAGGAGCCTCTGGGACAACTTCAAGTGTACCAACATTCTCATTATGGGGGTGCCAGAAGGAACAGAGAGAGCAAGATATGGAAAACCTATTTGAAGAAGTAATGACAGAAAACTTTCCCCTACCTGGTGAAAGAAATAGACTTATAAGTCCAGGAAGCGCAGAGAGTCCCAAACAAGAGGAACCCAAAGAGACCCACATCAAGACACATCATAATTAAAACGCCAAGGGTTAAAGACAAAGAGAGAATCTTAAAAGCAGCAAGAGAAAAGCAGTTAGTTACCTACAAGGAAGCACCCATATGACTGTCAGCTGATTTCTCAACAGAAACTTTGTAGGCCAGAAGGGAGTGGCAAGAAATATTCAAAGTGATGAATAGCAAGACCTACAACCAAGATTACTCTACCTGGCAAAGCTGTCATTTAGAATTGAAGGTCAGATAAAAAGCTTCACAGACCAGAAAAATCTAAAGGAGTTCATCACCACCAGACCAGTATCACATGAAATGTTGAAGGGTATTTTTTTCATTGTCAGCCAGTTTGTGCTTTATTGACTCGAAGATGCTCAGGCCTTGACTGTGTACTTCTGCAGGGGGTATAGTTGCTCCTTCTGCTGCTGCTTCTTGGTCTTCAGATTCTCTTCATGCTTGTTGAGATGGAGGCGCATGGCACATGTTTTCTTGGGCCGTAGATCCAGGGGCTTGTACTTCTTGCCCTTGTAGAATTTCCTGAGGTTCTCTTTCTGAGTCTGGTTAATGACGGTAAGAACACGGGTGATAGACTTGCCAACAACTCAGATCTTCGAAAGCTTGAAAGTTGTGCTGCCTGTCACTTTGGCTACACACAGCTGGGATAGCTCCACCTTCAGATCATCCAGGTGTTTTAGCAGCTCCTCCTTCTTGCCAAGAGGGTCCCGAGCCTTAATTTTGGTCATGGCTGAATAAGCCGCCACCGCCGCCTGCTCGGAGAGAAAGCTTGAAGGGTATTTTTTAAGAAGAGAAGGAAGAAGTAGGAGGAGGAGGAGGATAAATATGAATAGTAAAATGACAATAAATGCTTATCTATCACAATTGAGTCTAAAAATGAAAAATAAACAAAGAATCTAATGAACAAAATAAACTGATGAATAAAATAGAACCAGAGGCATAGAAACACGAAAAGGGGGGTTTGGGGGGGCAGGAAGAGATTAACCAAATACCTTATATGCATATATGCATAACCTATGGACACAGAAGTGCTGAAGGCCTGGGGCAGGGTGGGAATGGGGTGGAAAGGGCCAATGCGGGGGGGAAAAGGGAGACATCTGTAATCTGAACAATAAAGATTTTTTTAAAAAAAGCTCCTGCCCTGCTGATGGCTGTATTGACCAGTGGACAGATCAATGTTCACCTTATATGCTCGTACTTAACAAACCCCCTTTCTTCAGAGAAAGGGAAGTGAGTGCAGCTCGGGGAGGGGCGGGGGTCCATGGTTGGAATTCCAAATGCAGTTGTGTCTATGTAGGGAGTCCAATTTACTGAATATTCCCTTGCTTGTCCTATGTAGACCCTTGGCCCTGAACTTTATCGGATGCCAACGCTAATGTATTTCTGTCACTGGGCATCTGCATCTGTACTTGATTTAATTTGCGTAACCATGTGTCTCATTTTATTTTTTTATTTATTTATTTTTTTTATATTTTATTGATTTTTTTTACAGAGAGGAAGGGAGAGAGATAGAGAGTTAGAAACATCGATGAGAGAGAAACACCGATCAGCTGCCTCCTGCACACCTCCCACTGGGGATGTGCCCGCAACCAAGGCACACGCCCCCGACCGGAATCGAACCGGGGACCCCTCAGTCCACAGGCCGACGCTCCATCCACTGAGCCAAACCAGTCAGGGCATGTGTCTCATTTTAATTCTCATGCTAATTCTGTGAAGTTCTGCAGATGTGAAACATCCATGGTGGGGGTGTTTCTCATATATATGCTCATGTTTGAACAAGTGTTCAGGGGGCTGCAGCCCTGTGTCCAGGACTGGCCATGTCCGAAGAGTACTGCTTGGAATACCTCCCTCCCTTAACCTCCCCCTTCCCCCTCTTGCCCCCCACAAATGAAGGGAGAGACTTTTGAATGGCCATTATATGTTGGGCACTTTCTCTGTTATCTTGTTTGATACCATGAGGCATGTGGTGCCCTTTTTTACAGATGGAGAAAGTGAGGTCATGTGGCAGGTGCAGAGCCAGCTGTGAACCCTCCACCTGTCCACCTTCAGAGGATCCCTCTAGCAGCGGTTCTCAACCTGTGGGTCGAGACCCCTTTGGCGGTCGAACGACTCTTTCACAGGGGTCGCCTAAGAGCATCCTGCATATCAGATATTTACATTATGATTCATAACAGTAGCAACATTACAGTTATGAAGTAGCAACAAAAATAATTTTATGGTTGGGTCACAATATGAGGAACTGTATTTAAAGAGCCAGAAGGTTGAGAACCACTGCTCTATGAGCTGAGAGTACATGGGCCTTTTAACATACTGCTTTGCCCTGCCCTGGATTCTTAAGGAGTTGAGCTTTTTTTTTTCTTTTTCTGGAGTTTAGATCTGTTTCTCTAGGGAGAGCCAGCTGAAATCAGAGCTGGGAGAACTGGAGTCTAGTTAGGAGCTAGGGCAGCAGGAGAACATGACAGCGTAGGGACTCAGTGCCAGGGAGGGGTATAGGAGGTGGGAGTAGAATGGAGGCTGAGGCATGAAGGCATCTAGGAAGCAGCGCCCTTGTGTCCTTCCAGGGAAGTGAGTGCAGGAGAGGGACCTGGAGCTGAGTAATTCTGGTTCTGTGACAATAAAACCAGGCCCAAGGCCTCAGCATATGTGTGCCTCTGTTTTGGAGCAGGCCAGCTTGGCAAATGATCACACCTACCAGAAGCCCCTCCAGCATCAGCGAGTTCATTCTTAATAAGGGACTAGCCATCTGGGAAGGCAGATATGTGTCAGAAGGGGCTGGGAAAGGCTCCTGGCACCAGCAGGGAATCTCTTTGGAACCAGGAACGAGGAGGCCGCCTGTAGAGTTCAATTGGGAACCTGAGCTTTGGTTGCTGGCTTCTGGTGGGGGATGTCACTGCTTTGGGGACTGCTCCATTTCTGGGCCCAGGTGCTTCTGTATCTGTGGTAGTAGGAGGTTGGGGGTGGGGAGGGGTAGAGGGACCACAGCCAGGCTCAGCACCGCCAGGAGACCTGGAATGAAGGCAGGCTCTGCTCTGATTGAGGAGATTAGACTGTCCTTGACTGGAACCTCTCTGGGAATTTCCTCACCTTGCCCTAAAGAGGGTTGCTGTGAGCTGGTGAGCAGGCCCAGGCTGGTGGGATCCTGGGACTGGGTGACAGCACAGCCTTCAGGAATATTCCTGTCTTTAGTCCACAGCCTTGCAGATATCTCCATTCTTTTGTTACACCCCGAGTTCCAGACAGCAAAGCAAGACTGGCTTCCTAGGCATCCACCACTTCTTAAAAAGCCTTGTTTTCTTTCTGGGGAATCTCTTAGAAACCTTGGCGATATCTAACCTCCCAAACACTTATCTGGCTGACCAGGGAGCTGGATCCAGGGCCTTTGTTGGTCACAGCATCTCATTGGGGTGATGCTGACCAGTGTGTGAAGTGATTGCATTGATTGTCTTTTTACACTCCAACGGAATACACCGTACTCCCTTTTGTAAATGAGGAAACCATTTCCTGCTAGGACTTGGGAGATGGGAGGAATGTTGTTACCCATGAAAGGTCCTTCTGTCCATGCTTGGTGGCCCACCTGCCAGCTCTGGCCCAGAAGGGTGGTATGAAAGCAGCCCCAGGGCAGCCAGGTTCTGACTTGGCCTTAGTAATGCCCTTTTTTCTCCCTGACTACGCTCTAAGAGGAGGATAGTGGTGCAGTGTTGACAGGCGAGGCAGTGAGACTGTCAAAGACCAACCTAGACTTTTTGCAATAGCCCCTGGGACACCTGTCTCCTTCCCTCTAGCCCATCTTGCCCAACACATTGTGCACAGTTCTTGTAGAAGCCCAGGGCTTGAGCATGTGAGGGGAAGCAGGAGAATCTAGATCAGTGGTTCTCAACCTTCTGGCCCTTTAAATACAGTTCCTCATGTTGTGACCCAACCATAAAATTATTTTCGTTGCTACTTCATAACTGTAATGTTGCTACTGTTATGAATTGTAATGTAAATATCTGATATGCAGGATGGTCTTAGGCGATCCCTGTGAAAGGGTCCTTAGACCGCCAAAGGGGTCGCGACCCACAGGTTGAGAACCGCTGATCTAGATCATGGAGGCCTTTAGACCCCAGGATGATGGACTCTGAGGACATGTCTGGAGCAGCAGAGCTGTGTGAGGGGATGGCCTGAGTTATCTGGTAAAGAGACCCCTGTGCTTTTATACCACCTTCTCTGAGGCTGCCCTTTTCTTTTTTATTGAGATATTTCCCATATCATAAAATTCACCCATTTAAAGTGGTTATTAATATATTCAGAGTTGTGCAACCATTACCACATTCTAATTTTAGAACATTTCAACACTCCCAAAAGAAACTCTAAATACATTATCAGGTACTCCCAGTCCCCCTCTCCCTGTAGCCCTAGGGCAGTGATGGCGAACCTATGACACACGTGTCAGAGGTGACACGCGAACTCATTTTTTTTGGTTGATTTTTCTTTGTTAAATGGCATTTAAATATATAAAATAAATATCAAAAATATAAGTCTTTGTTTTACTATGGTTGCGAATATCAAAAAATTTCTATATGTGACACGGCACCAGAGTTAAGTTAAGGTTTTTCAAAATGCTGACACGCTGAGCTCAAAAGGTTCGCCATCACTGCCCTAGGGCCTAGACAGCCATAATCTACTTTCTGTCTGTGGATTTGCCTGTTGTGGGAAGTTCGTATAAATGGAATCATATGTGGCCTTTTGTGACAGGCTTTTTCATTTAGTATGTTTTCATCTATGTTGTAGCATATGGCCAAGTAAATTTCATTGTAGGGATGGATATACCACATTTTGTTTATTGATTCATTAGTTGAACATCTGGGTTAATTCTACTTTTTACAAAAATATATATATTTTTGCCCAGCCGGCATGGCTCAGTGGTTGAGCGTCGATCTATGAACCAGGAGGTCACGGTTTGATTCTCGGTCAGGGCATATGCCTGGGTTGTGGTTTCGATCCCCAATAAATAAATAAATAGATCTATTTTTATTGATTTCAGAGAGGAAGGGAGAGGGAGAGAGTAATAGAAACATCAATGATGAGAGAGAATCATTGATCGGCTGCCTCCTGTATGCCCCACACTGGGGCTCAACCACTGAGTCACAACAGCTGGGCAGTTTGTACTTCTTAATCCCTTCCCCTTTTTCACCCAGCCCCCAACACCCCCTCTCATCTGGCAACAATCAGTTTGTTCTCTGTATCTATGAGTTTGTTTCTGTTTTGTTCATTTATATTATTCTTTAGATTCCCCATGTAAGTGAAACCATATGGTATTTGTCTTTCTCTGACTTATTTCACTTAGAATAATGCCCTCTAAGTTCATCAATGCTGTTGCAAATGGTAAGATATCATTTTTGTTTATGGCCAAGAAATATTTCATTGAATAAATATACACATCTTTAGCCATTCATCTTTCTTTGAAGCATTTGATCCATTTACATTTACAATAATGATTGATAGGAAACAATTAATAAAATGGCAATAACTACATACCTATTTATTTTTGTAGTTCTTCTCTGTTCCTTTCCTATTCTCCTACTCTCTTCTCTTGTATACTGATGACTTCCTGTAGTGTTGTGTTTGGATTCCTCACTCTTTTTTTTTTTTTTTTATCTCTTGCAGATTTTTGTTTTGTGATTATCATGAGGTTCAGATATACTAAGCTATGTTTATAGCAGTCTATTTTAAGTTGATAGTCGCTTGAGTTCAGGCACATTCTAAAATCACTACCATTTTTACCCAGCCCTTCCACGTTTGTTTTTGTCATTATTTTTTAATTGTTTTGTGTGCATTCCTTTATTTACTGTTATAGTTACACATGCTCTTCCCACTTTTGCTTTTTAACCTTTGTACTAGCTTTTGTGTTTGTTGATCCACTTTACTATGTTTGCCTTTGTTAGTGAGTTTTTCTTTGTGATATTTTCTTATTCACATTTTTAATTTTTTACTTCTTAAAGAAGTCCCTTTAACATTTCTTGTAATACTTTTTTGGTGGTGATGAAATCCTTCAGCTTTTTCTTGTCTGGGAAATTCTTTATTTGTCCTTTGATTTTAAATGATAGCTTTGCTAGGTAGAGTAGTCTTGGTTATGTTCCTTGCTTTCCATCACTTTGAATATTTTGTGCCAATCTCTTCTGGCCTGCAAAGTTCTGTTGAGAAATCAACTGACAGTCTTATGGGAGCTCCCTTGTTAGGTAAGTGCTTTTCTCTTGGAATCTTTAAGATTCTCTCTTTTCTTTTATCCTTTGGTATTTTAATTATGATGTGTGTTGGTGTGGACCTCATTGGGTTCATCTTGTACAAGACTCTGTGCTTCCTGGACTTGGGTGTCTATTTCCGTCACAGGCTAGGGAAGTTTCTAGTCACTGTTTCTTCAAATAGGTTCTCAATATCTTGTTCTCTCTTTTCTCTTTCTGGTATCCCTGTGATTCAAATGTTATGCTTGATGTTGTCCCAGAGAGCCTGTAAACTGTCCTCATTTAAAAAAATTTTTTTTCTTTTTGCTGTTCTGATTGGGTGTTTTTGCTACCTTGTCCTCCAAATCACTAATTTGATCCTCTGAGTCATCTAATCTGTTTAGTCTAACCAGTGGTTGGCAAGCTGCGGGCTCAAGAGCCACATGTGGCTCTTTGGCCCCTTGAGTGTGGCTGTTCCACAAAATACCACGTGCAGGCGCGCATGTACAGTGTGATTGAAACTTCGTGGCCCATGCCCAGAAGCTGGTATTTTGTGGAAGAGCCACACTCAAGGGGCCAAAGAGCCGCATCTGGATCGTGAGCCGCAGTTTGCCGACCACTGGTCTAACCCATCAAATGTGTTTTTCATTTTAGCTATTGTAGTCTTCATTTCTTGTTCTTTTTTGTTTTTTATCTCTTTGTTGAAGTTTTTACTGAGATTATCTATTCTTCCCCTAAGTTCATTGAACAGCCTTATAACCAGTGTTTCCAACTCTGTATCTGGTAGATTGCTTGCCTCCATTTCCTTTAGTTCTTTTTCTGGAGTTTTGTCCTATTTTTTCATTTGGGAAATGTTTCTTTGTCTTCTCATTTTGGCTATCTCCCTGTGTGGTTTTTTGTTTGTTTGTTTGTTTGTTTGTTTGTTTGTTTTTTTAATGTATTAGGTTGATCTGCTATGTTTCCTGGTCTTGGCAGGGTGACCTTGGATAGTAAGTATCCTGTGAGACCCAATGGCACAGTCTTCCTGTTCACTTGAGCCAGTTGCTCCAGGTGTGTCCCCTGTGTAGGTTGTGTGTGCCCTTTTGTTGTAGTTGAGCCTTGATTGCTGTTGTGACATCAGTGGGAGGACTGACCCTCAGTTTGACTGGCTGTAAATACTGACCATGACTACATTGGACAAGCTGTTGTGCAGGGCTTGATTCCATAGAGTGGTATTCACTTTAGCAGAGTTCAGGTCCCAGCAAGTTCATCTTCAGGGTGTGTCATTTGTGGCACTAATTGGGTGTGGTCTGAAGCTGGCCATCAGGTGTGTTGGTTCTGGGGCCTCTTGGGAGGTGCTCAGTGCAGGCCAAGGTCAGCAGCTGCCTGTATACAACCCAGGACCACTTGATAGTAGCTACACAGTGATCTGCAGTTGGTAGCTGTCTATGCTGGGCTGAGAGGTACCTGGGAGTGGTTATACTGTGAACCAAGGATGGCCACCATTAGTGCCAGGTTTGGGGCTACTTAGCAAAAGGTACTGGGCATGCTGAAGCAATTTGCTGCTTTTTTGGGGTTTGTGGACCTTTGATAGATTTTAGGAAAGACCTCAGTTTAGGCCTAAGCTGGCCAATTATGTGGACTAGCTTCTGAGAGTAATTTAGCTGGGCTGTGAATTGGGTCAGGCTGTGACTCAGAATCACTTAGATTGGGTTAGAGAGGTGTTAGCCAGGTTAATAGAAACTCAGATTTGGGGCACCTGCAGGCTGTGTGTAGGTAGGTCTCAACAAAGGAATAGTCAGTCACCATGAAGCCAGATAATTCAGTTCCTCGCTGAATGTCTCTGGTGCTTTTCGAGGTGCTGTCCCTTTGCTGAAGCTTAGGGCAAGTGTGTGTGAGTGAGTGAGTCTGTGGTTGAGCCCTGTAAGAGTACACCTGAGTCTTTAGAACCTTCCATCTCACTTGGATGGAGTTCCTGCTGATTTTCACATCTAGCTGTTTCTTGGAGTCCTCTTCCTAGCACTGGTGTTCAGGCTGGGGAACCTGGTGTGGGATGGGGACCCCTTGTTCCTCAAGGGGGACCTTTGCAGCCGAGATATTTCTCCCCTAGTTCTTAATTACCACACGTGGACCAGCCCCACCTACTACTGTCGATGTGGCTTCTTCTATATATCCTTAGTGTTAGGAGTTCCGTTCAGCTAATCTTCTGGTTCTTAATGGTGGTTGTTCTATAACTTAGTTATAATTTTGATAGTCATGGGAGGAGGCGAGCACAGTGTTCACCTACTCTGCAATCTTGACCGGAAGTCCACATGTGATCTTCTAAATCTATTTTACTGGATATTTTCATAAGAAACCTCCAGACTGAACTTTAAAAGGCTTTTTGAGGCCACAAAAGTGAAGCCAGTGACTTGCCATACCTATAGATTTGAGTGAGTTTCTCTCTTCTCTAGGTCCCCAAATATCCTGAGGGTCCTGCACCTTCTAGGACCCGACCTTCTTTACTCACCTGGTAAGACTTCTGGGAACCTTGGAACCAAGGTATCAGGATGTTTTTCCAAGGTTTTTATTGGCTTCCATACGTCAATCTTAATTCCTTAAAACTGCCTGGTCATGTCTGAGACTCTGCATGTTTTTTTCAAACATGACATTCTAGTCAAAGCTTTGATAATATTACTAGTTTCCAATTGTGTCATTGGAAGGATAAAAGACTTTTATTGAACATGCAAATAACCATATTGCCATGTAAATAAGAATACTCGCTGAGAGTTTCTGAATTTTGGTGGGATCAAGTAGGGAGAAAAAGAAAAATGTTTCAATTCTGCTTTAAAAGGTGTAACTTACCAAATTGCTTTAAATCAGCAAATTTCAATCCGTGTGCTACAGAATTTTTAAAACTTGCAATACCTGACTATTTTAATCAGGGGTACTGACATCCTTTCCCTTGTATTGTCAAATAAAATAATGACAACAGCCAACACAACAATAGCTGTCTGGTGTGAATGAATCAAAATTATACATAGTTTATGTTTGTTTGATTGTTTTGTCAGATTGCCAAAAAATATGTATTTTTGGTATGCCACAGAATTTTAATAATTAAATTAGTTTATGTGTGCCATGAGATGAAAAAGGTTGAAAATTGCTGCTCTAAATCAGAGGTAGCATAAGAGAAAAAACCCCAAAAACTTTCTTATTCCAGGAAAACAAAAAAATTAAGGAACTATCAATGTCTTAGACAAAAAAAAAACACAACACATAAAAATTGTCATCATTCTCATTAGTTCATTCAGTCCTGTGTAATTCAAACTTGTTCTGCTTGAATCCAGTTTTTCCATTAGTTCTGTCAACCTTGCCTGACAATTGAGTGTGATGGGATCAATGATAATTCCAAGGAGTTTGTAAAGCTTTCCATCAAGATTCTTATGAATTGCTCAGTGAAGTGGGTGCATTGATCACTGGAGGTTGTGGAAGGTATACCCCAAGTGGGAATACATTTTCTAATAGTTTCCTTGGCCACTGTGAGGGCATCAGCCTTTGGCAGCTGAAGTCTTCAATACATTCAGAAAACTACACACAATAAGAACATATTGATAACACATACTAAGTGGCAGTTGAATGACTATTCTTTAACTTACAGTCATTTTTTACCCATCTTAATTTCTCTGGTTGTGGAGCAGACTGTTGCCAGTTACAAGGGTCTGCAACGAGGGGTCAGTTTTAAAAAAGTATAATAGACTTCACCCATAGGAACCATAATCAGATTTTGTTGCTGTTGCCTTTGCATGAAAGCTTCAGCATTTCAATACAGAAGGTTAGCTTTTACTATTAAAAAGATTCAGTTTTCTTAAATAACCAAATACCTGATTAAGACAACATAAAATACCAGAATTTATTTGGGTAAAACACAGAATCTTTCTGTTTGGGCAGGCAGTTTTTTTTTACAGGATCTTCTCTGAAGCAGACCAGTAGTCCAGGAAAACTGTCCTTTTAGCAGCTGAAAGAATATTAAGTTTTAGCACGCAGTTGATATTAAAATAAAAAAAAAAAATCCTAACAAATTTTGTGAAAGGCCATGGCCAGCATGGCTTTCCGGTTCAAAGGCTTGGAGGAAGAGCTGACGCACAATTTGACATGCAAGACATAGGAATATTAATTTTTAGAATTACGGGAGGAAACCAGAGGAAAACTCAACTAGAGAAGTTAAGTTCCTGCTGAGTCTCTGTTCCCAGCTGCTTTTATTTACTAGAATACACAATTGCCTTTTAGGAATGCAAACAGACATATCAATGGTAATGCTTAGTAAACAGTAAGATTGTCAGGTTTTGGGGGAGTTTGTTTTAGGCCATTGAGTCAGCAGCAGGTAATAAAATGTAAATTTTCACCCTGTGAATATCAAAAGGAGTCCAGGCCAGCCTTCTGTCAGACTCCTCACATTTATATTAATTACTGCTGATCTTGGTTTCAAGCATATCCCCCCCTCCCCACCCGTCTTTAAATTCTTAATATATGTTGATATGCCGCTTGCAGAGTTTCAATTCTTTTAAGATTTTTATTCCACATCTGCAGACTAAAATTAAACAAATAAGAACAAGAATGAGACAGGTAATAGTGGTTATGCTAAAAGGCAAAAGTAAAGGAGCAAATTCTTTCTTTAAATTGCTGCCAGGCATCTAAGGTAAGTTTGCCTGGGATAATTATACAATATGCTGCTGTAATTCCGAAATATCAAGGGTGGTGTTATTTTTACTTTAAGCACTAAGAAGGTGATTTTTCATTGAAGTTATTAAACGATATCATTTTACTGGTGCAATTGCAGCAGCTGATTTTCATTGATTATTACTATATGCAGACCCATAGGGGCTTCAATCCACAAAAGAAAAAACTGTTCTCAAGTTTGCTGCTAGTGGGTGCCATTCATAAGATTTTTTACATAATAGCTTAGTGTGGGGAGGTCTTAGTAATGTTAAATTCTCTTGGCCTCACCCAAAAGTAAGCAGGGATAGTAATTAATTAGGTTTTCGCTTCCCCTTCCTTTGGTGTGATGCTAGCCAGCTTTAATTCTACACACAAAGGAGCTGTAGTTTGATTCTTGTGTCATATAAAAAAGGGAAGCCGGGTGGGGACACCCGGGTAATTATACTTTGCCCATATATTTACTATACTAGAGGCCTGTTGCATGAAAAGATTCATGCAATAGGCCTTCCCTTCCCCTGGCTGCCAGCACCGGTTTCCCTCCGGCACCTGGGACCCCGGCCTTCGCTCCGGCCGAAGCCGCCTTCAAGCCTTCGCTGCCCCGCCCGGCCGCCCCGGGTCGGGTCGCACACAGGACACCCGCCGCCCCAGTTGCAGATAGCAGGCCCGGATGGCGGCAGGGCAGGCGGGATGGCGCTGTCCTGCCCTGCCTGCAGTATGCAAATTAGCCGCCATCTTTGTTGGGGGTTAATTTGCATATCGTGCTGATTAGCCAATGGGAGGCATAGCAAAGGTACTGTCAATTACCATGTTTGTCTATTATTAGATAGGACTAGGCGGGGGATCAGTTCACGTAAGGGATTTTACCCAGGAAGGACATCCGCATTAGCCCTTGGTAAAATTACCACACAGCTGGTTACTGCCAGCATGGCAAGAAAGACATTTTCAGGCATTCTTGGGGTTTTGGTCTCTTCACAAATTCGTTGAGCTTCCTGGATCGTCTTCTTTATCACTCCCCAAGTAATCGCTGGGCTGTTCATTGTATGCCATGTTCTTCCACTCCTTATCTTCAGTGTGTAGCCTGGGGCTGCTGTTTGTGGCTGGGGTAGCCGATTGTCTACAGCTGCATGGTGTGGCTCCAGGCGCAAGGTCCTCATTAATCTGGCTAGTTCCTCTCTCGGATCATGTTGCAATTTAATATTTCTAGCAGGAATCCACACAGGTATGGAGAAGTTTTCTGGAAATATACAAGCATACCCTCGGCCGTATGTTAATAATGGATTGGGTCCCTTCCATAAACCAGATTCAGGGTCTTTCCATTTAACTAGACCATTTTCCTTTGTTTTATTTTGACACCAGTGTAACTCCATGGGTGTCTTGCCATCAGCATCACAAGTGAAAAAATTTAAAGTAATTAAGGCTTGGTGCAGCCTTCCCACAGGTGATTTCTCCATCATAATCCCCCCTTTTTGTTTTTCAAGTTGGGATTTTAGCC
>NW_005370740.1:806315-810717 GCF_000412655.1 Myotis brandtii
TTCAATAATGGCCTGTCCTTGGGAATTATATGGTATTCCTGTAATGTGCTGAACTTTCCACTTTTTACAAAGTTGCTGGAAATGACAGCTTGTGTAAGCAGGCCCATTATCAGTTTTAATAATGTTTGGAATTCCCATGACAGCAAAAGCAGCTAGGCAATGATTAATAACCTGTTTTGTCGTTTCCCCTGTAGATGCAGTAGCCCAAAGGAAAAGGTGTCTACAGAGACATGCAATGCCCCAAGGCGTACAAAGGAAGTATAATGTGTCACATGCATTTGCCAGATATGGTCCCTTAGCAAACTTCTAGGGTTGACTCCCGTGTTAGGCCCTTGAGGTAGATGTAATATGCAAATGGGACATTCTCTGAGAATCTGTTTTGCCTGCTGTCGAGAGATTGGGAATTGTCTAGACAACATTTTGGCAGGCTGATGTAAAAGCTGATAAGATTCTGAGGCCTGTTTTAATAAAGCAACCAATTGATCAGCATGTGCATTTCCTTTTGCCAAAGGGCCAGGTAATAAACTGTGAGCCCTTATGTGAGTAATATAGAAAGGATATTGTCTTTGTTGCACAATCTGCTGGACTTGTTTAAATAGTAAAAACAAACTTTGGTCACTAAGCCATTTTAAACGAGCAGTTTCAATTCTATTTAATAAACCTGCAGCATAAAAAGAATCCGAGATAATATTAAGAGGTTCCTGCAATTCTTGTAATGCAGCCATAATAGCTTCTAACTCAATTCTTTGTACAGAAGTATTGTTATGGGTTGGTTCAGAGAGATAGACCACCGACTCAGAATTTAAATTTAAGAGCCTTTATTAAGCTGGCCAGCTGACCACAGTGCGCACCTTCCCCCTCTGGGAAGCTTTGCAGCATGTGGCTGAGACCAAGGGTACAGTATGATCCTTTATAGCAAAACAGTGTTAAAAAAAAAGAAAAAAACCAACTACAAAGCTTTTCATTAGCTGTTCCTTAGAAGTTCATAAAAAGTTCATAAGTACAAAGAGGAGGTAAATGGAGTTGCACCTGGCTGGATTTAATCATAACACATTGTTTTTCTTAAGACAATCTAGCAATTTTTCTTCTACCGTCCCTGACCCTAACACAATCAGTAACCCTTCCATCCCACAGTCCCTCTCCCCAACACATTCAGTAAGTTTCTCATGTTTCATTTCCTCCCCCTAGCACAGTATGACTAGTTTGGATGACTCGGTCTAAATTCATTGTATGATAAGCAGCTTTGCCATTTGATGATCCATCAGTAAAAACAGTTAATGCTTCAGGAATAGGTTCCTGTCTAGTATTTTTTGGTAAAATAATAGGAGTATAATATAAAAATTGTAATAATTTGTCTTTTAGTAGGTGACAACTAAGATCTCCTGAATATTGGCCATTCCTTGAGGCAAAACTTTCCATTGATACCTTTTCATGGGCTCTATATTATTAATAGATGGCACTGAAAAGGCAAATCTTTGTTTATCTTGCGGTGCGAAGGGAATGGTGAAGAGACATTCCTTAAGGTCTACTACTGTAAGACACCAATCTAGAGGGATTTGTGAAGGCACTGGGAGTCCAGGCTGTAAAGCTCCCATGGTATGCATAGTGGCATTAATGGCTCTAAGATCATGTAACAATCGCCATTTTCCTTCCGCCTTCTTAGGTATTGTAAATATAGGAGTATTCCAAAGACTATTGGAAGGTTCTATATGACCAGCCTCTACTCGTTCCTGTATTAATTCATGAATATGATTTAATTTCTCCTTGGTTAATGGCCACTGATCCACCCATATAGGCCTATCATCTTTCCATTGTATAGGCTCAGCATGGGGGTGAGGAGATTGAGCAGTGACCACTCCTAAAAAGGCTGATATTCTAATTCTTGTTTTCCTGTGTTTTCTTTGGTCTGAATGGGTTCTTTAATCTCCTGATTATGTTTTCCTAAACCTTGACCAGCTTGATATCCTATCTGAGTTATTAACTGTTGTCTTTTGCCAGTAATAATACAAGCTTGCAAACCTTCTAAAACAGTGGTTCTCAACCTTCTGGTCATTTAAATACAGTTTCTCATGTTGTGACCCAACCATAAAATTATTTTTGTTGCTACTTCATAACTGTAATGTTGCTACTGTTATGAATCATAATGTAAATATCTGATATGCAGGATGGTCTTAGGCGACCCCTGTGAAAGGATCATTCGACCGCCAATGGGGTCGCGGCCCACAGGTTGAGAACTGCTGCCCTAGATAATAACATTAGCAAACTTGTTTGGTACATTCTTCAAGAGGCATCCACTAGATATTCCTTTAAAATGTGACTTTAACACTGCAGCGCTGCGTTGTGTGTTATCAGGATTTCCAACACCCGTGATAGAGCCCATAGCTTCTACCATGGACCAACTTGGAGGCCAGAGTTCTTGACTGATGAAACTAATATCTGCTCCAGTTTCTACTAGACCTTTAAACATTTTCCCTCTATTCTTAGATTAATCATAGGACAGGTCTTGCTAATTTCCCATATCCAATATATATCTGAGATTCCAAATCCTTGTGTCCCTCTCTTCCTATTTATAACTTCACCTTGCTGAATATAAGCTAAAAGCAGGAGTTGAGAAATTCTTTGTCCTGGAATAATTTGCATAATATGTTTGCATTCTAAAATTACTTTGATTTCTCCCTTATATTCTGAATCTATGACTCCAGGAAAAACAGTTAGTCCTTTTAGCGTATTTTCACTCTTTCCTAGGACTAAACCTGACATTCCTGGTGGCACAGGTCCCCAAATTCCTGTGGGAACAACTTGTCTAGCCATATCGGGGATCAGGGTGATTGTTATTGTGCTATTAAGATCAAAGCCAGCATTTCTTTCTGGAGTGACTTGAAGGAGGGAATCTACTGTGGTCCTGGCAGGGTGGAACTTCCCCTTATTTAATAACGGGGCTGGGGGGAGCCCCTCCGGCCGTTTCCCTGCGGCTGACCATTTCCTATGTCTTGATTTAATGGCTGGCCATTTCTATGAAATTTAGATCTACATTGATTGGCCCAATGACTCCCCTTCTTACATCTGGGACATAGACCTGCATTACCTGAGTTGGGAGGCAGAATGTTTATGCCTTCTCCCTGAGCGTCATTTTTTGGTTGCTTATATTCCTTTTAAAAATTTCCTTGTTGTCCACAATTGAAACATAATTTGTTTCTTGTTGTAATTGCGGCAGCTAGTAAGCTTGCCTGAAAAATGCCTGACCCTACATTCTGACATGCTCGAATCATTTCTGTAATGGTACTATTTTTTCTTAGAGGCATTAGACATTTCTTACAATCAGCATTGGCATTTTCATAAGCTAATTGCTGAGTCAAAATATCTCCTGCTGTCTCATGTTGAATCTGCCTTCTCACTGCAGAGAGGGGAGCTACAAAATCAGGGAATGACTCAGTGGGCCTCTGCATGCACTTACTAAAGGCTCCTTCAGGTTCCCCTTTTGCTGGTAAAGTCCACCAGGCTTTTCGTCCACAAAGTCTAATTTGCTCATACGCCTGCTGGACGTATTGTAGCTGATTATGAACATCCCTAAATTGTCCCTGTCCTGCAAGCATCTCAAAAGTTATGGGAACATTCTGTCTGAGATTTGAAGAAGCTTGCTTTTGACATTTCTCTAAAAATTCTCCTTTCCATAACAAATAATCTCCTCCATCCAGAGTTGCACATCCTAGAGCAGTGATGGCGAACCTTTTGAGCTCAGCGTGTCAAAATTTTGAAAAACTCTAACTTAACTTTGGTGCCATCACATATAGAAATATTCATAATTTTTTTTTGATATTTGCAACCATAGTAAAAAAAAAGATTTATATTTTTTTGTTTGTTTTTTCTTTTTGGGGGGCTCGTCCGGGATGGATTTATATTTTTGATATTTATTTTATATATTTAAATGCCATTTAACAAAAAATCAACCAAAAAATATGTATAAAATGAACAAAAACAGAAAAACAATGTACATTTAGGGAAAAACATAATAAAACCAATGATAATCAAATGGTACGAAAACTAGAAATTAGTGACTTTTTTGGTGCTGAAGTTTGTCTGCTAATTATTCGATTGCAGGTTCATACTTGTTTGGGGTTCTCTGGGCTTCCTGGACTTGTAAGTTTATTTCTTTCACCAGGTAGGGGAAGTTTTCTGTCATTATGTCTTCAAATAGGTTTTCAACATCTTGTTCTCTCTCTTTTTCTGGCACCCCCATAATTTGGATGTTGGTACGCTTGAAGTTGTCCAAGAGGCTCCTTACACTATCTTCATATTTTTGGATTATTTTTTCTTTTTGCTTTTCCGGTTGGGTGTTTTTTGCTTCTTCATATTTCAAATCTTTGACTTGATTCTTAGGATCCTCTAGTCTGCTGTTGAATCT
>NW_005370740.1:811063-812800 GCF_000412655.1 Myotis brandtii
AGGACTTGCTTCAGTGGGGCTTTGGTGCTCACTGAGTCTGCCCCTTGAGTGTGTCTCTTATAGATGTGAAGAGTTGTCATCTGGTATGGTCTCACACTGACCACTGGGTACACTGGTCTTGGATCTCCAAGGAGGTGCAAGGTCAGCCACTGTCTGGGGCTGCCCTGCAGGAGCTACAGAGACATCTGCAGATTCCTCCTCTTTGTATGGGGTTTGGAAGTGCCCAGACGAGGCCCAGCTGTGAAAGAAGGCAGGCTGCTGCTGCCGGCCTTGGGCCTTCTTTTGGAAGCTCTGGGGCTCTATGACCCAGCTTCAGTTTGACAGGTTTTAGGCGGAGAAAGGACGGGCCATTTATATGCAAAAGCCGAAGTGCACAGCTTGGGTGGGGTTGTACATTGGGTGGGGCAGGGTCTCTGGGAATCACCAGGGCGGAGCAAACAGCAATGGCTGCGTCAGCCCTGCACCAGAGAGGTCCCTGGGTCTCTGCATCCCGCGCCACTGTGCAGGAACAATGATCGCTGCGAGCATCTCTGAGAGAAAGCTGTCCTCATGTTCTGGCCTGATGCCAGACAGTCTTCTCCCCATATGTGCCTGGGTCCTCCAGAGTCTCGCCCGGAACTGGAGTTCAGAGCAAGCAGGAGCTTGTATCTCCCTCCCGATTAAAAGAGCAGCACATCCAGGTGCCAGGACTTTCTGCGCCTCCGCACCTCTTACCAGTCTCAATGCGCTTTCCTCACCTCTCTAGTTGTGGAACTTGCACTTAGCCTGCTTTCCCATGGTTCTGGGTGGTAGTTTTTCTGCCTTTTAGTTGTAATTTTGATGTGGTTGTGACAGACACCAAGTATAGGTGTTTACCTATGCCACCATCTTGGTTCTTCCGAAAATGTATTTTTTAAAATAAAAACTTGTTTTCAGCCCTGGCTCTTTTGACTTAGTGGATAGAGTGTCAGCCCGAGGACCGAAGGGTCCTAGCCGGCATGTGCAGGAGGCAAACGATTGATGTGTCTCTCTCACATTGATGTTTCTCTCTCTCTCTGTCTCTCCCCTTCACTCCCGCTCTCTCTAAAAATCAATGGAAAAATATCCTTGGGTGAGGAAGGAAGGGAAGGGAAGAGAGGAGAAGGGAAGGGAGGGGAGGGGAAGGGAGGGAAGGAAAGGGAAGGGACTTGTTCTCAGAAACAAAACAAAAAACCTATTCCCCATGTTTCAGCCCATGTTGGTTTAAGTAATTTTGTTAGCTTAGTTGTGGTGGCTCCCTTTTGTTCCTTCACTCTTTACTCAACACCAAGGCCCAGAAAAGTGGACTAGCTCTCTGTACTGCTTCTCTCTTTCAGGTGGCACTTTCTTTTCTGGATCCCCAGTCTGGGTTGGCTTCTACATTCTACTCTATATCTATGTCTTTATTTTTAACCTTATGTACAGGGTGGGGCAAAAGTAAGTTTACAGTTGTGAGTACGTGACGCAGAGTTTATTCTTGTATTATTATTAACCATTTGTACGCCATAAGTGTCTATAGACACAAGCGGCGGACCTATTTTAATTAAACTCAAAATATCGTGGCAGTTAACTGTTAAATTGTATTATTTTCCATACGAACAACTGTAAACCTACTTTTGCCCCAACCTGTATATAAAAATATCTATCCTATCTAATAATAGACAAACATGGTAATTAACCATACCTCCGCTACGCTTCCCATTGGCTAATCAGGGTGATATGCAAATTAACTGCCAACCA
>NW_005370740.1:813653-814998 GCF_000412655.1 Myotis brandtii
GCTAAGGATGTCCGACTGCAGCTTAGGTCTGCTCCCCGCTGGCAAGTGGACATCCCTCGAGGGCTGCCGGTCTGCCAGAGGGATGTCTGATTGCCAGCTTAGGCCCAATCCCCTGGGGAGCAGGCCTCAGCCAGCAGATGGTCATCCCCTGAGGGGTCCCAGACTGTGAGAGGGCACAGGCCGGGCTGAGGGATGCCCCCGCCCCAGTGCATAAATTTTTGTGCACCGGGGCTCTAGTGTATATTTGAAAGCCTAAGCGACTGTTACGACCAAACGACTGAAACACCTGGTCAACCAGTCGCACTGACCACCAGGGGGCAGACGCTCAATGCAGGAGCTGCCCCCTGGTGGTCAATGCGCTCCAACAGCCAACCTCCCACGGTCTTGCCCGGCCCCCCTGATTGGCCCCGATGGGGGGGCTGGCCAGCCAACCTCCTGCGGCCCCTTGCCCCAGCCGGCCATCTAACTTCCCACGGTCTCTCCCCCTAGGCCCCAATTGGGGGGCTGGCCAGCCAACCTCCCATGATCCCTATCCCCTGCTGACCGGCCCCCTGATAGGCCCCGATCGGGGACCAGCTGGCCAACCTCCCGGGGTCCCTCCCCCTGGCCAGCCGGTCCCCCGATAGGCCTTGATCACTGGCCAGGCCGAGGGACACCCCCACCCTGTGCACGAATTCATGTACCGCGCCTCTAGTGTCTTTATAAAGATACTAGTGGCCCGGTGCACGGGGGGTAGGGTGCCCCTCAGCCCAGCCTGCACCCTCTCCAATCTAGGACCCCTCGAAGGATGTCCTACTGCCGGTTTACAGGGATCGGGCCTAAACTGGCAGTTGGACATCCCTCTTACAATCCGGGACTGCTGGCTCATAACCACTCACCTGCCTGCCTGCCTGATTGTCCCTAGCCACTCTGCCTGCCAGCCTGCTTGCCCCCAACTGCCCTCCGCCGCCTGCCTGCTCGCCCCCAAATGCCCCCTTGCCAGCCTTATTACCCCCAACTGTCCCCCGTGCCAGTGTGCTCACCTCCAACTACCCCCCCTTGCTGGCCTGCTTGCTCCCACCTTGCCTCCCCACTGCCTGCTCGCCCCCAACTGCCCCCCTGCTGCCCTGCTCACTCCAAATTGCCCCCCACCCACTGTCCTGATCACCTCCAACTGACCCCCACTGATGGCCTGCTCACCCCCAACTGGCCCCCCTGCTGGTCTGCTTATCACCAATGGCCCCATCCCCCACCAGCCTGATCACCCACAACCGCCCTCCCCTGCTGGCCATCTTGTGGCTGTGGGAGCCACCATCTTTGAGGGCAGGGCAGTCAATTAGCATATTCCCTCCTTATTGGCTGTGGG
>NW_005370740.1:816172-823582 GCF_000412655.1 Myotis brandtii
TTGCCCCCAACTGCGCCCCCCCTGCTGGCCTGGTCGCCCCTCACTAACTCCCCTGCCAACCTGGTTGCCCCACACAGCCTGCTGTTCAGTCATTTGATTGTCCCTTATTAATCCTCCTGCCGGCCTGGTCATCCCATGCAGCCTACTATTCAGTTGTTTGGTTGTCCCTCACTAACCCCCCTGCCAGCCTGGTCGTAGGCAGCCATCTTTTGAGGGTGTGAGGGTTAATTTGCATATTTTCCTCTTTATTATATAGGATAGCTTTTCCTGGCATGCAGTAGGTTTAACCAGTAACCAGACAACCAAGGGGTCCGTGCTGCCTGTCACCAGTTGAGCCAATTAAGCAGAGACAGGGTTGAATCATATATGAGCATTTATTCCAATAATGTGGGCAGTAGGGGAGAGAGCAGGTCATCCACAAAAATCTGCTCTGACTCCCCTTGCCAGTTGGCTGGTTATATACACACGAGGGAGAAGATAGTTACATGCAGCTGGGAGCTACAAGTGTAACATGGAAAGGGGAGGGTAGAGTCTGCAGCCCGGCCTTCAGGAGCTCAAAGTCTGATAACCAGGTGGCTAATCTTCTATGATGTTACAAACAGCTCAGGCCATTCCTGGGACTGGAGCATGGTCAGCGTTCCTGAGAAAAACTCCCAGAGAGGGTCCGGGTCCAGGTGCAGCAACCAAATCAAAGCGTTCCCTGTCCTTGGTCTGTTCTCAAAATGTATTTCTTGCCTTAGCTGGTTTGACTCAGTGGATAGAGTGTCGGCCTGCAGACTAAAGGGCCCCAGGTTCGATTCCGGTCAAGGGCACATGTCTGGGTTGTGGGCTTGATCCTCAGTAGGGGATGTGCAGGAGGCAGCCAATCAATGATTTTCTCTCATCATTGATTTTATCTATCTCTCTTTCCCTCTCCCTTCCTCTCTGAAATCAATAAAGATATACTAGTATTTTTTTTAAAAATGTATTTCTTTTCTGAGTAATGGACCCATTGAGGCATCTTATCTTTTTACAGTCTTGTTTCATCCTCCAGTTTCCCAGGGTCTATAAGGAAACGTTTTATCCATAGTTAGTGAGGTGAATAATTATTAGACAACTGTGGCTCTATTCTCATTACATGTCCTTCCCCACTCTCATAGGCACTATGAATTTTGATGGCTACATTAGTGGTTGGGTTCTTATAACAGCACACACTTTTAAAAATAGTGTTTGTATTTATAATTCTTTGTTGTTGTTGTTGGCAAATAAGCTTCAATGGGGCAGGGACCTGTGGGTCATTTATACCATTGTTCTTCTAGCCCCAAACACAGTGCCTGCATTAAACAAGCTCAAAATGAGTGCCATACTCAAAGTCAGATAGGTGATTAAGTGGTGGGCTGGGGATGGATGGGGTGTAATGTTGAGTGACCTTGAGGTTTGCATGGTGCTTGGTTAGGTGCGTGTGGTAGGCAATAGAGTCTTGCTCTTTTTTACTGAAGACAAGTGGTTGTCTTTGTTTTTTACGGCCTGAGTATTTAGGAGCCACAAGAATTTGCCAGATTTGACAGGTTTTGCCCTACACAATGATCTTTTCATTTGGTGTCACCTAATATTTTGTGTGAATACACACACACAGGCAAATGCATTTTAAAATAGGATTAAAATGAGTGGACCCTGAGGCTGGAGGTGGAGCCTGGGATGCTCTCAGCACCTTGGCAAGTCTCTGTGCTGAGGAGAGCTCCAGAGTCTACTCACTTTGTTCAGTTTGTTTGGACATCTCTATATGGATGCACTCACAGATCTCTTGTTCTTTTTCATGGCTATATATATATCCCATTTTATGGATATAATCTTTTATATTCAATCTTCATTTGACTTTTGTCTGGTCAGTTGTTTATGATGGTTTATTTAGTTGGAATATATGCCATATGGAACTTTAATCTTTTGTGTAATTATCAACTATGCATTCTCTCTCTTTTGTTATAAACATTTTACAGGAACTCTTTCTATATGAACAGATTACCTTATCTCCTCATCTACTAAGTCAACATCAGCACTGTACACTGCCTGCTTCTCAGCATGCTTTGTGGAACAAAGTGATGATAATGTGGAGCTGTTGTACTAGTATGTTGAGGGGATGGGTTGGTGCTTTTTGATTTGTGTTGTTTTCCTGAGCAGGATGCAAGGGTGATTTCTTTCCCGGGTCCTTGTCTAGATGGATTTGAAGAATTAAGCCATGGACAAAAGGTGGTAGATGAAAGGGTGGAAATTTATTGGAAGCAAATACAGACTCCCAGGTGGGGAGGGGGTCCCAAGGGGGTAACCCACTAAGCTCTTTTTTGCTAAGGTTTATAAAGGCTGCAGTTCTTTGTCTCTTGATGCTGCCTTCCAATTGGTCACTCTTTTTGTAGCTTCAAAGCCCAAACCCCACGTAGTTCCCCTCGCTTTCTCTCCCTCTTATCTTGTAACATTTCTCTATCTCCTGTGAAGGGATGTCTTCCTCTTTCTCTCATACCCTGTGGCTTTTCCTTATCTTCTGTGAATGGATGTCTCCCTTTCCCCTTATGCTTTTTTCTCTCTCTCTCTCTCTCTGTGAATGTATGCCTTCTGGAGGCTTCAAGCCCTCATCTATGCATTCCTCCCCTGGACCCTCTTTTTTCCTAAACTCCCTAAACCTGCCTATTTTTTATCCCTAAAACTCCTTTCACTTTTGTTATTAGAAGGAATAGTTGTTGTAGTTGCCCTATTAGTGTAATAATAAAATGGATTTCCTGAAAACTTCTAGGTATGATGCTTTATTAGCTAAGTTTATTCTTGTAGGAAACTCACTAATATAAGTATTTACTTAAATAGTATTCATAATCAGACTGCCCTCCTTGCTTGCTCAGTGAGGTCTTAGGATCATGAGCTGGGTGGAAGAGTGGGCCCTGAGGCTGGAGGGTGGAGCCTGGGACGCCCTCAGCATCTTGGCAAGTTTCTACTGAGGAGAGCTCCAGAGTCCACTCACTGGGCAGCTGCTTAATTTCTGTGCAAGGAGGAAAGTGGCCATCCAAGGCCAGCTGGTGGGATGGCGAGGGGAGCCCACTGTGGGGCTGAAGTGCCTCAGAGCCAGGGCTCAGGACAGCATTCTTGATTCCTTCAGGAGGATCCCAGAGGGGTATCCCTACAGGGACCCAGCACCCACCCTGTATGTCTGTGTGTCCCCTTCCAGTCTGCTGCCTTGGACACCTGTGAGCCGGAATCCAGTCAAGCCTCCAGCTGCCTGTGCCATGGATCCCAAGGTCAGATGCTTCTGGAGGAGGGATTTGGGGAGCAAGGGCAGCTGAGACCAGCTTGTTCTTTATGCTTAAGACCAGTAAGACCAGCCCAACCTGTGTGACAGCCCTGTAGAAGGGGCCTTGCATTCCCAGCTGACTGGGGTGTGTTAAAGTAAAAAACCATTGAAACCTGTAAAGAATTTTTGTGAGTTTATTTGAGCCAAACTGTTGACATATGCCAGGAAGCAGAACCTCAACGAATTTTGATAATGCTCCAGAGAATGGCAGGTTACATCTGTATTTATACATTGCAATCAAAGGAAAGGGACGTAGATGGGTTACATGAAATTCATTGGTGATAGATTAGGGAGGTGGGAGAAAGCAAAGTGGGGAAACCTCTGGGATAGGGTAAAAAGTGAAATGACGGACATGTGCTTCTTTTACACAGATGGGTACAGGATAGTTTTACATAATTAACAGTTGACAATTAACTTGATAACAATAGCAATTCGGGAATGTCCTGGTGTCATTTGTTGTGCCCTGAGGGGTCCAGAAAAAAAGGAAGTTACAAGTTACCCAGACATTTCACAGGTATGTTATCTTAGAGGCAAAAAGACAATGGGCTCAGTAAAGATCTAAATTGATCTTTGTCAGGGAAAATACTGGCCATAACCTGTTTGTAGTTAAATATTTAGTTTTCAGACCATCTTTTGTGGTTATTTTAGGTCTTTGAGTTTGTACAACCGCCATGCAGGCCTTCCCTGAACTAGTCAGGTTAGCATGTGGCCCCTTTCGTCCACAGGTGCCGTAAACAGAGGAGAGAAAGCCCCTCACCTCTGTCCTCTCCTGCTTTCCTCCTTTTCCCTTCTGCTCTTCAGACCTCCTCCTATACCTTCTGTCTGGCTTCAAGGAAGCTTTCTTTTTTCTTTTTCTTTATTTTTTAAATTTTGATTGATTGATTGATTGACTTTAGAGAGAGGGAGAGAGATGAAGGGGGAAAAGAGAGAGAGAAACATCGATTTGTTGTTCCACTTATTTATGCATTCTTGGTTGCTTATTGTATGTGCCCTAACTGGGGATTGAACCCACAACCATGGTGAATCAGGATGACGCTTAACCAACTGAGCTACTCAGCCAGGGTCAAGGAGGCTTTCTGATTTGAGACCATTTAAAAGCTATAGAGTGCCTGGCCAGTGTGGCTCACTGGTTGAGCATCGACCTATGAACCAGATTTATAGGTTCAATTCCCGGTCAGGGCACATACCTGGGTTTCGGGCTCAATCCTCAGTGTGGGGAGTGCAGGAGGCAGCCAACTAATGATTCTCTCTCAGCATTGATGTTTCTATCTCTCTCCTTCTCCTTTCCTCTCTGAAATCAATAAAAAACATATATATATATATATATGTTAAAAAGGTATAGAGTTTTGGGGACATATGTAATACTTTGAACATTAAATATAAATTTTAAAAAATAAATCATATAAAAATATGCACACACACACACACACACACACACACACACACACAAAATAAAAGCTATAGAGTTCTTGGAAGAGACCAGAGGTCGTATAGGCTATTCCCCCTGCCTTCAATAGGATGGTACTTAAACTGTGCCTTGTCTATACTTTTGAATGAGTTTAGAAGAGAAAATCACGGCATATCCAATCAATTGTTCTTTATTCATCTACTTTCTACATTAATGATGAGAGAGAATCACTGATCGGCTGCCTCCTGCATGCCCCGCACTGGGGACCAAGCTGCGACCGCATGTGCCCTTGACTGGAATTGAACCCAGGACCCTTCAGCCCGCAGGCTGATGTTCTATCCATTGAGCCAAACCAGCCAGGGCAAGGTTTTTTTGTTTTTGTTTTTTTTAATCCTGACCTGAGGGTATTTTTTCCATTGATTTTCAGACAGAGTGGAAGGGAGGGAGGGAGGGCAGAGAGAGAGAGAGAGAGAGAAACACTGACATGAGAGAGGCACATGGTCTGGCTGCCTTCCACACAGCTGGGAATCAAACCTGCAATCTAACCTGCAACCATGATAATCAAACCCTGGGCTGATACTTTAACCACTGAGCCAAACTGGCCAGGGCTTGACAGTAGAGCTTTTGTATAACATAATCACCCCCCTTTTTAAAGATATCTTTATTGATTTCAGAGAGGAAGGGAGAGGGAGAGAGAGATAGAAACATCAGTGGTGAGAGAGAATCATTGATCAGCTGCCTCCTGCATGTCCCCTACTGGGGATCGAGCTCACAATCCGGACATGTGCCCTGACCTGAATCAAACCGTGACCTCCTGGTTCATAGGTCAACATTCAACCACTGAGCCATGCCAGCTGGGCTCCCCATTTTTTTAGAATAATTTTGGAGAACTAAAGGCTGAATAACAATATATAAGCATTTTATTTTATGCATTTTATTGAAAACTATTTGCCTCCTAAAAACTGTCCTTTAAATGTTTTCTGAATTTTCTAATGAAAAATATTAAGGACTGTCCTGGTTGGTGTGGCTCAGTTCGTTGAGCATTGTCCCATGCACCAAAAGGTCGCAGGTTCCATTCCTGGTCAGAGCACATGCTCAGGTTGAGGGCTTGATCCCCAGTAGGGGGCATGCAGGAGGCAGCTGATCAATGTTTCTCTCTTACATTTATTTTTTTTCTCTCTCTCCTCCTTTTCTCTCTAAAAATCAATAAGAACATATTTTTTTAAAAAAGAAAACTACTAAGGACTTAGAAGATAGAAATAAATTTTACCTGCACCTTCATTTTCTACTGACCTCATACCATCCAGCATGTTAGTTTTGCATTTATTTATCTGGGCAGATCTTTGGATCCCTGGCCTTCCAGATTATTCCCTCTTTCATCCTAGATCTTTGATTTTTCTGAGCACACCTGACTGCTGATCCCACAAGTGCTCACCTGTGTTTGTCAAGAACACTGCCCCAAATGCAGTCAGCACACCAGAAATATCCACGCTGTCCCCCATAGCACAGAGGCTGAACTGAGCTACTGCTGTAGTACTGTTCACGGATGGAGAGCTGCTGGGCCACCATCACCAGCCCCTCCGGGTTGGAGCAGGAGCTGTGTTCTCTGTGGGTTTTGGTTAAGAGGCACATCCCTCCAAGCCTGCTCAAGGGGAGAGGGTATCTGGTTACTACTACCAGTATTTATTGAAAATCTGCTGTTTGCACAATACCATACTGGGCCCATAAAGGACATTATGGAGAAGAATGAGCTTCTAACTGCTGGATGCATGGCCATTAAGGCTGGGCTCAGTTTGGTAAAAGACACATGGGGCTTGGCAAAAGCAAGGATGCTTTCTACATGATGATATTTACTTGACTTCCTAAAACAGCCTTTGGGCTTCCTACCCCAAAAGCAAGCTTGCCCCAGCTAGATATTGTCAGGATGTCAGCTAAATGGTAGATAACCAACTTGTGCAGAATTGGAGCTTTCTCTTTGGCATCTGCACACAGGTGTTGCCGACTTGGTCTCTGCCCACTGAGATCTCTTGTGGGACTATTGTGTCCACAGGGTTATTCAGGTCTCTTGGGCTAGTGAGGCTATTTGGGGCCCCACTGTACTCAGAGCCCTTCTGCCAGCTCAGCCTTCCTGACCCCCTTTCATCTTAGGGCAGCAATGGTTCATGCCTCCAGGATGAGCGTATTACAGACTTGCTGGTGTTTGGCTTCCTTCAAAACTGCTCCAACTACAATTTCCACAAAGAGCTGCAGGTGTTGGGCCATGACCTATCTGTGCCAGCTTGTCTATGGGAAAACCATGACGATGAACTGCAGACCGATGGCAGCCAGTACAGCCACTTTGTCCTGGAGAGCCGGGAGACAGGTAAGCATCTGGCCCAGTATTCTCTGCCTTTCTGTCACCAGTGGCATTTAGGGAACCAGAATGCTAGAAGAGACCTTTGGATTCAGCTCCACCTGTGTGGTGTTAGTCCACCATTGATGTTTGTGTCACGTGATTGTTGGGTCTGTACTTGGTTTCTCTGGTGGAGCAAGCCTAGCTGAGTTTCCAATTAGTTGAAAACCTGCTCAGTTTCTCTATAATGACTATATCTGTATAGCACCTTACATTTTTATATATATTACTAGAGGCCCGGTGCACAAAAATTTGTGCACTCGGGGGGGGGGGGGGAGGGGGGCCCCCAGCCCGGCT
>NW_005370740.1:824760-854064 GCF_000412655.1 Myotis brandtii
GGATGATGGCTGTTTGCAGCTGGTCACACCCCCTTCAGGGTGGGGGTCCCCACTGGGGTGCCTGGCCAGTCTGGGTGAGGGGCTGAGGGCCGTTTTCAGGCTGGCAGGTGACTGAAGCTCCCAACCTGTCCTTTTTTTCTTTTTTTTTTATTCTGGGCCAGCTTTAGCTCTGAGGCTTGGCTCCAGCTCTGAGGCCTCGGCTGCTGAAAGCAGGTATCTGGTTTGTTTGGGTTCTATAATTGTAACACTGTTGCGGTCCTGCTCACTCCAGCTCTGAGATCCCGGCTGGCTGAAAGCAGGGATCTGCGTTTGTTCTATAATTGAAACAATGTTGCGGTCCTGCTGGCTGAAGCCCGGCTGGCTCAAAGCAGGTTTCTGGGGTTTTGTTTAGCTTCTATATTTGTAACAATGTTTCTCAAACTGCAAGCTCAGAGGCCGGCAAGGCAGGTGGGGAACGTTGGCTTCCTCCGTCACTGAAGCAAGCAAGCCTCCTGTTCGCTTCAAGCTGCCTGGCTGCCGGCCGCCATCTTGGTTGGCATTTAATTTGCATATCGCCCTGATTAGCCAATGGGAAGGGTAGCGGAGGTATGGCTAATTACCATGTTTCTCTTTTCTTAGATAGGATGGGGCACTGAAGTATTCTGAATCTCATTTCCAAATGAGGAAACTGAGGCCCAGAAAAGCGTAAATACAAGCCCCTAATGACGGTCCAGGCCTCTTTCCTTGAGCTGGGCCCCATCCTCCCATGGTTGCTCCTGCCTCTGAGTACATTACAGTTTCCAGACTTCCTTCACCTTTTCTCACCCATATCTTTGTGCTGTCCCCCAACTTCAGTTTTTACTCTTGCTAACTGCTGATGCTGCCTCCACTGATGGAGACGATCCCAAGCTGATGGCTGAGGGAGCAAGGCTGGGGAACATGTTGAGCGCTTAGCCATTCCCAGATTAGGGAACAGTAGCCCTCAGTAGTGTGCACATTGGAATTCCAAGAGAAAGTTTTTCAAAATGCCTCGTCCCTGGCCCCTACTCCAGCTGCCTGAACCAGTGTGTTCTAGGGTGGGAGACTCTGGTGTAGCCCTGGTTAGATTTACTGCCTTAAAAGCCTAAGGTGACTCTAAGGACCTAGACCCCAAGCCTCCCTACTTAGGAGCAGGACTGAAATCCTGCTATCCTTACATCTCTGGGTTTTTGCACTGCCCTCTGGTGGCCTTGAGGGAGACCAGCAGCCCATCCAGCCTTGGGATCCCTAGCTCTGTCTCAAAGCTGGTGGATAGGGGTGTGTAGTAAGAGTTCCCCACTAGCCAAGGTGTGCCAGACGTTAGCTGCCTTAGAATCCAGCTAGCATGTCTTCTGGCCCTAAACTGGAATAAGAGCACCTGGACCCTTTGGGGAAGGTTTAGGAAGGGAGGGGCAGGAATGGCTTTGCTGGCAGAAACTGCTAGTAGGAGTAACTACTGCTAGAGGCTGTCCCCTGGGCTCTCCTTTGCTCTTCTGCACCATCCCTTACTTGTAGACTGGAAAGCCTGGCTTGACTCAAATGGCATTTTCAAAACTGATTATGGGGCTGTACACTTAACCTCTCCCTCTGGTAGAAAACTCTCTGCATGTAGATTAAGTACCTGACAAGATTTGGAAGAAAAGGGCAGAATAGAGGCTCTGGCCACTAGAAATTTCATGGTGAATTTATTCACTCAGCTGCACACAGATGAATCAGCCATGACTCCTGAAGTTGCTGAAACGGGGAACACCTAGGGAAATTAGTGAGGCAGAGTCAGTGCTGTGGGAGCTATGGAGAAGGTGGTGAGTACTCCGTTCTCTGTGGGAAATCAGGAGAAATTTCATGGCTGCAATGGAATTGAGCTGAGCTGTGAAGCTGTGTAGTTTTGCTCTGGAGATTGGGAAGAGGGAATGGCAATAGCTTAAGCAAAACCTTGAAGATCAAAAGGCCAGGGCCTGGGAAAGGTCCTGTGAATAGTTGAGTTTAGCTAGAGCAGTGGTCGGCAAACTGCAGCTCGAGACCCACATGCAGCTCTTTGGCCCCTTGAGTGTGACTCTTCCACAAAATACCACGTGCGGGCGCGCACGTACAGTGCGATTGAAACTTCGTGGCCCATGTGCAGAAGTCGGTATTTTGTGGAAGAGCCACACTCAAGGGGCCAAAGAGCCGCATGTGGCTCGCGAGCCGCAATTTGCCGACCACCGAGCTAGAGCATTTGAAGGGAATAATTGAAGTTCAGGATGATTTAAGGCTGGGTGGTAACTTGTCACTTAAGAAGCAGAGTTGAGCATGTGGCAAGTTCTGAGTAAGAAAGTGATGTCGTATTGATACTACATGTGTCACAGTCAATGCCACAGTGAGGCAAATGAAACACCCAGGGCACAAAATGTAAGGAGGCACTCACTCCTCTTAATGCCCTCTCATCTTCACCTCTAGGTGCCTTGCTGGCCCAAGTACACTGTGGAGAGTGGACTGGAGGACAGTGAAAATGGAGTGAGGAGAGACTGTAATCGATGATTAGCACAATTTTAAAACATAAAGAGGCCATCAAGAGTGCTGATGTTGCTAAGGGTGTGAAAATGCTAAGGAAACATCGATCACAGGCAATTGAGTAGGTTAAAAGAGGGAATGATTTGGGGATTTGGAATGGATTAATTCAATTTACATTATTTCTAATGGGGAAAATGATGTTTTTGAACAAATTGCTTTTTGAACAGCCTTCTGGAACGAATTAAGTTCAAGAAGTGAAGTTCCACTGTATAAGATTTAATTGGAGAAATAATAATAGTTGGCATTTATTGAAAATTTACTAGGAGCTAGGTTCAGGGTTCATTCATTTACTCATTCACTCATTCATAAAATTGTTTACTTAGCATCTTCTGTGTGCCTTGCATTGTTCTCAGTACTGCATATTTGGCAATAAACAAAACATTAAAAAATCAGAGCCCTGAGAGAACCAAAATGGCAGCATAGGTAAATGTCGGTACTCGCTGCCTCCTACAACCACATCAAAATTACAACTAAAATACAGAGCAACCATCATTCAAAACCACCTGAAAGCTGGCTGAATGGAAGTCCTCCAGCTAGAAAAGTAAAGAAGAAAGCACATTGAGACTGGTAGGAGGGGCAGAGGTGCAGAACGGGCTGGAACAGTACCCACGTGGGCCGTTTTGTGTTTTTTTTTGTCAGATTAGAGATCGTCCCTGTGGAGAAGCAAGGGGTCCCAGCCCCACACTAGACCCCCAGGGTTCCAGAGCTGGGAATAGAAGTCCCCATAACTACAGCTGTAGAAACAAGTGGGGACTGGGGCTCAGTGACACAGAGGCTGCTGGAAACCCAGATGTTCCTTTTAAAGGGCTGGCGCATGAACTGAACTTACAAGGTCCTGCTTCCTCTGAGCTCCAGTGCCAGGATGAGGCTCTGGGGGACCCAAACACATAGGAGGAGGAACTGGATTGTCTGGCATCAGGGCAGGAACTCAGGAGCAGCTTTTTCCCAGACAGAGGTGCTTGCAGTGGTCATTGTCTCTGTGCTGGGACCTCCCCCATCACAGAGCTGACTGGAAGCTATATCTGAGCTTCCATCAGCATGTCCCACACTGTCCCCTCTGCACTGGTGATTCCTTGAGACCCCACCCTATCCAATTTGCAGCCCTACCCAAGCTGTTTGCAGTGGCTTTTGCATATGAATGGCCTGTCCTGGCTCAGGCTTCAGACTTTGCTAAAATCTCTCAAACATGCTACAGCTGGAGCAGCATGCCCCAAACCTATCAATAAAGGGTCCAAGACCCTACACTAACATAAGCCTGCCTTGCTTCACAGCTGGGTCTCCCCTGGGCACCTCCAAGCCCAAAACAAATAGCTCCTGCAGGGTGGCCCCAGGCAGTGGCTGACTTTGCACCTCGATAGAGGCACTAGAACCAGTGCACCCAGTGGACAACATCAGACCATAGCAGACCTCAACTCTACATGTCCACAAGCAACACACTCAAGGGGCAGATTCAGTGAGCACCAAAGCCCCACTGAAGCAAGTCCTGCTCCATAGGAGTATTTCCTGCACAGCAGCTTTCCCACTGTAGTCACAGCTGGTCCTCACAGCCAACTGGCCTGGAGGTCAATTACTCCCAGTGACACCAACAGAAATCAAGACTCAACTACAACAAGACTGTGCACAGAGCCCACACAGGGGGACACCCAGAGTGCCCAGCTCAGGTGACTGGGGAGGCAGAGCCACTGGGCCCTACCGGACACCTGCTACACAAGCCACTCTACCAACTCCAGGAGACATAGCAGCTGTATGTAATACATAGAAACAAACACAGCCAAAATGAGGAGACAAAGAAACATGTCACAATGAAACAAATGGAAGAAAGCAAAATTTTGGATACGGGTTCAAATCCATGGTTATAAGGTTACTCAGGGATCTTCATGAGACTTTCAAGGATCTTAGTGAGAAAGTCAAAGACATGAAAAAGGACCAGTCAGAAATTAAGTATACATTAACTGAAATAAAGAATAATATACAGCCGAAACCGGTTTGGCTCAGTGGATAGAGCGTCGGCCTGCGGACTGAAGGGTCCCGGGTTTGATTCCGGTCAAGGGCATGTATCTGGGTTGCGGGCACATCCCCAGTGGGGGATGTGCAGGAGGCGGCTGATCGATGTTTATCTCTCATCGGTGTTTCTGACTCTCTGTCTCTCTCCCTTCCTCTCTGTAAAAAATCAATAAAATATATTTAGAAAAAAAAAAGAATAATATACAGGAATTCAACAGTAGAGGAGTCTGAGGATCAAATCAACGATATGGAATATGAGGAAGCATAAAACATCCAATCAGAAGAGCAAAAAGAAAAAAGAATCCAAAAATATGAAGCTAGTGCAAGGAGCCTCTGGGACAACTTCAAGTGTACCAACATTCTTTTTTTTTTTTTAAATATATTTTATTGAGTTCAAAGAGGAAGGGAGAGGGAGAGAGATAGAGAGATAGAAACATCAATGATGAGAGGGAATCATTGATTGGCTGCCTCCTGCACGCCCCGCTACTGGGGATCGAGCCCGCAACCCAAGTATGTACCCTTGACCGGAATCGAACCTGGGACCCTTCAGTCTGCAAGCCGACGCTCTATCCACTGAGCTAAACCGGGTAGGGCTGTACCAACATTCTCATCATAGGGGTGCCAGAAGGAACAGAGAGAGCAAGATATTGAAAACCTATTTGAAGAAGTAATGATAGAGAACTTCCCCTACCTGGTGAAAGAAATGGACTTACAAGTCCAGGAAGCACAGAAAGTCTCAAACAAGAGGAAGTCAAGACACACCAAGACACATCAAATTAAAATGCCAAGGGCAAAAGATAAAGAGAGAATCTTAAAAGCAGCAAGAGAAAAGCAGTTAGTTACTTACAAGGAAGCGCTCATATGACTGTCAGCTGATTTCTCATCAGAAACTTTGCAGGCCAGAAGGGAGTGGCAAGAAATATTCAAAGTGATGAATAATAAGGGCCGAGAACCAAGAATAGTCTACCCAGCAAAGGTCAGATAAAGAGCATCACAAACAAGAAAAATCTAAAGGAGTTCATCACCACCAAACTAGCATTACATGAAATGTTGAAGGGTATTGTTTATGAAGAAGAGATAAAAAATATGAACAATAAAATGGCAACAAATACATATATATCAACAACTGAATCTAAAAATCAAAATAAACAAGCAAGAAATCTTGTGAATGAAATAAATTGGTGACTAAAATAGAACCAGAGGCATGGAAGCATGGAACAGACTGATGAATCTCAGAGGGAAGGGGAGAGGAGAGGCAGGAAGAGATTAACCAAAGATCTTACCCATGGACACAGAGTAGCAGGGTGAAGGCCTGGGGCAGGTTGGGAACCAAAAAAGGGGGTGTGGGGGGGAGGAGGAAATCTGTAATACTCTCAACAATAAAGATTTAAAGAAGAAAAAAATGTAGAAAAAAATCAGAGCCATTGTGAAGTTTACATTCTGAAAGTGAGTCAAAGACTACAGACAGATAAACTGTATGAAACAATCGAGAGTGTCAAGGAAGGTAAAGGTGGGAGTGGAAGAGGACATGTGGCAGTGAAAGTGGTGTTTGATCTTGGACAGAGTGGCATTTGTGTAGACCCAAGGAAGTTAAAGAAGAAGCCTGCTCTCTACTGAGGCCAGTGTAGCTGGAGAAGTGGGAAGAGTTCCTGTTAGAGAGGCTGGGCAGATTGTACAAAGCCTTCTAGGTCTGTGTGAAGACGGAGGTTTTACTGAGTGAGACAAGACTGGGGAAAGCAGTGATCCCCATAGCTGCCCCGTGAGGAAGGTAGGAGAGGATGTGTCAAGGTCTCGTGACCAGGGCTCTAACTCGGTCTGACTGCAGAGCCTCTGTCCTAACAACTTCTGAATCTAAAACCTGATAGATGATGGGATACAGAACTAGCAGCCTTAAGGCTGTTGCCAGGTTCATGCCTCAGGTGCGCATAGTCATGGGTGCCACAGCATCACTGATCCTTTTTGTGGGCAGATGTTGAATCTGTATTCAGGGAGAAGTCTGCTTCTTCAGCCAGACTTCTGCTCAGTCAGGCCCATTCCCTGGGGACTCCCCCCTTCTCTCCCCGCCCCCCCAACCCGCTGTGGTGTGCTGTGGAAGTGGGAGCTGGCTTTGTTTTAAAGCAGAATTCCTTCCTTTCTCCAAGGTGGGTGCAGTGGGATGAGGGTTTAGAACGGGACCAATGTCTGAGTCTGCTTTGTCTTTGCTGCTCCTTCCTGAACATTCAGATTCTGAGAGTCAAGATGAAATCATCCAGAATATCGCCAGGCAACTTGCCCATATAGGGGACAGGATGGACCGCAGCATCCCCCCAAGACTGGTGAATCACCTGGCAATACAGTTTATGAATGGGAACCTGTCAGAGGAAGTAAGTGAGAAACCCTTTGGTGCCTTTTCTGGGTTAATTGAGAAGTGTGAGGGCTTTTTGCATTGTCAGTTTAACCAACAAGGTCTGCCCTCTGTCTGCTATCAGACAGACCAGGGTTCAGTGAGGTAATTCAATTCATGACTGTCCACAAAAGTATTGGAAATAGAAATTATAGCATGGTTAATTGTCTTTTAGAAGAATTAAGTTATTTGACATTTAGGAATGAGTCAAAGAGTTTCAGGATAAAAGCCTCTAAAAAGATGAACAAAATGTATATGACTCTTCCAGAAATAATTTTCTTCAGTTTTAGGGAGCTGAATAAAAATGCCAATAGAGAACTTTAAGTCACTTGCCCAGGTGTGACAAGAAAAGAAACATGTTAGCCTACTACTCTTGGCTTCATGGTTGTAATCCACATACTAATACTTACAGAGCTTCTATCATTTGCCAAGCACTGTGGGGGATACAAAGATAGGTCTAAGACACAAAGAAACTTAGTGGGAGAAATACCCCAAGGTATTTTTTTGACTACCAGCTAAAAATGCAAGTACCTCTCATTACATAGAAATGTATTAATCCTCCAAGATTCAACCAGGCCAGGTCTCCTGCCTCCAAGAAGGCTTATCCCCTCTTTAGTGGTCTCTTCCCATATGATGGTCTCGCCAGCTGTCACAGAATCTGTAAGCATGCAGTGATGTTCTGCCTGGGACCTCTCCCACAATGTTAATTCTCCATGAAAGTAATGAGCCTGCAGGCTCTCTCAAGTCTAATGCTCTATGTGTGTCTGTTCCAGGTGGGAATATCACATGCAGCCCCTCCTCCCTCCCTCTAGCGAGGTCTGCACCAGTAACTGACATGCGATATCTTGGGTAGTTAACTAATTCTTGATTTGAAGTGCTTCAGAGGTAGGGAATAACTTGGCTTCTTTAGTTCCATCAGTGTTGAATGTGCACACAAGATGCTCAGTGACCACGTGTTTGGTTAATGAGTGTCCCACTCCAGGGAGTAATCTCAGTCTTCCCTTTCCATCTCCTCTCAAAACTAAATTGTTTCTCATTCTCTCTTCCAACCACCTTAGCTATTTAGTAAATACTTCCTTGTAAAATGAGAGCATGTTTCTTCATGCTTTCTACTGGAGGACTACTTTTCATTTAAGAGGGAAGAATATTAGTGACGTAGCCTTCTGTTTTCACCTCTATACAGGACAGAAGGGAGTGCCTTGCTGCTGCCCTGGAGCAGGTCATGCACACTTATCCTAAAGACATGGAAAAGGAGAAGACCATGCTGATGTTGACCATGCTGTTGGCCAAAAAGGTGGCCGATCACACACCATCCTTGCTCCATGATGTCTTTCGCACAACAGTGAATGTTATTAATCAGAACCTACTCACCTATGTGAGAAACTTAGTCAGAAATGTAAGAACCAGTGATGTCAGCTCCTTGGCGTTTCATTAAATCCTCTTGGTGTCTGCCTACTCCCTACATCCATTTCCCTTTAAGGTCAGGAAACCCAGCAGAGACCTCTGCTACTTTCCTCCCTTTCTTCTGCTTCTGATGACCAAACCACAAAGAAGGCTGTTATAAACCTTCCTGTTCAGGCAAAAAGGCTTGGTTTTGCTTTCACGAACAAGAACGTTATGTAGTAGGAGGTGGCAATGAAAAAAAAACCTTTGAGCTTTATCAGCTTCATTTTCTAAAAAATATATATTTTTAAATTTATTTCAGAGAGAAAGGGAGAGGGAGGGAAACATCAATGAGGAGAGAGAATCATTGATCCGCTGCCTCCTGAATGCCCCCCACTTGGGATCAAGCATGCAACCTGGGCATGTGCCCTGACCAGGAATCGAACTGTGATCTCCTGGTTCATGGGTCGACGCTCAACCATTGAACCATGCCGGCTGGGCAGCTTCATTTTTTTTAAGATTGCTACTGTAAGTGGGGAAGGGCTTATTTCATACTGTCCAAAGAATTGTAATAGTGTGATATAGGTGGTATAGACACTTAGAGCATGAAAGAAAGTGGCTGAGGGATCCAAGCTGAGCATCCCCAGATCTGCTGTCAACTTCACTTTGTCACAAAAATAAGTATAATTAAATTCTTTAAAAACATGCTTACAAAACAAATGAAAACATGCTTACTAAGAAAGGTGAAGGGGAGAGAGACCAAACAGAGAGATCAAAAAGCAGGGAGGAGAGGTTATCTAAAACCTGTCCCAGAAAACATCTGTCCATAACCAGGATATTAAGTCACAGTTCTTCAGGAGGTTGCCCAAGAAGGCTAGACAGTCCTTAATGTCTGCTGCTTCCGTTTCATAGAGCCAACTGGATGTTCAATGGATATATCTTTTCTCTAAATTTGAAAATATTAGTGAATATTTGGGATTTTATGTGTCAGAAGCATTACTCAGGCATCCAAACCCTCTTCAAATTAGTGATAAACCTTGAAAGTTTTCTCTATCTGCTTTGGACTTTAGTTATACCGGCATTTTGAAACAGGAGAATGAGTATAAATCTCAAATCAGGTATTAAACCATGCTGAATTGTTGGAAGCAGGTAAACCTGAGAAAGTTCCTGGACAGTGTTCACCAACAACCACCCAAGGGGAGTAAATGGGCAAGACATCAACAGCAGTCTGTATTAACAGCTTACCAAATACTGAACAGCTCAAACAGAATCTTGATTCCTTGGACCCAAGGTGTCTCTTGGAACCATAAGTGACCCAATAGATGGGAATATCCACATCTCAGCACCTTGAAAGTCTGTTTTTGCAGTTGCTCTCATGGAGCAGAACATAGGATGCAAGGATATAAGGATGACAGGGCTCCAGAGAACATGTTTCTGCACAACCCCCAGTTTCACTTGTATTTCTTATGGCATTAGAGTTCTTAAGGGCTGAATTCTGGTTTGTAAATTAGAACAGCTAATTTAGACTTTAGAACAGGGGTCCTCAAACTTTTTAAACAGGGGGCCAGTTCACTGTCCCTCAGACCGTTGGAGTGCCGGACTATAGTTTAAAAAAAAAAACTATGAACAAATTCCTATGCACACTGCACATATCTTATTTTGAAGTAAAAAAACAAAACGGGAACAAATACAATATTTGTATTTGCATGTGGCCCGCGGGCCGTAGTTTGAGGACCCCTGCTTTAGAAAATGATCATCAATAAAGAGTAACATCTATTAAATTATAGGTGTGGAGCACTAAAAAACTCACATGGGAGTTAAAGAACCCAAATCTATGGAGATGATAGTAGTAGAAACTGTATTTTAGACATGCTAAATAAATACATACTAAAGGTTTGATGTTGGTTGGGTGAGGGGTTATAGATTCTAATTACTCCTTGAAGCAAATAAGAAACTCAAAAGTTTGGCAGAGACTGCTAGATGCCCCCAATATCTGTACTCCCTATCTTCTGTAGTTATAGGATTTATAACTGGGTCCTGTTGGTCTACATATCCCAGGTTCCCTTGTAAGCCAGGTGTGACCTGTGACTTTTGATTAAAGGGATGCAGGCAGAAGTGATATATACATTTCTGTACTGTGTCCCTGAAGAGAAGGGGTCTGCCCTCTACTTCCCCCTTCCCCTGTCCACGGGTTGAAGTGTGCATGAGGATTGGGTACAGGTGAGGGCTTTATCTTAGTGACAAGGACCAGTAAGATAGGCTCCTGGCTCCCAAGACTGCAGTGCTGACTGCTGACATATAATTAGAGAAATAAACAAATCTTGTTTAAGTCATATTTAGATTACCTAACATAGAAGTTGAATGTACATTCAATAAATGCAATGTACATTTGGTAAAAATGAAGGATGTAGAACTTCTAATCATTTACAGAGATTGGTAAATTATGGCCATATGCCAAATCTGGCCTGCTGCTTGTTTTTGTAAACAAAGTTTTATTGTAACACTAGAGGCCCGTTGCAGGAAGATTCCTGCAAGAATAGGGCTTCCTGAGGCCGGAGGGAAGCAGAGAAGGGAGCGAAGCCTGCCGCCTCGCCCCTCCAGTCTCCGCCGCCTCGCTCCCTCCCGTCTCCTTCCCTTCTCCGCTGCCTCAGCTCCCTCCCTTCTCTGTTGCCTCAGCTTCCTCCCATGTTCGCCGCTTCGCTCCCTCCCATGTCTGCCGCTTCGCCCCATCCCGTCTCCGCCGCCTCGCCCCATCCCGTCTCTGCTGCCTTGCTTCCTCCCTTGTCCGCTGCTTCGCTCCCTCCCGAGTCTGCTGCCTCAGCTCCGTTCCCTTCTCCGCCACTTCGCTCCCTTCTGCAGCGCTTGGCTTCCTTCTACGCTGTCTTCAGTCTTTGCTCCGTGCCTGTGTATGCAAATTAACCGCCATCTTTGTTGGGTTAATTTGCCTATCACTCTGATGGGCTGGTGGGCATAGCGGAGGGACTGTCAATTTGCATGTTTCTCTTTTATTAGTGTAGATAGCCATGCTCATTCTTTTGTGTATTTTCTCTGGCTGCTTCCACACTGTAACATCATAATGGAGCCATTGTGACCATATGGCCAAGACTGAGTGGCCTACAGAGCCTAAAATATTATCTGGGCCATAACAGAAAAAGTGTCCCTGCTGTTAGAAGGAAAGAAAATGAAAGCCTGGTCATTCATTACAAGTTAGAAAAGAGGGAGAAACAGTAAATAGGAAGTCATAAAGAAGAACTATATATATATATATATATACATGAAAGCCTAACCAGTCGCTATGACGTGCACTGACCACCAGGGGGCAGACACTCAATGCAGGAGCGGAAACCACAGGCTTGGAAAAATGGAACAGACTGATGAATCTCAGAGGGGAGGGGGAAGGAGGGAAGGTGGGAAGAGATTAACCAAAGATCTTATATGTATACTAGAGGCCCAGTGCACAAAAGCCTCCAGTTTAAAATAAAAAGTTAGAAATATGACTAAATATATTGGTGGGGGAAAAATTATACTGGCTAATTCTGGTTTTTCCTTTCTTGCTCTAGGAGATGGACTGAATGGATGACTGCAAAGCGTGTCTGGTTACAGTGGTTCTCAACCTTCCTAATGCCGCGACTCTTGAATACAGTTCCTCATGTTGTGGTGACCCCCAACCATAAAATTATTTTCGTTGCTACTTCATAACTGTAATTTTGCTACTGTTATGAATCGTAATTTAATTATATATGTGTTTTCTGATGGTCTTAGGCGACCCCTGTGAAAGGGTCGTTCGACTGCCAAAGGGGTCGCGACCCACAGGTTGAGAACCGCTGGGTTAAAACTTGATACAGGACAGCAGTTAGCTGCCTCTGGTGGAGATGGAGTCGTGACCACTTAGAGTTCTTAGAAAAGACAGGCACAAGATAACAGTTATTTATTTCTCACTATTTTTAACGGTGATGTTTTAGGCCCATGACCCATTTAGAAATTTCTACAGTAACGTACTTGAATAAAAATGTCAAGTTGGACATATTTGAACAAGCTTGATCTCATCTTTTAAGTCTACACATTGTAGACTTATTTCACTTGAACATTAAAGTTAAAAACAGACTATAAGGCAGAACAAAAAAAACACAATGTTTTTTGTTAAAAAACCATATACTGTTTATTAAAGTGCAACCTCAGAGCATAGTCTTATAGCAGTGTTGTGTGAGGGGAACAAGGACCAGAGGAGGAATGCACATATCCCTTACAAAGAAAAATTCCTCGCAGAACAGGGACATCTTAATACTACTAAAGAATAGTCTTCTGGTTTAAAAACCAGACAGCACAGGAGATTCTGGATTCAGGGCATGTTGGACTTTTTTCAACTTGATACCCTTTTATTAAGAGTCAAGAAAAACCATAAGCAAGTAAAAGGTGTGGAGGTGATTTAAGGGCCAGTGTCACCAAGTTTCCAAAACCGGGTAACTAAAGGCACGTTTTCTTTTTCCAAGAAGTCAAGGTGGAGTACCAGAAACTACAGCATACATTCTGTGAGGACTGTCTGCTAATAATCTTGTATTTTCATTTTCCAGCCATAGCCCCCAGTTCAAGCCTAAGAGGTTGTGTCAGGAGAGAACAGGTTTTTCTAGGCATAAAAAACAGCCTGGTCAGCATGGCTCAGTGGTTGAGCATCAACCCATGAACCAGGAGGTCATAATTCGATTCCTGGTCAGGGCACATGCCCATGTTGAAAGCTCGATCCCAAGTGTAGGGTGTGCAAGAAGGCAGCCAATCGACGATTCTCTCTCATCATTGATGTTTCTATCTCTCTCTCTCCCTCTCACTTTCTCTCTGAAATCAATAAAAATATATTTTTTTAAAAATGAAAAACCAGACTTAAAAATTCAACATTTGAGTAGTTGCCTTTTCTAGGGATACAGTTAGAATACAAGTAATAACAAAACCAAATTTCTTAGGTCATGCCCAAATAAACCAGGGAGCGCATACATTTAGAAATGGTGCTGAGGTGTCTGGTTCCAAGCAATGATTGTTTCCTAAGGTTCCATTTGCACGTATGATGGTGGATGTTGGGTCCATGTCACACACATTACTTTTACTCTATACTAATACTCTTGTTACTGTGAACATGACACTCTGGAGAAGCATTTGAATAAGAATAATTAAGTACTTATATATATTTCCTTGTTACCATTTTTCTGTTCCTTGAGTATTTAAATCAGAAAAGAAAAAAAATGACTGTATCACTTAGCATTAAATACTTAACACACTAGAGTTGGGGCTCAATCTGATATCTGCAATATGTTGCAAATATTGAAAGCAAATATATGTTGTCATGCAGGATGAATGCCATCATTTGGAAAACATTTTCCAGTAATGCTATCATTATGTATGTTTTGGAATGGACTTTTTCCCCCAAAGGATACATATCCCAGTAGAACCATGTTGAATCACACGTATACATACATACACTCTCATCCATACAATCAGATTCTCACTGGGGGGAGATATTTTCTTCCAGAAAGAGCAATTTAAATACAAGTAGTTGACTAAACAAATGTAAAAGAGCTCCAAAATAGCAAATAATCCCATACTAATACTTTTAATCTTTCACAGCTTCTTTCTGTTTTGCTTAAATTAATACATTCACTATTTGGTGTAAATTTTTCCAGACCAAGTCAGATATACCTTCTTACTTATAAAGCAAGATTATCACCTTGTCTCCCCCTGAAAAGATTCTACTGTATCATGTGTTCCATCTTGTACACATCCCAGTCATGACTCAGGGGCACACTGGAAGTTGGTGGATTGTACACTGGTAACATAATTCTTGTGGATAGAACTGAGAAGTGACTTTGTTTCAAGGAATGTATTTCATCCTGTTTTATATATATAATTGAATCTAAGTGAAGGATATTCCTTGGTCAAAGATAAAAGGGCCTTCTTCTCCAAAAGATACTTGGCATATCTGAAAGTCAGGTGGAATGTTTGGTGTATTCAGGTTAAATCATCCCTGATGACCTCACCTCTCAGGATCCAACATTAACTGCTGAGATGTGCAGGGCTGCCTTAAGGGCAGTGCATACCCTTATTTTTAAAAAATGTATTTATTGATTTAAGAGAGATAGAGCGAGCTAGAAACATCAATGATGAGAGAGAATCATTGATTGCCTCCTGCACGCCCCACACTGGGGATCGAGCCCACAACCCAGCATGCACTGACTGGGAATCAAACCACAATCTCCTGGTTCGTAGGTCAACGCTCAACCACTGAGCCACACTCGATTATTTTCCAACAATTTCATTAACTGTGTTTACCGGTAACTTAAATATGGAGTGTCCTTTGTTATGATCATGTTTTCAGAACCTGAGTCAAACCAATTATCTACTTAGGAAGGCTACAAGACATTATCTGAAATGATTCCTCCTAAGTAAAGGACATTAATTTAGGTTATATGAATAGAAAGTTGAGTCCATCAATTATCTTCAGATCTCATTTTATTACAACCTCCAATGTGTTCTACCCAATGCAGCACTTACAACAGCAAATATCAGATTTAGATTTTGTCCTGTCCCCTGATTGGCCAAATGCAGATAACAGGTGGGAAAAGGAGCCAGAATGAACCCATAAAAATAAATTGAGCAAATCAGCTGTAGCAAGAGCTAATGAACTTTATATAGAAAAAGGACTCTGCTGATTATGTGAAATGCTTACATTAATTACCAAACATTACTATTTAAATCCAATAGCTGTGAGATGAGAGCATTAGAACCAATAACTCCAGTCAAAGAATGAAGTATGTAGAAAGAGGCACTTTTAATCTAAAGGAAGAAAGAAATGGAAGACTGATAAGAAAAAAATAAATTCCTTTTTGTAAGGGTCCATCTATATTATAATACTAGAATCATCAGGAATAACCAAGTTATTCCAGACTCTTTAACAGAAAAGATTGTACTTGAGCTTCCTTTTTTCCTGGGAAAGGAGGCAACAAGCTAATCTTAAAATATCAAAACGTTGTTCTACTAGTAAATAGTACATTAGTAAGCCAGTTTCTTCTAATGGGTGCAAAGAACACACCCATGTGGGCAATACCACTATAAAATGTCCCCTCAGGATAGGTGAGAATAGGGCAAGAATCACCTTGAGCCAGCAGCTAACTGATTAAAGGCCTTGCAAATATACCTGAGAACAATTCCAGCCTGAGCATAAAGCTGCTTGGCTAGGGCTCTTGTAGTGTAAACATAGTTCACAGGTGGAGGACCCTGGTGACAAGCTAGGTAGAGGTTAGTTTTGTGTAAAGAAAAAAGACAGGATATATTAATATTATAGTAACGACAGTTTCTAACTCTCCATGGAGGGCTATAGTTGAAGTAACTAAATAGTGACTGAATTTAAATCGGTATTCTATAGGCAAGGCTACAATTAACTTTACATTCCCCAGTGTACTGTGGAATGAATGGAAGGTTTGCACTGGGAGTCACCTACTGCCAGCTTCTGAGCAAGATAGGCCTCTGGCTGTGTCTGCTTAACCCTCTTGAATGAGTGTTGAAAAGTCTAGCAATACCTAGAGTTTGCCTCCACTTCCCTCCATCACCCATAGCACAGGCAGGGGAAACAGAACAAAAAGGAACAAACTAGGAAAAAGGGAAGAGAAAGAGTCGTGGTGCTACCTTCAAATCATTCAGTGATGATTCCTGTGTCAGATTGCCTTACCCTTGTTTACAAGAAATGTTTATCTAACACATTAAATAAGAAAGCTAATGATAACTGCTAATTCTTTATAAGGCATCTCATTCAACATTTAGAGGCAAAACATTCGGTATAATTCGAAATTGGGAATAATCCTGGACATCTCGTTTGTCTGGGACAATGTGCTCGATATTTACTAATTAGGGCACACAATATGGTGAGCATAGGCTGCTCTTGTGCAGCAGACAATTGGCACAGCCGTGTGCAGAGAAGAGAGCCTGCCAATGCTGTTTTGCAGGGTCACAAAAAAATGGTAAAAACTGGAAAAAGCACTAGACTTGGAGTCAGAAAAATTCCAATCATTGCCTCTCATATGCTAGAACACTAGTAAAGTTAGTAAATGCTCAACTAATATTTGCTGAAATTATAATTACCAACACTTCTTTTTAGAAAAAGGATATTCTAATATGGAAAAAGATGCACCCTGAGTTCAAACCCATGTCACGGTTGAACCCTCTCAGTTATAATAGGAGATTATCACTAATGGCACATCTTGGTCCTCCACGGAAGAGGCAACTTTCGGGCATCAAGTGTGTTGCTGAGATTTTAAATGAAATAATGCTTGTGAGGGTATTGGTTCAGAGGCTAGAAGCTGTTTCTATAAAGTGAGCAGACAGTGATATTTCATCAGGAGGACCAGCCCTCCTGATATAAATATCATCACCTCAAATTTTTTGAAAGATAAATTTGTGTAAAAAGACATTAAAAATTAAGAGAAAAGGGAAAATTTTTCTTAACTGTAATATATTTTTATTTCTATAAAACATCTCTTAAAATAATTTAAAAATTCTATGGGTATGACACTTGTCCACATGCCATACTTTTAGAAAAAAAGCAAGAGAGCAGGCATCACTTTTATATTACTAGAGAGAATCAGCAGAGGCTGAGGAAATTAATGGTAGCTGTGGTTCCAAAAACCATGTCTCTGTGTTCGCTGTTTATTCCTCCAGTACAAACCTGGGCAGTAGTAGCTGCATTTAATACAAGAGATGGACACAGGTGAGAGGAGGTATCAAGGATGACTTTGGGTGGTGAATGTGTGAACCAGATGGTCAACGGTTGTTTTTCTTCACCTAGAAAGCTTTCTTTCTAGAGGGCAAGGATGATCATGAGAGTCCCCCTAAGGCACACTGTAGAAATGGATTTCTTTGGGCTCAGAATGATAATTTTATTACGGAGAAGATAAATAAGCATCCTTTAATTCTAGTATTTTTCTCAAGAAACATTCACTAGCTTTTTGCCAAGTGATCAGAAATCATTATATTTAATAGAACAGTTAAGAAGAGTACTAGACGACTTACTAACAAAAACTTTTCCTCAATAGTTCAAAGAATGAGAAATGATAAACAGGGTGATATTCTTAATTCTGCATTTGAGTTGAATTTATTGTGAATTGTCCCTTTTTCTTAGATTTAGATGCTCTGTAAGTCAGGACAGAAAGGAATAGCCTCCTACTACCAGCCCCCATAAAAAAAGGGTGGGTAACAAATGATTTCCTTTTAAATGTAATAGCAAAAACAGGAGCTGCTGTAAGAAGCAGTCCTTATTAGTGTGTTCCCTTCCACTGCCAGAGGCAGAGGATAAGGAGATGAAGAAAAAACATGGACACTGACCATCCTATTAACAACTCAGGAATTTTCAACAATTCAATCTAGAGAAAGCCAATGGAAAAGAATAGCTATTTACCATTACACAGCAAAATGCAATTGGCCAAATAACTTTGGGTTAATGTTCAAGAAACGGGAAAATAAAGCAGCAATGGTAGCATCGTATCACATGTCTTACTCTTTTCTTTAATGGAGAACACAGACCCAAATATCCTAAGCCACATATCTCTCTAGCAGCTCAGAAATGAACCTGGTTTATATTAGTGCTTAAATGTGTTTAGCCAATGGGTTTGAGGATACAGAGCTTAAAAGTGTGAACACTGGAAGGAAAATATTTTATTATGAAATAGAGGCCCGGTGCACAAATTCGTGCACTGGTGGGGTCCAGCCGGCCCACCCCCATGGGGGCCATGGGAGGCGGTCCAGCTGGGGTGGGGGCCAATTGGGGGTGGGGCTGGCCGGGGCGAGGGGCCGCGGGCATTCTGGTCGTTCAGTCGTTTGGTCAGTTTCCATAATGTTCTTTTATTATATAGGAAGGAGGGTGGGGAATCAAGATAACACACCAGTTTGCTCTTACCCTATGCAAACACAAATGTAGCAATTAGAACATAGAGTAATCCACTGCAACAGTCAGAGCCCAAGAAGGAAATAATTCTGTACTACACTAATCCCATTTTTCCCCCTCACCCCTAGCTATTTTAATCAAGGTGCATCAAAACCCTCAAAAACATCACTCCCTAAATGGGACACTAAAACTCAGAACATAAAGATACACCCCATGATAAAGCTGAAGTGGCACACAAACACACTTCAGAACTTTTCTTGACCAAATTTTAAATAGTGTTGCTTTAGGGAGAAGATTTAATTTTTTAAAATATATTTCAAAAAGAAAGCACATTTAAAACTTCACATTTTGGTGATCATGATAAGGTAAAGTAATTTTACTACAAATTTTAGGATCTAAAAAATAATTTGTTACATTTACTAAGATAAATCTGAAATGACCTGTATCAAGCAAGTATGTCCTGCATAGTGACACCGTGATCCTCAGGCATAAAATGACACTTCCCATCCTTCTAGAGGTGGGATCAGCCAGATGAAAGAAAATTATGCTGATTCTCAACTAGTACATACTAATAGGATCATTTTGGTTTATCACACTGGCATTTGGACTGTGAAGATTTCAGTGAAGAAGCCTGAAAGCCAAACTAGAACTGGAGGGTAACCAAGAAAGTCAAGCTTCTCTTTTCATACTTTTTATTTCAATGATATTTAGGAGACTTTCTGTATTTCATAAGAGTTATAATTCAATTGGTCTGTAAGCTGAGTATAAAAACGCAGTAAAGGACTGCAAAGGAGCTAGATGGTCGACCAGTAACACTGAGGCCAGATAGTATAGGGAAAAACGCACAAGCCCAGGTTATAGACAGTGACCATCCTGCAAGGGAGATGCTGCTGGCAAGTAGCCATAAATTCAGTAGGGTGGCTATACACAAAAGAGCCGAAAGAGCTCCAGAGGTCATTTAAGCCATTTTCCTGCTTCTAAATGAGACAGATCTCTCTCTTGTCAGTTGTCATAGCACTTATAGGTAGGGAGCCCACCCACTCCTTTTTAAAGACTACAAAAGGCAGTATCTTTACAAGGTGAAGCTATAAGAAGCATCAGAGACTTGATAGGTACAGAGCAAGCATGCTCCATGGATCTTAGGAGAAACCTGGGGGTGAAGAAGAGGAGTGTGGTACCTGAGAAGCAGCTGTGACAAAAGAGGAGAATACCCTCACACTATAGGACTAAAAAGGTGGGGAAGAAAAGAAAAGCCAAAAAGGAATGACTGCAAACACAGTATGTTCACCAGAAAAGATGAAATTTCAAGGGCAGGACTGAGTCAGTAGCTGAGGAGCACACAGCTAAGCCCTCTTGCCTGGGAACTTGTATCACAGATGCTCCTAAATTAACCATCTCCCTCTAAAGCTGTGGCCCGTAAAGGGGAATAATTTTACTTCCAGGGACATTTTACTCCCAGGCAATGTCAGGAGATATTTTTGGTTGTAACAACTGGGGGAGGGGTGCTACCGGTATTTAGTGGGTACAGGCCAGGGATGTTGCTAAACACAATGCGCAGGACAACTTCCTACAACAAAGAATTTTCAAGATATAATTAATGCAGAGATTGAGAAACCTGTACCAGAGGGAGTACTTCACTCTTAAGCTTCTCTTAAGATTCTTCAGAATCTACCATGAGCCAAGGGTTTTGGAACTTACAGTCAGACAAACATGAACACCCTCTACCTCAAGCCAGAAATCTTCAATTATCCAAGAGTGTTCCACAAATGTCCAATCAGCTGCTGGCAGTTCAAATTCAGTCAATACAACTAAAACCTAATATTCTTTTTGTCTTATTTCTCTTCTAAAAAATGCTATTTCTTTCTCAGAGCCAATGCTACTCCAATTGCCACTGCCAGGATAGCAAAAGCGGCAGCCCCTCCAAACAATAGTATAGACTTGCCCTCAGACAATGCCATAGACTTCTCTTCTCCAGCAGGGTAGGACCCTTCCATAAGACTCTTTTTCCTTATAGTCATCTCTTCACTCAACAGTGTTTTTGTGGGTTCCAGTATAGGGATCATCTCCTCTCGTTCAATAGGTTCAATTATAGCTGCTTTCATCTCTTCTTCATCAAGCTCTACAAACAATGATGTAGCTGGGCTGACTTTCTCAACTGCAGTCATTTCTGTGTCAGATTCTCTCATGCCCAGCAAGGAAGTGGCAGTGATATGTGGAAGCAAGGGAGCTGGGGCTTCAGGGAATGCCTCTTGCACCTCCCTGGTTGACAAGACTACAGATGCCACAGCAGCCTCTTCCGCACCCTCAGGTATTTCTTCTTTCTCAACATGCACAATGTCAGAATTAGAGGAATTGTTCTCACTCTTCTCTCCAGCCCCATTGCTATCTAAGCTTTTTACTTCGGGATCCATTGTGATCTGCTGCCAGGACTCAGGACCCAGGGACACTGGTAGGCTTTCTGTATGCCAACTCTGGCTGGCTGACAGGGAAATAGGTAAGCTCTCTGACTGCCAAGAAGTAGTCACAATTGGAGACTCTGGAGGACTGACTTGTCCAGAGTTGTCACTGGGCAGGATATAAATGTCATTGCTATCTTCTGCAACAACTTCAGGGTATTCCTCCTCCTCGGACTCAAGATTAAAGACAGTGCCCTAGAAAAGGAGAAGGAGAGTCAATACAAAGAATAGTAAATATATTTTAAATAAATGTAAATCTGGAACAAAAGTTATTTCCTAAACTGAGGTTGCAGGAATAAATACATTATTTAAACCTATACACTCTCTGGATTAAGTGCATTTACTTGTAGATCAATGCAGAGGAAGAATTTTTAACAAGATAGTCCTCTGAATAGTTTCCTTAAGGCTAAAAAATTTTAAAAAGTTAATTTATACTCAATTCAATTATTAATGCAAAATAGCAGAGAAAACAAAGGCAAGAACCTTGCTCTTAAGGAACTTATGACTTAATAAGGTACAAAAATAATGCTATACTACAGTCAAAGTCTAATTAAGAGTTCAGATGGGGAAATGATTTTTTTGGTAGAGGCTGGAGAGGGCAGGGAGATGACTGAAAGCTTCATGAAGGAAGCAGCATCTATATGGACATCTCAAGATTGGGTGGAAGCCACAAAGAAGATACAATACCAGCAAAAGCATATAAATATGAAAAGTATTCATGAAGAAGAATAGAAAGTTCAGTTAAGATGCACCGGGAGGAATTTGACAGAGAGCTAAGAAATATGAAGTTTATTCAATAGGAAATGGTTAGTGAACTAAGTCTTTGAGCTACAAAACAATAAAGCTCCACTTTACAATTACTTTGACAGCAGTAGCAGAATGGAGGGACACCAGAAATGTGGGACTCTTGCTTTCCTCTTTTAACAAGTCTACACAAAAGCAAATAGTATCACTTTTCTTTTCCACATTTAACAGTTTAGTTTAACAGGACTCTATTGCAGTGTTAGGCACTAGAGTTATAAGAAGAATGAGACCCAATTTTTGTTCTTAAAAAATTCACTGTCTAGATGCAAAACTGGCATATGAATAACGAATTTCAATATGATATACATTTTAAGATAGGTGTATGCACAGAGTGCCAGGGGAACCCAGAGGTTAAGAAATAATGAAAAACACAGGAAGAGAACCAATTGAGTGTAATGTCAAGAGATCAACAGGAAATTTTATAAAAAGTTTGGGTGGCACTCATAAATGCTACAGAGAATTTAAATAGGATATGTAATTCCTATTTCATTCTGTGATTATGGCTGATGTAGACTAATTTTATTCTTCAATCAAGACCGAAAACTTTCAGTGTTTACTAAGGGTCTAATATAAATCAGTAGTCCCTCTAACCACCTCACAAAAAAAGAGAAAAACAGATATACAACTAAGCAAATCTCATGATCATAATGTCAACATTATAACTGCCCCACATTCTACCTCAATCCCTGCTTCAATGTCCTTAAGAAGTCCTGAAAACCTGGGCGCCACAACCGCGGGAGCCACTGCTGGGCCTGCCACTTCAAACTAGGACCCTGTGACCACACAACCTGCCACCAAGCCCGCCACAGCAGCCACAGGCCCCACGTGACTCAAGGTCTAGATCAGCGGTTCTCAACCTATGGGTCAACCCCTTTGGGGGTCAAATGACCCTTTCACAGAGGTCGCCTAAGACCATTGGAAAACACATATATAATTACATATTGTTTTTGTGATTAATCACTATGCTTTAATTATGTTCAATTTGTAACAATGAAGTTGGGGGTCACCACAACATGAGGAACTGTATTAAAGGGTTGCGACATTAGGAAGGTTGAGAACCACTGGTCTAGATCCTTTGGTAAGAGCAAAAATGGGGAGACAAAGTAAAAAACCACAAAGTTAAGAAAAGAAGTCACCAGGAAAGGTACTAAAGGAAACAGAGGCATGAACATGTCAGAAAAAGAATTCAGAGTAAGGGTCATACAGTTTCTTTTTTTTATATATATATTTTATTGATTTTTTTTTTTTACAGAGAGGAAGGGAGAGGGATGGAGAGTTAGAAACATTGATGAGAGAGAAACATCGATCAGCCGTCTCCTGCACACCTCCTACTGGGGATGTGCCCGCAACCAAGGTACATGCCTTTGACCGGAATCGAACCTGGGACCCTTCAGTCTGCAGGCCGACTATCTATCCACTGAGCCAAACCGGTCAGGGCATGGGGTCGTACAGTTTCTAAATCGTTTGGATAAGAAAATCAACAACTTATGTAAGAATCATCAAGAGGAAATAAAGAGTGATATAGCTACAATAAAAAACACTATGGAGCCCTAGCCGGTTTGGCTCAGTGAATAGAGTGTCGGCCTGCGGACTCAAGGGTCCCAGGTTCAATCCCGGTCAAGGGCCTATACCCTGCTTGTGGGCACATACCCGACAGGGAGTGTGTAGGAGGCAGCTGATCAATGTTTCTCTCTCATCGATGTTTCTAACTCTCTATCCCTCTCCCTTCCCCCCTTAAAAAATCAATACAATATATTAAAAAAAAACACTATGGAATGTTTCAACAGTGGACTAGAAGAAGTGGAAGACCGAATTAGCAAATTAGAAGACAGGGCAGAAAACACACACAATCTGAACAGCAATTGGAAAAAAAATTAGAAAGCATGAGGAGAGCCTAAGGGAGCTTTGGGACAACATGAAATGAAGCAACATACGTATATTAGGGATGCCAGAATGACAAGAAGAGCAGGAAGGATTAGAAAACCTATTTGAAGAAATAATGTCAGAAAACTTCCCTGATTTTGGAAGAAAAACATCACACAAGCACAGAGAGTCACAAACAAGATGAACCCAAAAGACCCACACCAAGACATGTCCTAATTACAATGGCAAACGTTAATGACAAAGAGGGAATCTTAAAGGCTGCAAGAGAGAGAGACAGAGAGTTACCTACAAGGGACCCCCCATTAGATTATCAAATGATTTATCAACAGAAACACATCAGGCCAGAAAGGAATGGAAGGCAGTATAAAAAGTGATGCAAAGGAAGGGACTGAATCCAAGAATACTCTATCCAGTAAGGCTATCATTCAAAATTGAAGAAGAAATCAGGAGCTTCACAGACAAAAAAAGGCTAAGGGAGTTTATCACCACCAAGCCAGCTATATCACTATCAAGCCAGCAATGCAAGAAATGCTAAAGGGACTGTTGTAAAAAGAAGAAATAGAAAGAGAAGAAGAAGGAACACCACAAAAAATAAAAATGGCTACAAACAAGAACCTATCAATAATAACCTTAAATGTAAATGGACTAAATGCTCCAATCAAAAGACACAGAGTGGCTGAATGGATAAGAAAACATGACCCATATATATGCTGTCTACAAGAGACCCACCTCAAAACAAGGGACTCACACGGACTGAAAGTTAAGGGATGGAAAATTATCTTTAATGGAAATGAAAAAAAAAAAGCTGGGGTAACAATACTTATACCTGACAAAATAGACCTCAAAATGAAGGCCATAACAAGAATAAGGAAGGCCAGTTCACAATTCTAAAGGGATCGATACAACAGGATATAACTCTGGTAACCATATATGCACCCAATGCAGGAGCACCCAAATACATTTAAAACAAAACAAAACAAACAAACTTCTGGAAGATATCAAGGGAGAGACGGACAACAATACAATCATAATAGGGGACTTTAATATCCCACTGATATCACTGGATAAATCCTCTAGACAAAAAATCAACAAAGAAATAGCAATCCTAACTGACTTGCCAGATCAAATTGACTAAATTGACATCTTCAAAACATTTCACCCCAAAGCTACAGAATATACATTCTTCTTAAGTGCACATGGGACATTTTCAAAGATAGACCACATATTGGGTCACAGGCAAAGCCCATCTAAATTCAAGAAGATTGAAATCATATCAAGCATCTTCTCAGACCACAATGGCATATTAGAAATCAACTACAATAACAATAAAAAAAAAATTCAAACACTTGGAAGCTGCTTAATAGTCTATTAAACAATGAGTGGGTTACCAAAGAGATCAAAGAAGAAATAAAACCGTCCTGGAAACAAATGACAATGAAAACACAACAATCCAAAATCTATGGGACACAATGAAAGTAGTCCTGAGAGGGAAGTTCATAGCATTACTGGTCTACCTCAAAAAACAAGAAACACTGGTAATCCTATATAATAAAAACCTAATATGCAAATTGTTCCACAGGGAGTTCAACCGGGAGTTTGCTCACTATGATGTGCGTTCACCACTAGGGGGTGGCGCGGAACATGGTGGCACTGACAGCCAGCAGCAGTGGAGGCGCTGTTGGCCTGATAGGCCCCAACAAGAGCGAGCAGGCACCCAATTGCCCTACTGATGGCCCTGCAGACGGCGACCAGCAGCAGCTGCAGGGGGCCCGGCCCAGACTGATCGCCCCGCAGACGGTAACCAACGGCAGGGGGCGGGGCTGCCGCCTCTCGCACAGGCACTGGGGTGGGCCTGGCCCCAATCTATCACCCCGCAGGTGGAATGGTGGAGCAGGTGAGGGGCAGTGTCAGGGAATAGCAAGATGCCAGGTGGGGATGCGGGGCTGCGAAGCTGGGTGCATGAATTGGGGCCGTGAGCCTGCGGGTGCAAGCTGGGGCCTGATCCCCACAGGCCACCCCGAGGGAATCCCCCCATGCACGAATTTGTGTACCAGGCCTCTAGTAACTTATCTAACACTACAACTTAAAGAATTAGAAAGAGTGCAACCAGAAAAGCCCAGAGTGAGCAGAAGAAAGGAGATAATAAAGATCAGAGCAGAAATAAATGACACAGAGATAAAAATAAAAACAAACAATACAAAAGATCAATGAGACCAAGAGCTGGTTCTTTAAAAAAAAAACAAAACAAGATTAATGAACCTCTAGCGAGGCTCACCAAGAAGCAAAGAGAGAGGACCCAAATTAACAAAATCAGAAATGAAAGAGGCGAAATAACAGACCCCACAGAAATACAAAGGATTATAAAAAAATACTATGAACAACTCTATTCCAACAAACTGGACAATGTAGAAGGAATGCACATATTCCTAGAAAAATACAATCTTCCAAAACTCAATCAGGAAGAATAAAAAAATCTTGAATAGGCCGGTAACTATGGAGGAAATTGAAGCAGCAATAAAAAAAACTTCCAGCAAACAAAAGCCGTGGGCAGACGGTTTCACAGGGGAGTTTTACCAAACATTCAAAGATGAACTAACACCTATCTTCCTCAGACTATTTCAAAAAATTCAAGAGGAAGAAACACTTCCAAGCTCTTTCTATGAAGCCAGCATTAACCTAATCCCAAAATCAGATAAAGACAACACAAAGAAAGAGAATTATAGGCCAATATCCCTCATGAACACAGATGCTAAAATCCTCAACAAAATTCTAGTAAATCGGGTCCAGCATTACATTAGAAAGATCATACACCATGACCAAGTGGGATTTATTCCAAGTATGCAAAGATGGTACAATATCCGCAAATCAATATACATCATTGAAAGGGTTAAAGATAAATGGGGCAGAGAAAACTTATTGTGCTTAATGGCTATCTTGCAGAAAGCTTGCAGCCTTGAGCTCCGCATAGCCTAGATAACCACTAGACATCTGGCGATAGGAGGAACCAAGTACAGACCAGACCCTTAGATCAGCAGAAACAGCTTGCAGCCAGCAGAAGTTAATAAAAATCTGCCTCTCCCTTCAGTCTCCACTGATTCCTTTTTTGGACTCAGCCCACCTGCACCCAGGTGTCTGGAATAAAAGTTCTTTTGATACATTATGGCCTCATGTCATAGGTGTGCGACCCCCACCCATTCTGAACCTTTCAGTGATATATCACATAAACAAATTGAGAGATAAAAATCACATAGTCACATCAATTGATGCAGAAAAAGCATTTGACAAAATCCAACACTCTTTCTTGATAAAAACCCTCAGCAAAGTGGGAATAGAGGGCTCATACCTCAACATAATAAAAGCCTTATATGACAAACCTACAGCCAACATCATACTCAATGGGCAAAAGCCAAAACTATTTCCCTTAAGAACAGTAACAATACAGGGATGCCCATTCTCACCACTACTATTCGACATAGTACTGGAAGTGCTAGCCATAGTGATAAGACAAGAAGAAGAAATAAAAGGTATCCAAATTGGAAAAGAAGGAGTAAAACTGTCATTATTTGCAGATGACATGATATTGTACATAGAAAACCCTAAAGCAAGCATGTCAAACTCATGGCCCACAAGGAATATTTTGGTGGCCTACCCAATATAACAGTATGTAAGAAATGGTTTAATAAAAATTTCATCACTTAATTTTTACAATATCTTGTTATACATAATTATTATTTTTATTATTCTGATTCCTTTTTTGGACTCAGCCCACCTGCACCCAGGTGTCTGGAATAAAAGTTCTTTTGATACATTATGGCCTCATGTCATAGGTGTGCGACCCCCACCCATTCTGAACCTTTCAGTGATATATCACATAAACAAATTGAGAGATAAAAATCACATAGTCACATCAATTGATGCAGAAAAAGCATTTGACAAAATCCAACACTCTTTCTTGATAAAAACCCTCAGCAAAGTGGGAATAGAGGGCTCATACCTCAACATAATAAAAGCCTTATATGACAAACCTACAGCCAACATCATACTCAATGGGCAAAAGCCAAAACTATTTCCCTTAAGAACAGTAACAATACAGGGATGCCCATTCTCACCACTACTATTCGACATAGTACTGGAAGTGCTAGCCATAGTGATAAGACAAGAAGAAGAAATAAAAGGTATCCAAATTGGAAAAGAAGGAGTAAAACTGTCATTATTTGCAGATGACATGATATTGTACATAGAAAACCCTAAAGCAAGCATGTCAAACTCATGGCCCACAAGGAATATTTTGGTGGCCTACCCAATATAACAGTATGTAAGAAATGGTTTAATAAAAATTTCATCACTTAATTTTTACAATATCTTGTTATACATAATTATTATTTTTATTATTATTATTAAATCTTTATTGTTCAGATTATTACAGTTGTTCGTCTTTTTTCCCCCCATAGCTCCCCTCCACCCAGTTCCCACCCCACCCTCTGCCCTTACTCCCCCCAATATCCTCATCCATAGGTGTACGATTTTTGTCCAGTCTCTTCCTGCACCCCTCACACCCCTTTCCCCCTGAGAACTGTCAGTCCACTCCATTTCTATGCCCCTGATTCTATTATATTCACCAGTTTATTCTGTTCATCAGATTTTTTATTCACTTTATTTTTAGATTCACTTGATAGATATGTATTTGTTGTTCATAATTTTTATCTTTACCTTTTTCTTCTTCTTCCTCTTCTTAAAGAATACCTTTCAGCATTGTTGTAGTTATGCCTTGATTGTTTTAGGTGTCACTGGGAGGAATTGACCTCCAGGCCAATTGGCTGTGAGAATCAGCTGTGTCTGCAGTGGGAGAACTTCTGTGCTGGAGACACCCTTCTGGGGCAAGACTTGCTTCAGTGGGGCTTTGGTGCTCACTGAGTCTGCCCCCTGAGTGTGTCCCTTATGGATCTGAGGAGTTGTAATCTGGATGGTCCCACTCTGACCACTGGGTACACTGGCTCTTGGATCTCTAAGGAGGTGCTAATTTAGCCTCTGCCTGAGGCTACACAGCAGGAGCTATGGAGAGATCTGCAGATTCCTCTTCTTTGTTTGGGGTTTGGAGGTGCCCAGATGAAGCCCAGCTGTGAAGCAATGCAAGCTGCTGTGGGGCCTTGGGCCTTCTTTTGGATGTTCTGGGTCTCTGACCCAGCTGCGGTTTTTTAGGTAATTTTCAGATTGCAAAGGGCCAGGCCTTTCATATGCAAAAGCCTCTGTGCACAGCTTGGGTGGGGCAGGTTCTCAGGGAATCAACAGGGCGGAACAAGCAGCTATGGCTGATCCTCAGCCCTGCCCTAAGAGGCCCCGGGTCTCAGTGTCCCGCGGTAATTGCTGTAAGCACCTCTGAGAGAAAGCCGCCCTCAAGTTCCGCCCCATGCCAGACAGTCCAGTTTCTCCCTGTATGAGTCTGGGTCCCCAGAGACTTGCCCAGAACTGGAGTTCATAGTAGTCGGGAGCTTGAGACTCCCTCACAATTGAAAAAGACAACCGTGTCCTCAGTTGCCAGCCCTTTCCACGTGCGCCTCCGTACCTCTGCACTTTACTTCCGCACCTCCTCTGAGTCTCAGTGTGCTTTTCTCTTTCCTTCTAGTTGTAGAATTTCCACTCAGCCAGCCTTCCTGTTTTTCTGGATGATGTCCATTTTGTCTTTTAGTTGTATTTTTGAAGTGGTTGTGCGAGGCAGCAATTTCCGGTGTTTACCTATGCCGCCATCTTGGTCTATTCTTTACATAATTATTAGTAATGAATTACAACATTCACTAATCACTGATTGCTATAATCATGCTGCATTCATTTCTCTTATGAGCCTTATGCACAGGTGCACCATTTTTCTTTCTTTTTTTTTTAATTAAATCTTTATTGTTCAGGTTACATTTGTTCCTCTTTCCCCC